>NC_044559.1:45317895-45672679 GCF_007565055.1 Rhinopithecus roxellana
GAAATCAACCTTTTAGGAAGAAAACGTGAGTGCAGGCAGGAGTGGTGAAAATTAACTTTGAAGAAATAAGAGAAAAAAGGCCCTTAGACAGTAAAAGGGGTTGGAACTAAAGGGGCATCCTCAGGAAGTATAATGGTCTCAGTGGCAGTAAGTGGGCAGAGGTTCATGGACACACAGAGAGGACAGTGATGGCTGTGACAGTAATTGGGGCTTGTCTGAACACAGGGGTGGAAAATTAGAAGACAGGGCATCACGAGCATGAGCACTCACACATGGCAAGGGTATAAAGGTCAACAATGAGCCTGGGAGTTACCAGGAGAAAATGTTAGCTGCCTCATGCAGGGCAGGAGTGAACAGAGATACTTTAGACATATCATTCATGAGGGTGAATCAATGGATGTGGTTTCATTTCTAAATGACACAAATAGATAAATATATTGAAACACACTATCTAGGATAGGCAAAAATAAGACAAGCAGAACGAAAAAAAAATAAAGAAATGAAGCAAGCTGTAGCATGACTATCAAATAAAGGAGATTCCAAGGAAAAAGGCATCGAATGAAGCGACTACCTTATGAAGGCAGTGCACGGACATTTGTTGGTTGCTTTTCCAGAAGCAATTCCCTCAGCAGTATCCTGATTTCCCTTTGAGAAGTTACCATTCTCCCGTTATTAGCCTTGTGTCTTGGGGTGGGAATAAACTCTTTTTAGCTTTTGGATGGGCCCCAAAACAATATATACAGGCACCGGAAAAGACAGAGTAGAAAGAGAAAGAAATTGAAGTTCTTGGTAGCATTGTTTGGGGCTGCTGGATCAAGCCTAACCTAAAGCTTATTTTGTTGGTTATAAGAACTAGTAAATTCTATTATTATTTTAACAAGTTCCCTTTTTTCATCTTTTATTTTAGGGTCAGGAGGTACATGTACAGATTCATTACATGGGAAAATTGTGTGTTTCTGGGGTTTGGTGTACAAACCCTGATAGTGAGCATACTACTGGATAGGTAGTTTTTTGAATTTCACCCCCTTCCCACTCTACACTCTCAAAAAGGCCCTGGTGTCTATCGTTCCCATAATGTGTTCACGTGTACTCAGTGTTTAGCTCACACCTGTAAGTGAGAACATGTGGTATTTGGTTTTCTGTTCCTACATTAATTTGCTTAGGATAGAGGCGTCCAGCTGCATCCATGTTGCTGCAAAGGATGTGATTTTGTTCTTTTCTATGGCGGCATAGTATTCCATGGTGTATATGTACTACATTTTCTTTATCCAATCCACTGTTGATAGGCATCTAGGTTGATCCCATGTTTTTCCTATTAAGAATAGTGCTGTGACGAACATATGCATGCATGTGTTTTTGGTAGAATGATTTATATTCTTTTGGGTATATACCCAGTAATGGGATTGCTGGGTGGAACAGCAGATCTATTTTAAGTTCTTTGAGCAATCTCCAAACTGCTTTCCAAAGTGGCTGAACTAATTTATATCCCCACCAGCAGTGTATAAGCATTTGCTTTTCTTGTTTTTGTTTTTGTTTTTTGAGACTGGGTCTCACTGTTGCCCAGGCTGGAGTGTGCTGGTGCAAACATGGCTCACTGCAACGTTAACCTCCTGGGTTCAAGTAATCTTCCTGCCTTGGTCTCCTGAGTAGCTGGGACCATGGATGCATGCCATTATGCTGGCTAATTTTTAAATGTTTTGTAGGAACAGAGATTTGTCATGTTGTCCAGGCTGGTCTTGAACTCCTGGGCTCAAGCGATCCTCATGCCTTGGCCTCCCAAAGTACTAGGATTATAGGCATGAGCCACTATGTCCAGCCTGACTTTTTAATAATAGCTATTTTGACTGGTGCACAATGGTATCTCACTGTGGTTTTGATTTGCATTTCTCTAGTGATTTGTGATTTTGAGTATTTTTTCATATGCTTGTTTGCCATCCGTATGTCTTCTTTTGAGAAGTGTCTGTTCATGTCCTTTGCCCATTTTTTAATGGGGTTGTTTTTTGCTTGTTGATTTGTTTAAGTTCTTTATAGATTCTGAATATCTGACCTTTGTCAGAAGCATAATTTGCAAATATTTTCTCCCATTCTGTAGTGCCTGTTTACTTTGTCACTAGTTTTCTTTTTCCTGTGTTGAAGCTCTCTAGCTTCATTAGGTCCCACTTGTCTATTTTTTTTTTTTTTTTTTTTTGTGGCATTTTCTTTTGGAGACTTCATTATTAAATCTTAGCCAAGGTCTATGTCTGGAATGGTATGTCATAGCTTTTCTTCTAGAATTTTTATAGTTTTTGTTGTTACATTTAAGTATTTTATTCATCTTGAGTTGATTTTTGTGTATGTTGAAATGAAGTGGTCCCATTTCAATCTTCTGCATATGACTAGCCAGTTATCCCAGCACCATTTATTGAAAGGGAGTGCTTTCCCTATTGCTTGTTATTGTTGACTTTGCCAAAGCTCAGATGGTTGTAGGTGTATGGTATTATTTCAGATGGTTGTAGGTGTATGGTATTATTTCAGATGGTTGTAGGTGTATGGTATTATCTCAGATGGTTGTAGGTGTATGGTATTATCTCAGGTTCTCTGTTCTGTTCCATTGGTCTATGTGTCTGTTTTTGTACCAGTATCATGTTGTTTTGGTTACTGTAGCCTTGTAGTATAGTTTGAAGCCAGCTTTGTTCTTTTCGCTTAGAATTTCCTTGGCTATTCAGGCTTTTTTGGTTTCATATAAAGTTTAGAATAGTTGTTTTTCAAATTCTGTGAAAAATGGCATTGGTAGTTTGATAGGCATAGCATTGAATATATAAATTGCTATGGCCATTTTAATAATATTGATTCTTCCTATCCATGAGCATAGGATGTTTTTCCATTTGTTTGTGTCATCTCTGATTTCTTTCAGCAGTGTTTCAGAATTCTCATTGTAGAGATGTTTCACCTCCCTGGTTAGCTGTATTCGTAGGTATTTTATTCTTTTTTGTGGCTATTGTGAATGGGATTGCATTCTTGATTTGGCTCTCAGCTTGAGGGTTATTGGTGTATAGAAATGCTATTGATTTTGTACCTTGATTTTGTATCCTGAAACTTTACTGAAGTTGCTTATCAGTTCTAGGAGCCTTTGGGCAGAGATTATAGGGTTTTCTAGGTATAGAATCATTGCCTGTGAAGAGAGAGTTTGACTTACTCTCTTCCTATTTGGATACCTTTTATTTATTTTTTTTTTTGATTGATTGTTCTGCCTGGGACTTCCAGTACAATGCTGAATAAGAGCGGTGAGAGTGGGCATCCTTATTTTGTTTCAGTTCTCAGGAGGAATGCTTCCAGGTTTTGCACTTTCAGTATGATGTTGGCTGTGGGTTTGTCATAGATGGCTCTTATTATTTTGAGATACGTTCCTTTGCTGCCTAGTCCATTGAGGGCTTTTTATCATGAAGTAGATGTTTAGTTTTATAAAAAACCTTTTCTGCATCTGTTGAAATGATCATATAGTTTTTGTTTTTGTTCTGTTTATGTACTGAATCACATGTATTCATTTGCATATGCTGAACCAATCTTGCATCCCAGGAATAAAGCCTACTGGATTGTGGTGGATTAGCCTTTTGATGTGCTGCTGGATTTGATTTGCTAGTATTTTGTTGATGATTTTTGCGGCTATGTTCATTAGGGATATTGGCTTGAAGTTTTCTTTTTTCATTTTGTCTCTGCCAGGTTTTGATATCAGAATGATGCTGGCCTCATGGAATGAGTTAGGGAAGAATCCCTCCTCCTCAATTTTTTGGAATAATTTCAGTAGAATTGGTACTTGCTCTTCTTTATACCTCTGTATATGTATAAAGGCTGTGAACACATCTGTTCCAGGTTTTTTTTTTTTTTTTTTTTGGTCGGGAAGTTTTTTAAATTACCAATTCAATTTTGGAATTTGATATTGGTCTAGACATTCAGGATTTCAGTTTCTTCCGGGTTCAGTTTTGGGAGGTTGTATGTTTCTAGAGATTTTCCCATTTCTTCTAGGCTTTCTAGTTTATGTGCATAAGAGGTGTTCATAATAGTTTCTGAGGGTTTTTTGTATTTCTGTGGGATTGGTGAGATGGTGTCATCTTGTCGCTTCTGATTGTGTTTATTTGGGTCTTCTCTCTTTTTCTTTATTAATCTAGCTAGTGGCCTATCAGTCTTAATATTCTTTCAAAAAACCAACTTTTGGGTTCTTTGAATTTTTGTGTAAATTTTCATGACTCAATTTTGTTCAATTCAGCTCTTATTTGGGTTATTTTTTCTTCTGCTAGCTTTGGGGTTGGTTTGCTCTTATTTTTCTAGTTCCTCTAGGTGTGATGTTAGGTCATTAATTTGAGATCTTTCTAATGTCTTGATACATGCATTTAGCATGATAAGCTTTCCTCTTAACACTACTTTAGTGGTGTCTCAGAGATTTTGATATGTTGGGTCTTTGTTTTCATTTGTTTCAAAGATTATTTTTTTATTTCTGTCTTAATTTCATTCTTTACCCAAAAGTCATTCAGGAGTAGGCTGTTTAACTTCCATATAATTGTATGGTTTTGAGAGATCTTCTTGGTATTGATTTCTGTTTTTATTGTGCTGTGGTCTGACAGTGTGGTTGGTATAATTTCATTTTTTAAAAATTTGTTTAGAATTGCTTTATGGCTGAGCATGTGGCTGATCTTAGGGTATATTCTATGTGTAGTTGAGAAGAATGGATATTCTGTTGTTGCTAAGTGGAGTAGTCTATAGATGTTGGTTAGGTTCATTTGGTCAAGTGTCAAGTTTAGGTCTCAAATATCTTTGTTAGTTTTCTGCCTCAACGATCTGTCTAACACTGTCAGTGGGGTGTTGAGGTCTCCTACTGTTATTGTGTGGTTATCTAAGTCTCTTCATAGGTCTCTAAGAACTTTTTTTTTTTTTAGGTGGAGTCTCGCTCTTGTCATCCAGGCTGGAGTGCAATGGCATGATCTCGGCTCACCGCAACCTCCGCCTCTTGGGTTAAACAATTCTCCTGCCTCAGCTAATTTTTTTTTTTTTTTGTATTTTTAGTAGAGATGGACTTTCACCATGTTGGCCAGGCTGGTCTCGAACTACTGACCTCAGGTGATCCACCTGCCTCAGCCTCCTAAAGTGCTGGGATTATAGGTGTGAGCCACCACACCTGGCTTAGAACTTTTTAAAATGCATCTGGGTGTTCCAGTGTTGGAGGCATATATATTTAGGATACTTAAGTCTTTTTGTTTAAGAAGACTTCTTGTTTGTCATTACGTAATACCCCTTTTTGTCCTTTTTGATCATTGTTGATTTGAAGTCTGTTTCATGTGAAATACGAAAGTAACCCTTGCTCTGTTTTGTTTTCTGTTTGTTTGATAGATTTTTTTTTTTTTTATACATTTACTTTGAGACTATAGGTGTCATTGAATGTGAGATGGGTCTCTTGAAGATGACATACAGTTAGGTCTTGCTTCTTTATCCAACTTGTCACTGTGTCTTTTAAGTGTGACATTTAGTCCACTTACATTCAAGGTTAATATTGATATGCGAGGATTTGATCCTGTCATCCTGTTGTTAGCTGGTTGCTATGTAGACTTGATTATATAGTGCTTTATAGTGTCAGTAGGCTATGGTATGTAAGTGTGTTTTTGTGGTGGCAGGTATTGGTCATTCATTTCCATGTTTAACACTTCCTAAGGACCTCTTGTAAGGCAAGTCTGGTGGTAACAAATTCCCTTACTGTTCTCTTGTCTAAAAAGGATTTTATTTCTCCTCCACGTATGAAACTCAATTTGACTGGACCTGACATTCTTGGTTGGAATTTCTTTGCGTTAAGGGTGCTGAATATAGGCCCTTAATCTCTTCTGACTTGTAAGGTTCCTGCTGAAAGGTTCACTGTTAGCCTGATGGGGTTCCCTTTGTATGTGACTTGCCCCTTCTCTCTAGCTGCCTTTAAGATGTCTTGGGGATGTTTGTCTGGTATAGAATCTCACAAAGGTTCTCTGAATTTCCTGAATTTACATGTCAATTAGGTTGGGGAAATTTTCATGGACAATATCCTCAAATATGTTTTCCAAGTTGCTTGTTCTCTCTGTATCTCTTTCAAGAATACCAATGATTCATAGGTTTATTCTCTTTATAAATCTCATATTTCTTGGAGTTTTTGTTCATTTTCAAAAATTCTTTGTCTTTATTTTTTTCTGCCTGCATTGATTCTAAGGAGCAGATTTTGAGCTCTGAGATTCTTTCCTCAGCTTGGTCTGTTCTGTTGTTAATGCTTCCAATTGCATTCTGAAATTCCTGCAGTGGATTTCTCATTTTCAGAAGTTCAGTTTTGTTCTTTCTTCAAATGGCTATGTCATCTTTCAAATCTTGGACCGTTTTACTGTGTTCCTTGGATTGGGGTTCAACCTTCTCCTATATGTTGACGAGCTTCCTTGCCATCTAGATTTTGAACTCTATGTCTGCCATTTCAGCCATTTCAGTCTGGTTAAAAACCATTGATGGGAAGCTAGTGCAGTCATTTAGAGGCAAGAAAACACTCTAGCTTTTAGAGTTGCCAGAGTTCTTGTATTGACCCTTTCTCATCTGTGTAGGCTGACGTTCCTTTAATCTTTGAAGTTGCTGTCTTTTGGTTGGGGCTTTTTGCTTTTATGTTCTCTGATGTCCTTGAAGGTTTTGCTGTGGTATAAGTGAGGTTTAGTCAATTGGCTTTGTTTCTGGTTGCTTTCAGAGGGCCAAGGCTCAACTCAGCACTCCTGGGCTATGTGCTCCAACCCTGGGGTGCTGGGACTATGCCCGCAGCTTTGTTCTCTGGACCCTTTAGGTTAAGCACCTGCCGTGCTGGAGGGACTCAGTTGTTCGCAGTCCACTAGCAACAACACTCAGATGGGGGCTGTTGGAAAAAGCACTCCAGCAGGACATCAGCAGACCCCCATGGATGTGTGTGCTGGTTGGAGTAGTGGGGGCCCATGCACATGTGTGCCAGTGAGGCAAGGGATGTAAGGGAAGACTGCAAGTGAGTGCACACTGGTGGGGGAGGGCTGTGAGCCGGTGCACGCTGGTGGGAGTCTGTCTGCAAAAGCATCTCAATGGTTAGGTGGAGCTGGTAAAAGAGCTATGGCAGTGACTGCTGGCAAGCTGAGGCTGCACTGCAAGTAGGTGCAGCCAAGCAGGAACCCTCGGAGAGGCTGGCAGACAGAGGGATGCTCAGATCAGACTGTTTTTTTTTTTTTTCCCGTGGACAAGACAGCCTTGCTCTGTCCAGATCTGGCAGCCAACAAAGGCTAGAGCTGCCTAGAGGAGTATGGTAGGTCTTGGGGGGTGGACACCCATAGCCATGCTCCACTGCAGTCATTCCTGCGCCTCTGGGCTCTGTGCAGACTGGAGTTCTCTCTCTGCCAACTCTCCAGAGTTCTGTCTCTGCCAACACTCCAGGCAGATGTCTGTGGTGGTTGTGGGGGTCTCCTACAGCTAGGATCCCAGAGGTCCATGGAAAGAGTTAGACACTCCACATCTGTATCTCTCCTCCCTTCCTTAGGAGCCACTGAGATCCAGGAATGAGTCTTGGTGCTTGGTCATCCTGTGTAGGGTTCCTTGCTTTCTCCCCTTTTAGCCCAGCATGTGTGTCCTCTCTCTGTCCATGCTCAATGCTTTCTTTCTGAAGATCTGTTCAGAGTGCTGTTTTACTTGATGGTCTGGTCTCTTTCAGTGTGAGAGGCTCTTCCTGGCTGGGTCTAGTCAGCTATACTGGCTCTCTCTCAAAAAGTTTGAGTTGAGTTTTTTATCACTTGCAAGGTAAGGGTTTTTTCTGACACAAAGGGTTGTGTAGTTAAGATAAAATTGTCGTAAACTTTATTAACTAAATAATAAACTTCATTGAAATACATAAAGCAAATTCTCTAGAAATTCAAGACAAAACAAGTAGAAATAAAGTTGTAATGAAAGACTTCAAATTCCTCTTTAGTGACTAAATAGGAAACAAAAACCAGCGTGAGGAAATCTGAATAATATAATTAACAGGATGGCTCTAATTGATATTATATACACAGTGGTAATGGGACATGTACACATTTTTACAATTAAACCATAATAAAAACTTACTGTTTTCTCTAAAGAAGAAAAAACTATGACAGTCTCTGACAAACACGCAGTCTTGGAGCTAATAACAAAAGTAGGAAAGTAACAAATCCTCAAAACCCTGCAAATCAACCCAAAGCCTTCCTGTGTGATATATTTTTTGAATAAAAAAGTAAATAAAACTTGTAACTCTAGATAACGTAACTAGAAATAGCTACAATAAATATATGACTTCAAAACCTTTGAGATATAGCAAAAGTTGGACTTCAAGGACATTTTCCATTAAGCACTTTATTAAATAAAACAGGGTGGAAAATATGATCCAAGCAACCAATTCAAGTAATGAAAAGAAGCTGAATTTTCGGCTTAGCTTTGCTGTGACACTAAAACTGTGCTCGAAAAGTCTATTTTTAAAAATATAATTCATAAATTTTAGGAATGAAGAAGTAAATGAAGATAGATAAATTAGAAATTAATAAATTAGAAAATGGTATAATAAACACAAGATATAGTTCTTTGTGGGAAAAATTAATGTCACGTACGAATTCACCAGCTAGATTAGTCAAGAACTAAGAGAGAAAGCCCAAATATACAAAACTAGGATTCACACAGGGAAACTAAGCATAGATATTGATAAATGGGAAGGATTCTGACGTCATATTTTGTTTAATTTTCTGCTGATCAACTTGAATATAAAAATGAAATAAATGACTTTCAAGAAAAATGCATAAGACTATAACCAACTGAAAGATAATTAGAAAATCCAAATAGGCTCGTAGCCAAGGAAAAGGCTGAGGAAGTTGTTACTTCCTCATCTTAAACTGCAAAGTTCTAAAACCCAGAGAGCTTCAGGGACAAATCACCCAAACCTTCAAGGAACAGATAAATCCTCTGCTTCATTAGCTGTTCCAGAGCAGAGAAATAAGGAAAACTCCTAAAATCTTGTTAGAAAGCCAGAAATTGTAAAGACAGCATGGAAAAAACTAACCAGCCCACTGACAGACAATGAGTAGGCTGACCTCAATACTCACATAAAAATCAAAATCTCCTATTAAAATATAGAACATTCATATGGATATTTAGTATATTTATATCTTATATATGTCCTATTTAATATGGAATATTAGAGAAATAATGGCCAAAAGAAGTTCTTAGTAAAGATGGTTTAATATAGAGAACTCTATTCATGTATTCTACCATATACTCTCACTAGATTCCAAACTCATTTAATAAATTTCAATATCTGTTCCTTATTTCTAAAAACTCCATAGTAAAATGGAAATAAATGGATACTTCCTAGATAAAATTTTATATGTTTGTATGGTGTGTGTGTTCATTACATCACACAAAACAATACCAATATTCTGCTCCATGATAAAACACTAGAGGTAATGCCCATTAAAGTCAATAAAACACAAGAGTAATCATTGCTATTCTTAACAACTTGATAGTTATCACCAAATTCCTGTGCAACAAGGTTTTAGCAATTTATACTCCCATTAACTGAAGATGAAAGCGCCTGTTAATCCACACTCTTGCCTGTGCTATGTTTTATCACCCTTTTAAATCTTTGCCAATTTGATATAGGAAAATATTTACAGTAGTTTTAATTATCATTTCTTTAAGCATTTGTGAGCTGAATTTTTATGTTTAAAAGCCATTTATGCTTTTGTACCTAACCTATTCCAGTCTTTTGCCCATTTTTCTGTTTGATATTCCTTGTTTGAAATTGTCATATGTGTAAATTAATATTAACCCTTTGTCATATATCTTATATTTTTTTCCAGTTTATAGGTTTTTTCCAGTTTATAGTTTGTCTTTGATCTTATTTATGGTGTCTTTTGTCATGAATACACTTAAGTGTTTTTATATAATACAATTTTCAACCTTATCTCTTAATAGTTTTTTGGCCTTGATATTTATATTGAGAAAGGCTCTATTCTAACAACATGAAACTATTCCCCACTGCTTTATACTAGCAGCTCTACAGTTATAGTTACAATTTTACACTGAACAGTTGGATACACCTGTGCTTTATTAAGGTGTAAGGATTGAGGTAGAGATACAAATGACTAGCAAATTTTTCCATGTCATCCATTGATGAATGATTCATCTTCTCCCATTGATTTTAGGCATCATCCTTCAATACTGTTTTCTTTTCTAACCTCAGGTTTGCATGTATATATTCTATTCCATTTCACTCGTCTGATTATTGCTCTTACCAGGACAGGCTGTCTGCCAGGGCAAGTGCTTCACCATTATTCTTCTATTTCGGAATTTTTCATATTATTCTCAGAAGTTAGTTCTTCCATATAAGCTCTGGAATTATTCTGTCAAGTTCCAAAAAATGTTCTGTTGACATCTTACTGAAACTACTGAATTCTAGTTTGATTTAGAATGAAATATTGAATATTTTCACCTAAGATAAAATATGTTTCTCTATTTTAAAAATCATTTTTATGCTTTTCAGTGGAGTTTTACAATTTTATTTATGTGCATCTTATGTGCTCTTCATCTACGTTATTCTTAGGTGTATTGTATTTTTGGTCCTATAGTGGATTTCTCATTATATTTCTTTTTCCTTTCCTTCTTTTTTTTTGATTGAGATGGAGTTTCACTCTTGTTGCCCAGGCTGGAGTGCAATGGCATGATCTCGGCTCACTGCAACCTACGCCTCCCAGGTTCAAGCAATTCTCCTGCCTCAGCCTCCCTAGTAGCTGGGATTACAGGTATGCACCACCACACCCGGCTGATTTTGTATTTTTAATAGAGACGGGGTTTCTCCATGTTGGTCAGGCTGGTCTCGAACTCCCAACCTCAGGTGATCCACCCACCTCGGCCTCCCAAAGTGCTGGGATTACAGGCATGAGCCGCCGCACCTGGCCTTATATTTCTTTAAATCATATTTTTAACAGGTTATTGACTATATAAGTTATCTATATATTAATTTTAAATTAGAACCCTTAGTAAGCTGCATTATTCTTTCTATTAAGTTTTTGATTGATATGAGTCACAATCATATCTGAAAACAATTATTTTTGCCTCCCCCTTTCTTGCATTTATAAATTTTATTTATTTCCCTTGTCTAATAGTAATGACCAACAATTACAGAAGAATGTTAAATAATAATAGATTACGTTTGCTGAGCACTCGTTATATGCCAGATATTGTACTAAACTCTTTATACTAATTAACTCATTTGATTCTCAAAAAAACCTGAAAAAGTTAACACTATTATTCTCATTTCTTAGATAAGAAAATTAAAATATAGAAATATAAGGTAATATACCCATATTTGCACAGCTGGTAAGTGGTAGAGCCAGAATTTGAGCCAACACAATTCCATCCTTTGCAGAGCCATGCTTTAAGATCTACCAGTTTGTCTGTGTCTATCTGTATAATATCTGGCCTTTGTAAGTTTGTCTGTCATGTGCCCAGATGTGGTTTTCTTTGTATTTATTCTGCTTGCAATTCGCTGAGTTTTTTAGATTTTTGAGTTGCTGTTTTGTTCTGGTTTTTCTTACCAAATTTTGAAAATTTTTCGTCAATATTTCTTCAAATGTATTTTGGATCATTTTTTCTTTTCTGGAACTCTAAATACATATATGTTAGACTGCTTAATACTGTCCCACAGGCCACTGGGACTCTGTTGATTTATTCTCAATCTTTTTTTTTCTCTGTGCTTCAGTTTAGATGATTTCTGTTGACCTGTCTTCAAATTCAGTAATTCTTTCTTCTGTGATATCCAATCAATTGTTATGCCATCCCATGAGTTTTGAATTACAGCTATTCTAATTTTCCAGATCTAGAACTTTCATTTGATTCTTTTTTAATGGTTTCTTTGTCTTTTCTGAAATTCCCTATATCTTCACTCATTTTATTAATCTTTTCCTGTAGACCATTTAATACGTTTATCATAATTATTCTAAAATCCACGTTTATCGTAATTATTCTAAAATCCTCACCTGCTAATTCCAATATCTAAATTATTTGAGGATCTGTTCCTATTGATTGATTGCTCTCTTGACCATCTTATTTCTTTACTTGTCAAGTAATTTTTGATTATATACTAACACTGTAAATATGTTGATATAGTATATAGAATATGGATTCTTTCTTTTTTTTTGAAGGGTGATGCATTTTCTTGCAGCAGGCAGTTAAATTACTGACAGATCACCTTGAACTTGTGGATATTTGGGTTTATACTTTCTTATGGCAGTTCTATTTCAGCATTTTCTTTTTTTTCTTTTTTTTTTTTTTTGAGACGGAGTCTTGCTCTGTCGCCCAGGCTGGAGTGCAGTGGCCAGATCTCAGCTCACTGTAAGCTCCGCCTCCCGGGTTCACGCCATTCTCCTGTCTCAGCCTCCCGAGTAGCTGGGACCACAGGCGCCCGCCACCTCGCCCGGCTAATTTTTTGTATTTTTAGTAGAGACGGGGTTTCACCGTGTTAGCCAGGATGGTCTCGATCTCCTGACCTCGTGATCCGCCCGTCTCGGCCTCCCAAAGTGCTGGGATTACAGGCTTGAGCCACCGTGCCCGGCCTATTTCAGCATTTTCTTAATCTTAGATTGAATCCCTCTTGAGACAGTTTTTACTCCTAAGGCGTGGCCCTTCAGAGGTTTCAGTGGATCATCCAAGGTATTTACCAAATTCGTCTAACTTGGTAACATGTGAACTCCGAATTCTGTTTCCCCTATGGTGAAAAGTAGCTATGTTCAGAGTATGGTGAAACTCTGCTCAGCTCTTTCAGACTTCTGGATGATACTGTTTTCCTATTAGAATCTTTGGGGTCTCACTTGCCCATGTACTGTTTTGGGATTAACTAAAGAGTTGGGGTAAATTTATATATAGATTTTGGGATTTCCTTCTCTGTGGCTCTCTCCTTTAAGAATTAACTCCTCAATTTTTACACTCTCAGTTGTCCCAAACTCTGTTTTCTTGCTTCTCAGTCCAAGAAGCTGAAGCTTTCTGCTTGAGTCCAGTTGCCCTGAGCCAAGCAGACTAAGGAGAGCCTGCAAGGGAAAATCCACATAAATGTAGAATCTGCCTGTTCTTCTGTTGTTCTCCAGGCCTTTAAACCTTTTTAAAAATGACTTTATCCAAACTTTATCATTTCATTTTTTTTTTTCAATTGAGACAGAGTCTTGCTCTGTTGCCAAGGCTGGAGTGCAGTGGCATGTTCATAGCTCACTGCAGCCTCTACCTTACAGGCTCAAGTGATCCTCCCACCTCAGCCTCCCAGGTAGCTGGGACTACAGCGGCATGCCACCATGCCCAGCTAATTTTTGTATTTTTTGTAGAGACAGAGTTTCACCATGTGGCCCAGGCTGGTCTCAAACTCCTGGGCTCAAGCGATCTGCCCACCTCAGCCTCCTAAAGCTCTGGGATTATAAGTGTGAGCCACTGCTCCTGGCCTATATTTCTTTTTGAGGGAGAATTAGTCTGATATACATTACCTGATCAGTGTAAGGCACTCTATCATTGTCAGAACTGTACCCCCTCACCTGTGCACACGACTCTGAGGCCATGCTTTAAACTAGGGTTTTTCAAAAGTTTAATTATGACCACTGTAATACTTTTTACATTAAACCAGTACACAAATAAATACATCAGACATCTAAGACCACTCACTACTTGATACTATACATAATAATTTTATGAAAAATAACCCCATTTTCTCCTTCTTTCCTTCCTTCCTTCCTTCCTTCCTTCCTTCCTTCCTTCCTTCCTTCCTTCCTTCCTTCCTTCCTTCCTTCCTTCCTTCCTTCCTTCCTTCCTTCCTTCCTTCTTCCTTCCTTCCTTCCTTCCTTTCTTTCTTCCTTTCTTGGTCTCATTCTGTGTCCTAGGCTGGAGTGCAGGGGCGTGATCATGACTCACTGCAGCCTCGACCTCCCTGGCTCAGGTGGTCTTCCTTACCTCAGCCTCTCAAGTAACTGGGACTACAGGCCACCACACCTGACTAATTTCTGTATTTTTTGTAGAAATGGGGTTTTGCCATGTTGCCCAGGCTGGAATAACTATATTTTCTAAAAATATCAGAGTAAATAGAGTAGCCTTGTTTTACATATATGTAAATCTTTTCAATGTTTCACTTATTCCAAGATAGCTTGATTCTCTTATTTGCTTCTGCATTCAATCTATTGTAGTATCATGTATCATGTAGCCTTTGAAAATTCTGCTATACACTTGTAAAAGAATGACTTCGAAAAAGACAAATAACATCTTTGTATTGTTATAAAATTATCAGAACTTCCAGGGTTCCCTCAAAACATGCTTTGAGAATTACTGCTCAAAGCCGTTATTATCAATATTGTTCACATGGGCTATAAAACATAGTTTAAAAATTATAATATTTACTTATTAAATGCCAACTTTGTGCCTACTTTGTCCTAGAGTCTCTATTTAACTTTTCAGAACAATCCTTCATGGTAGGTGTTATTGCCTCCTGCCCACCTCCACCCTCCCTGCCGCCCCTGCTCCCCCAACACTTCAGAGGAGGTGAGCAAGCTGAGAAAGAGACTCAGGTTTTTCCCAAGGTCACACCCTAGTAGATGATGGTGGGTAATTAGACTGAATTCAAACCCAAGTCTGTCTGACTTCAAAGCTCAAACTCTTTCCATCGTCCTTGTCTCTCAACAAAGTTCCCCTCATTAAAAACACTGTATGAAGGAGAATGAAATGGCAGCCATTTCTTTGATCTCCTCACTGAGAGATTTGCTTAAATGCAACATGCCATTATGGTTCTTTGAGTGGCCAGGAGCTAAACTGACCTAAGCCCTTCCCTGTCCACTATCCTTGCAGGACACTCAAAGCTCCTCCGTGTGCCTCACTGCCATTAATTCTGATAAATAGCTCAGAATATGCTTTCAGCATATTGCATCACACACTTTGGCATAAGGACGATTATTCTGTAATAAATGAAAGGATCACATCCTCTGGTGAAGGATAGGCAGCAATGTAGATCAATTCCTTAAAAAGATTTTCTCTTTATTACTGTCAAGGGGTTAGATCTAGGATAGTGTAGCATACAGATAATAAAGGTGAAATACAGGATACTTTACAGATAACTACTATCCACTTTCTTTTTTCTGACAGTTATGGAGGGAAAGGAAAACCATAGATGTCTGATAAGACCCAGACACATCCTTTCATTATATGTCTTAAGAGAGAGGAACAAGTGAGAGTAGCATAGAAAGAGACATAGGAAAAAAAATTAGAAGGATAAAGAAAAAAATCTGAGCACTTCTATATTATATATAGTGGTTTCTGATTACTGCACATCTGTGGACAATATTTGAGATTTATTTCTTCTCTCTGGGGATTCCTTGCTGGGCTAAAGTTGATGTCTGGAGCTATGTATAGCTTCTGTGAAAGGATCCCTTGGCAAATTAAATTCCACGGTTTTGTCTTCATTCATAATGCATACTTTATACATCTCCGCAAATAACCATTGGAATTTAAACTAGAGAGTGACAAAATAGACCTGGCTCTGGGTCTAAACAAAATTGGAATATTTGACTATTCTGAAGTCATCCCTGATCACTTTCCCTTTAATATTAGACGAATCTTTTCCCATTGAAAGGGTTCTTTTTCACTTTTAGAATTATCAACAGTGAAGAATGAAAACAGAGATGCTGTAGCACAATTTCTCCAAATAAGTTTCTATGCTAACATCATCCAGATGAAAATAGGGAGACAAGCACCATAAAAAGTTAAACGAGAAAGGAAAAAGGAATAAAACAAACTACTCCCCATTTCCTCCCCACACTGACCTAGTCTTGAGGACACAACACAGTAAAAGTTCTATATGAGTGACTGCAGTAACTGTGGGCACAGATTCAATTTTTCAATATAATTATTTCAAGTTCTAATCTTAAGGTTCCTATAAACACAATCCCAAATCTTAAAGTACTCCAAAGATCTTCTCTCACATTAAGCAGGAGAACTAAGGCATCCTTCACTAAGGAGATTCATAATTCAGAATTATGTCATGCTACAAAATGGAAGCTAGGATTCAACCTGCTCATAACTGATGAATTTACCAATGTTGCAGTCTGTTTGGAGAACTGTGAATTGTCTAGATTCACTTTAAGCTCAGGTTAAAAATTTGCTTTTTTTCTGTATTTGTTTGTAAATGATTAGTATACTGTTTAAAAAAAGAAAAGCAGTACATGGATGACAAAGAAATCATGAAACATGGGTATCAATATTATAAAAACATAAATAGAAAAAGGGAAAGGGAAATAATTATTCATAATCACAACAGTTTAATACTACCATTTGTAGCATTTAATACTACCATTTGTAGCAATCAGAATTTTCTCTTCTGATTTTATTTATTTATTTATTTATTTTTTATTATACTTTAAGTTCTAGGGTACATGTGCACAATGTGCAGGTTTGTTACATATGTATACATGTGCCATGTTGGTGTGCTGCACCCATTAACTCGTCATTTACGTTAGGTACATCTCCTAATCCTATTCCTTCCTCCTTCCTGCCACCCCACGACAGGCCCCGGTGTGTGATGTTCCCCTTCCTGTGTCCAAGTGTTCTCATTGTTCAGTTCCCACCCATGAGTGAGAACATGCGGTGTTTGGTTTTCTGTTCTTGCGATAGTTTGCTGAGAATGATGGTTTCCACCTGCATCCATGTCTCTACAAAGGACATGAACTCATCCTTTTTTATGGCTGCATAGTATTCCATGGTGTATATGTGCCACATTTCCTTAATCCAGTCTGTCATTGATGGACATTTGGGTTGGTCCCAAGTCTTTGCTATTGTGAATAGTGCCTCAGTAAACATACGTGTGCATGTGTCTTTATAGCAGCATGATTTATAATCCTTTGGGTATACATCCAGTAATGGGATGGCTGGGTCAAATGGTATTTCTAGTTCTAGATCCTTGAGGAATCGCCACACTGTCTTCCACAATGGCTGAACTAGTTTACAGTCCCATCAACAGTGTAAAAGCGTTCCTATTTCTTCACATCCTCTCCAGCACCTGTTGTTTCCTGACTTTTTAATGATGGACACTCTAACTGGTGTGAGATGGTATCTTATTGTGGTTTTGATTTGCATTTCTCTGATGGCAAGTGATGATGAGCATTTATTCATGTGTCTGTTGGCTGCATAAATGTCTTCTTTTGAGAAGTGCCCGTTCATATCCTTCACCCACTTTTTGATGGGGTTGTTTGTTTTTTTCTTGTAAATTTGTTTAAGTTCTTTGTAGGTTCTGGATATTAGCCCTTTGTCAGATGAGTAGATTGCAAAAATTTTCTCCCATTCTGTAGGTTGCCTGTTCACTCTGATGGTAGTTTCTTTTGCTGTGCAGAAGCTCTTTAGTTTAATTAAATCCCATTTGTCAATTTTGGCTTTTGTTGCCATTGCTTTTGTTGTTTTAGATGTGAAGTCCTTGCCCATGCCTATGTCCTGAATGGTATTGCCTAGGTTTTCTTCTAGGGTTTTTATGGTATTAGGTCTAACATTTAAGTCTCTAATCCATCTTGAATTAATTTCCGTATAAGGTGTAAGGAAGGGATCCAGTTTCAGTTTTCTACTTATGGCTAGCCAGTTTTCCCAGCACCATTTATTAAATAGGGAATTCTTTCCCCGTTTCTTGTTTTTGTCAGGTTTGTCAAAGATCAGATGGTTGTAGATGTGTGGTATTATTTCTGAGGACTCTGTTCTGTTCCATTGGTCTATATCTCTGTTTTGGTACCAGTATCAAGCTGTTTTGGTTACTGTAGCCTTGTAGTACAGTTTGAAGTCAGGTAGCATGATGCCTCCAGCTTTGTTCTTTGTTCTTTGTTCTTTTGGCTTAGGATTGTTTTGGTTCCATGTGAACTTTAAAGTAGTTTTTTCCAATTCTGTGAAGAAAGTCATTGGTAGCTTGATGGGGATGGCACTGAATCTATAAATTACCTTGGGCAGTATGGCCATTTTCACAATATTGATTCTTCCTATCCATGAGCATGGAATGTTCTTCTATTTGTTTGTGTCCTCTTTGATTTCACTGAGCAGTGGTTTGTAGTTCTCCTTGAAGAGGTCCTTCACATCCCTTATAAGTTGGATTCCTAGGTATTTTATTCTCTTTGAAGCAATTGTGAATGGGAGTTCACTCATGATTTGGCTCTCTCTTTGTCTGTTATTGGAGTATAAGAATGCTTGTGATTTTTGCATACTGATTTTGTATTCTGAGACTTTGCTGAAGTTGCTTATCAGCTTAAGAAGATTTGGGGCTGAGACGATGGGGTTTTCTAAATATACAATCATGTCATCTGCAAACATGGACAGTTTGACTTCCTCTTTTCCTGATTGAATACCCTTGATTTCTTTCTCTTGCCTGATTGCCCTAGCCAGAACTTCCAACACTATGTTGAATAGGAGCGGTGAGAGAGGGCATCCCTGTCTTGTGCCAGTTTTCAAAGGGAATTTTTCCAATTTTTGCCCATTCAGTATGATATTGGCTGTGGGTTTGTCATAAATAGCTCTTATTATTTTGAGATATATTCCATCAATACCGAATTTATTGAGAGTTTTTAGCATGTAGGGCTGTTGAATTTTGTCAAAGGCCTTTTCTGTATCTATTGAGATAATCATGTGGTTTTTGTCTTTGGTTCTGTTTATATGCTGGATTACATTTATTGATTTGCGTATGTTGAACCAGCCTTGCATCCCAGGGATGAAGCCCACTTGATCATGGTGGATAAGCTTTTTGATGTGCTGCTGGATTCAGTTTGCCAGTATTTTATTGAGGATTTTTGCATCGATGTTCATCAGGAATATTGGTCTAAAATTCTCTTTTTTTGTTGTGTCTCTGCCACGCTTTGGTATCAGGGGATGATGTTGGCCTCATAAAATGAGTTAGGGAGGATTCCCTCTTTTTCTATTGATTGGAATAGTTTCAGAAGGAATGGTACCAGCTCCTCCTTGTACCTCTGGTAGGATTCGGCTGGAATCTGTCTGGTCATGGACTTTTTTTGGTTGGTAAGCTATTAATTATTGCCTCAATTTCAGAGCCTGTTTTTGGTCTATTCAGGGATTCAACTTCTTCCTGGTTTAGTCTTGAGAGAGTGTATGTGTCCAGGAATTTATCCATTTCTTCTAGGTTTTCTAGTTTATTTGCGTAGAGGTGTTTATAGTATTCTCTGATGGTAGTTTGTATTTCTGTGGGGTCGCTGGTGATATCCCCTTTATCATTTTTTATTGTGTCTATTTGATTTTTCTCTCTTTTCTTCTTTATCAGTCTTGCTAGTGGTCTATCAATTTTGTTGATCTTTTCAGAAAACCAGCTCCTGGATTCACTGATTTTTTTGAAGGGTTTTTGTGTCTCTATCTCTTTCAGTTCTACATGATGAAACCCCATCTCTACGCAAAATACAAAAATTAGCCAGGCATGGTGGTGCACACCTGTAGTACTAGCTACCAGGCGGCTAAGGAGGGAGGATCACCTGAACCCGGGAGTCGAGGCTGCAGTGAGCCATGATCATGCCACCACACTCCAGCCTGGGTGACAGGGTGAGACCCTGTCTCAAAAAAAAAAAAAAATTATGGAACATTTCACACATGTGTTCTCTATCTGTTTGCTTTTTACCTAGCAATGTCTTTACAGCCTTCGTATTTAAAGGGAAGCTCTTGTAAAGAGTAAATAGCTCAGTCCTGCTGAGATTTTTAGTCCAATGGAATTAGGCCAAGGGGAGTCAGCTCAGAATAGAGAATGCAGTACACCAAGACAGGTCTGGGAAACTAGTGGGAAAGTGGAATTATTTTAGTAACCAAGAAGGTGTCATCTTAATTTGCAATGAAGAACATTTTAAATCCAGCTATCCAGATGGCTTTCATTTACTAAACTATTTCTTAACCTCTAGTATCATGTCTACTTAACAGTGCTGATCCAAGAATATGTTACAGGCATTGGGGGAAGAAGTCACTTAATTTCAACCTCTTGGGGGAAAAACAAGCAAAAAATAAAATCAGAAATTTTTGATTGTTTCTTTTTAGAACTCTGCCTACAATTAAGTACTCTAGTGATAGTCAAGACTGTTAAGATGCTGAAACAGAAAGACAACATTTCATTATTTTCCAATAACCTGTAGTCTTTAGGCTGTGGAGCTCCTAAGATCAATATTTTTATCTCTGTAAGGGCAGTGTATTTTCATTTTATTACACATCTAGCATTTCCAAAGAGGTCACTGTTTCACACAAATAGAGTCGCCTAGTACTCTGTTGTTATAATGAATTCCCTGCAAGAGTCATAAAATACTTAGAAACTTGCAAACTCCTGTTTTAACCAGCATGATTTCCAGCAGTTCTAATACATGTTTTTTTTTTTTAAGAAAAAAATTCACCCTGACAACAAACAGTTGCTTCTATCATTTCTGCCATCAAATAGTAAAGATCTGACAGCTCTTCAGGTAATCAATTTTCATGAATTCCTAATAACAGTGAGAAAACCAAGTAGGTCTCCCAGCCTCAGCAACTCAACAGTTGTGTGTAGGCTATAATTTTAAAAAACAGTTAGTCATCTCATGATATGAGTCCTGAGAGCATACTGTTAACTTTTATACAAGAGATATGGCTTGTTATACATACAATGTGTACTATCCTGTGGCGTACCTAATAGGACAATTAGGGTTTATCACAGAATTTGTATATATCAGTATTTTCAATTTCACCTCAGGATTCAGTTTTCAAGTCCTCAACCTAATGTGGAAATATGATTTTAAAATTTGAAATTGTAGGAGGGCAGACTGCCCTTTTTGAAAAAATTTGCTAAATGATAAGAATAATACTAATCTTAAATCCGGGCTTCAGGAAACACTGGATCATAAATTAAAGTGCTGTTTATAAAACCCTTCCCAAATTGTGCAAAAGTTTTTTAAGTGAAATTCTCTGACGTGCTGTTTTTGAAATCGGAAGGAGGAAGATTTTGTCGTTGTTGTCTTCCAAATATATATCTGCATGCCACTGATTTTTATTCACTCTGCTCTCTGAATTTGAACAATGAAAAGGTCATATTAATGCACCACTTGCTAGAACATTGGCTGAGGTCCCTCTTGGCAGCTGAAAATCTAGATCATGAATCTTGATGGAGAAAGATGTCAGTCCATAAATATGTAAGATGTCCTTAAGCCGAGAGATCTATCATTTTGGCCTTATTTGTCAGATACAGAGAAGCAGAGCCATTCTCCGGGGATCCTGGAGCTCCCAGCCAAAGCTCCCTTCTGCAAAGAGGACTTTCACATGAAGCCTGCCTGAGGACTGCTTACTTCCTGGTTATTTTGCTAAAAGAATGTCCGACAAAAGTAAAAGACAAAGAGGCATTATTTAAACTGTTCAAGGGGAAAATCCCAGCAATCAATATCGCCTACAACCCTAATCTCTTCGAATGGGTTAGACCAAGAAATGTGGGAAGGAGATCGATTTTGATATGTTTTTAGTTTAGGAGCAAACCACACTTTAATTCTACTGTGTAGAATTTCACGTCTTACTATTAGTTATGAATACAAATTAGAGGTCAGAACAGAAAATTTGGTCTGGAATAATTTTCTCATTTGTCCAGTGTAACACCTGCCTCTCAAAAATTTAAGCATTGTGAAATAACATGTATGAAATGTGCGGCGTGAAGTTTTAAAGCTCGCCTTGTGTGAAAATGATTATACATAATACCAAATAACTACAATTTATGGTTCTCAGGGAAAACAGGAGAGATCAAATTATTCATGAAGTCAGATTTAACATGGTTATCAATGGGCTATAGGAGACGAACTGACAGGTAAAAATGCTACCCGTCAACACCGAGTAGATAATGTGAACTTAAGTTCCTTTATATGCTGTATACCTCCAGTAATTGCGCCTGTCTTCTAAACTCTAAAATAGTAAGGTTGTGAGAATATACAGTGCCCATAACTTAGTTATATTTAGGAAAACGATACTCTTTTCCATCATTTGCATTTCTGAATATATAGGGGAAGAGTTACCAAGGAGGTGAAGTTAGAATGAAAGAAATCTCAAAAATTAAATTGGAAAGAAAAAATGTAAAAAATTTAAACAGGTAAGTGAACCATCTATATTTGGAGGAATGATTGTATCTATTTGCCTTTCATTAATAATTGTTGGATATAACAGTTGGAATTTAAACAAACTTTCAACAATTTTTTTTTGTCGGTGGATTTCATAGTCTTCAGGTTTTATTGGATGGGCACTGAAGTGCTATAGTTCAGTGTTCTCCTGAGGTAGGGATTTCTTTGAGAACATCCCTGACAAGTACTTATCCAAATTCCACTGAACCTGAACCTTCTGTGTGGCCAGCACTCCTATCTCTTACTGTTTAAAATGAGGCCGGCTGTACAACTCTTACTGTTTAAAAGGTGGTCCTTGTTTTGAAGGGAATCCCCTTCTCCGTAACATCCATTCCTCAATGCTGACCACGTTCTTTTTGATGACAGAGAACAACTTTTCACAGGATGACCCTTTAACCCTGGGAGAGGAGTGCCTGAGCTTTCAGAACCCTACCTCTCCAGGCTAAATAGCTATTTCACTCTTCCCCTTAGAAAGCAGAGTAAAGTGAGCAATGAAGGCTCTTAACTTTGTTTGGATCATTGTTCCCTTGGAAAATCAGATGCAAGCTAGGAACCCTCTTCTCTTTCTAAAGAAAACGTGCATATGCACATGCCCTTAAAAATGTACAATAATTTCAGGGATTGCAGAGTAGTAGGTTGAGAATCACGGGGGCTCCTGGGGACACTCAGGTCATCTTGGGGCGTCAAAGGCCGCTGATCAGCACGGAGCTCCTAGATATAAGAGAGGAGTGGTCGGCTGGGCAGCAAAGAATGGAGTTTGTTTCTGTTTTGATTATTTTATTTATTTACTTATTTTACTTTTTTTTTTTTTGAGATGGAGTCTCACTCTGTCACCAAGGCTGGAGGGCAGTGGCACGATCTTGGCTCACTGCAACCTCTACCTCCTGGATTCAAGCAATTCTTCTGCCCCAGCCTCCTGAGCAGCTGGGATTACAGGCACATGCCACTACATCCAGCTAGTATTTATTTATTTATTTATTTATTTATTTATTTTTAGGAGAGATGGAGTTTCACCATGTTGGCCAGGGTGGTCTCAAACTCCTGACCTCAGGTGATCTACCAACCTTGGCCTCCCAAAGTGCTGGGATTACAGGTGTGGGTCACCATACCCAGCCTGTTTTGATCCTTTTAAATCAAGCAATTGACACCATAGTGTTTTGTTTGAAAAACTGAAAGCAGACAAATTTTGGTTAACTAAAGACTGTGGACTTGCTAAGGATTTTATGAAGTCATGTGCCCTTTAGTGTCCCATTTTCCTGGAAGGCACCAGCACACTGGCCTCACATACTAACCTGGCAGGAGACCCCAGTGACCGGCAGCTCTCTCCCTTCCTCTAACCACCCTGAGCTGTTACATGGTATTCATCATTGGACGAGCTATCAACCTGTCATCACTATAGCATGTTAGACTTTAGAATTAGCTGTTTTATCTGTCACCCAGGTGACATAATGCAACATCATGGTGACATGATGCTCTGTTGCCCAGGTGAGATGGTGCAGTGGCACCATCTTGGCTCACTGCAACCTCTGCCTCCTAAGTTCAAGTGATTCTCATGCCTCAGCCTCTGGAGTAGCTGGGACTACAGGTGTGTGCCACCACAACTAGCTAATTTTTGTATTTTTAGTACAGTTGGGGTTTCATTATGTTGGCCATGCTGGTCTCCAACTTCTGGCCTCAAGCATTCCACCTGCTTTGTCCTCCCAAAGTGCTGGGATTACAGGTATGAGCCATCACTGTTGGCATGATAACCTATTATTTTAAACTGATGACAATACTGATTACAAATACAAACAAACAAACGAGCAAAGAGAAAACTAGTACAACTCTACAATTTAACTTCATCTCCTTACTTTTTAACTTTTCATTATTTCTGGTTATATCTTATTATATGATGTCTTTAGGAGATATTGCAGTTATCATTTTTTATAGTTTCATCTTTTAGTCTTTCTACTCCAGATATGAGTATTTTACACACCATAATTACAATGTTATAATATTCTGTGTTTGTCTGTGTACTTACTATTACCAGTGAGTTTTGTACCTTCGGATGATTTCTTATTGCTCGTTGACATCCTTTTCTTTCAGAATGAAGAAATCCCTTTAGAATATCTTATAGGACAGTTCTGATGTTGATGAAATCCCTTAGCTTTCATTTATCTGGGAAAGTCTTCATTTCTCCTTCATGTTTGAAGGATATGTTTGCTGGATATACTATCCTAGAATAAAATTTTGTTTTTTCCTTTAGTGCTTTAAAAATGTCATGTCACTCTTTCCTGGCCTGTAAGGTTTCCACCGAGAAGTCTACTGCCAGACATATGGATATCCTTTGCGTGTTATTTGTTTCTTTTCTCTTGCTACTTTTAGGACCCTTTCTTTATACTTGACCTTTGGGAGTTTGATTAGTACATGCTTGATGTAGTCTTCTTTAGGTTAAATCTGCTTGGTGTTCTATAACTTTCTCGTACTTGAGTATTGATATCTTTCTGTAGGTTTGGGAAATTCTCTGTTATTATGTCTTCAAATAAATTTTCTACCCTGACCTTTTTCTCTCTCTCTGCCTCCTCTTTAAGGCCAAAAACTCTTAGATTTGCCCCTTTTGAGTCTCTTTTCTAGATCTTGTAGGTGTGCTTCATTCTTTTTTATTCTTTTTTCTTTTATCTCTTCTGACCGTGTATTCTTAAATAGCTTGTCTTCAAGCTCATTAATTCTTTCTTCTGCTTGATGAATTCTACTATTAAGAGACTTTGATGTATTCTTCAATATGTCAATTGCATTTTTCAACTCTAGAAAAATTCTTTTTACTTATTTAAAAATAATTAAATATTTTTTAAATAATATTCTTGATTCTTTTTAATTATTTCAATCTCTTTTTTAAACTTATCTGATAGAATGCTGAATTTCTTCTCTGCCTTATCTTGAATTTCATTGAGCTCCCTCAAAACAGCTATTTTGAATTCTCTGTCTGAAAGGTCATATATCTCTGTCTCTTAGGATTGGTCCCTTATTTAGTTCGTTTGGGGTGATCATGTTTTCCTGGATGGTCTTGATGTTTGTGGATGTTCATCAGTATCTGGGCATTGAAGAGTTAAGTATTTATTATAGTCTTCACAGTCTGGGTTTGTTTGTACCCACCTTTCTTGAGAAGGCTTTTCCAAACCCGGTAATGGTGTGGCTCTTGCAGACTTACAGAGGTACCACCTTGGTGGTCTTGGGTAAGATCTGGGAGAATTCCCTGGATTACTGGGCAGAGACTGTTGTTCTCTTCCCTTACTTCCCCTTACTTCTCTCAGTACAGAGAGGGAAGTGAAGTCTCTCTGTGCTGAGCTTCCTGGAGCTGGGGAAGGACTGACACAAGCATCCCTGTGGCTAACACTGCTGGGAAGGCACCGGGTCAGACCTGAAGCCAGCACAGCACTGGGTCTTGCCCAAAGCCTTGGGTGACTACTGCCTGGCTGTTGCATATGTTCACTTGAGACCCAAGGGCTTTACAGTCAGCAGGTAGTGAATCCTGCCAGGCTTGTGTCTTTCACTTCATTGTGGCAAGTTCCCCCTACCCTGGGCAGATCCAGAGAGGCCATCCAGAAGCTATGGCCTGGAATTGAGAACCTTAGGAATCTACTTGGTGCTCTATTCTACTGTGACTGAACTGGCACTCAAGCTGCAAGAGAGTGTACTTCCCACTCTTCCCTCTTTTTTCCTTAAGCAGGAGGAATCTCTCCCTGTGGCCATCGCAGCTTGGAATGTGCTGAATCACACCTGAATTCAGCATGGCCTAAGGCCTGTCCAGTACTGCCTAGCAACCACTGATGTTTATTCAAGGCCCAAGGGCTTTTTAGTCAGCAGATGATAACTCCTGCCAGGACTGGGTCCTTCCCTTCAAGGAAGCAAGTTCCCTTCTGGCCCAGGGTGTGTCTAGAAATGTCATTTGGGAGCTAGTACCTGGAATGGGGACCTCAGGACTCTCTCTGGTGCCCTGTTCTACCATGGCTAAACTGATATTCAAGTTGTAAGACAAACTCATCTTTACTCTTCCCTCTCCTTTCCTGAAATGGAAGGTAGGAGTCTCTCCCAGAGCTGTGAGCTGCACTGCCTGAGGTTAGGGGAGGGATGACGCAAGGACTCCCCTGTCCACCCTGGCTGGTGTCTTACTAGGTTGAGTACACCCCAAGACCACCGGCTGCAGCCCAGCATAGCACCAGGACTTCCCCAGGAATTGTAATCCTTGTGGCTTAGACTGCCTTTCAGATTTATTTAGAACCCCATAACACTTTAGCCCACAGTGGTGGGGCTAGCCAGAACTCAGGTTCCTGACTACTTAGAAATGTGATTCCCCTCTGTCTAGGGCTGGTCTTAATGCTCCCTCCATGGCGACAGCTGATTTTTTCCCTGTGTTGCTTTCTGCTGTCACAGGGCAGCTCTAAGTTCCAATACAAAGTACCACCATCACTGTGCTCTCCCTTCACCAAGCACATAGATTCTCTCTCCATGCCATGCGGCCACTGCTGCTGCACAGGGATGGGAGAGGGGTGGTGCTGGCAGTTCAAGACTTTCTTTTCTTCCCTCTTCAGTGCCACTTTCCTTAATATGATGTTAAGCCCAGGTACTGTGATTCCTCATCTGCTTTTGGTTCTTATGAAGGTGTTTTCTTGTGTAAATGTTGTTCCATTTGGTGTTCCTGCTAGATGGGACAATTGCTGGAAGGTTCTAGACAGCCATCTTGCTCCGCCTCCTCAAAGCAGCAATTTTATTCTTGTTTTTCATAAATTAGCAAACCAAGACTCTGAGAAGATAAATGACTTGGCCAGGGCCACAGAGATGAGTATGTCTAGGACCCGGTAGCTGGACTCCTTGCTATCCTCCCCAGCACCCTTTCATCCACACAGAGCTATGAATTTAGTGAGCTGGATTATAATCTCATTAAAATTGAATGAGAAGTATCAGGACTCCTGGCCTTTCCAAACCTCACTTCTCGAAGGCAGTGACTTTGCTCTACAGAAGGGTTTGAAGCCCCAGGAGCCAATTCTTTACTGATGGTCCCAGAGGAAGCAGAGTTGACCAGAAGGGAGAAGCAGCCTCTGCCAAGGGAAGTAATCATGAAAGGAACTGATCCTGTCCACTGTGGGCAGAGGTCGTTTGCTGGACTCAGCTCTGAGGAGTAGCTTTCCTTCTCTGAGACTGCGTTCAAGGTTTAAGAATCTAAAATCCTGCTTCCGGGTGACATAAACCCTGAGACTTGGGGCCAGATAACATCTAACAAAAAACAGATTTCTTGAGAAATCACGTCTTGCTCCTGGCCCCACCCAAAAACTGTGAGGACACCAGCCAGCTCCAGAGAGCTCCGCAGAGAAAAACCCACAACAAGGGATGCGTGTGGCTGGTGCCCAGCTGTGTGTAGCTAATCTCTGCTTCCAGTTGCCCGATGCCAGTGTCTGTGCTGCTCCAGCAATGCCTGCTCCATATTTATGTTCCTCACTTTCCTTTCCGACCTCAAAAATGCCTGGAAACCGTTTCCTCTGTTGCTGTTCTTCGGAGCCTCAGCGGTGAAGTTTATTCACAGCAAGGCGGGAGCTGGCCACTCAGGCTTTGTGCTGCAGGGCTTTCTGGCAAAGAAATCACCCCACTACCCGAGACAGAAGCCAGGTCCAAGAGAGCCCTTTCAGGCTGGCCAGAGAATGACCAGGAACTGCCCCTGTGTGCTTTCTTCCAGGTCTCCACACAGCTGGAAGCCACACAACCGGGTCCACTGAGCCGAGTGTGTGTGCTGGGGGGTGGAGCGGGGGGCAGTCAGAGAAACTGAGACAATTGGGACACATTGGGGAGACTCTGAGGGGACACCCCATTTTGTATGTGATGGGCTTGCCCTGGCCTCACCCTTCACACAATGCTGGACATTTCGGACACTGAGGTGGGATGACCAACAAGAAAATGAGGCAAATTCTTCTCTCAAAATCTGTCAGTGAGATACTCAGAGCATTTGGGGAAAATTAACAAAAAACTGCACTTGAAGAAAATGTAGCTGTTTACCCTTTTTGAGCTTCATAGAATTTTTAGTTTACATATTTGGGGGCAGTTTCTTCAAGAAGAATCTGGAAGATAACACATGTCCAGGCTTGAATAGGCTTGTAAGTTATTTGCATGAATGCACAGAAAGGCACAGCCTGGAGGACCCAAGTGGGTTCGAGGGAGGTACAGTGCAAGACCCTGCTCACTGCCGGCATATGACCTCAGCACATTGCACATGACACTATGTGCCACCCTCGGGGAAGCCACACGTGGTACTCTCTCTTGTTCTTCTCTCATGTGGACATCAGCTGAGGCCATGACTCAGGACTAGTTATAGACAGGGCTCAGACACAAGACTACACAAGGCAAAGCCAACTCTCAACTGTCCATACTGTCCAAGCTGTGCATAGAGCAAGTAAGATGGGAATATTAATGACAGGTGGTCTTCCCCTGCTCATGGGGTTCTGTGACAACTGGAGAAGTAGCTCAGTGTAATGTGTGAAGCTACTGAGATGACTTTAGGTTGCACAGAGATGAGCCCTAGCTACTGATGGACTCACACAGTGGGGAAAGTTATTCCCTCTCCAGTCCCCTTCAAATAATTCTGACTCCAGCCAGGACCAAAGTCCCAGTTGGGTTTTAGCCTTTGACACCCATCTAATGCCATCCTCTGGCTCAGAGCCTTCTGCAAAGGACAGCATCAAGCTAGCTGTTAATAACATTGTCTTGTGTCCACTGTATTTGTTTTTATAGATTTTTTTTCTTATTTTGATCAGGCAATACTTATTTTCCATTTACAGAGTGACATGAAACTTAAAAATCAATGTATTGTTTTATGAAGGGTAATCAATTGAAAGAAAAAGATTAACTAATTAATTGGATAGGTGGTGCACAAAATTCACGAAGGTTTAGAAAACACTGATACAAGACTGACAGTGCAGATTTGGCTCTGAACCCTGGCTCTGCCATTTCCTAATGATATAGTCTTGTACAGGCCATTTAATGATTGGTAATTACATGAGGTAAGAGATATGGGAGTTCTCCTTGATCTGTAAGATAATAGTCAATGATTCTTTACTGTTACTTAATGTCATTGAATCATTCTATTAAATAGAAAGTACCAAATCTCAGTCACACTTGAGTTTTTCTTGTTGCTATGACCACTATGGGTAGACAGGGCATGTGCAGACAGCTACCAGCACCCACACACCGAAGGATCAGACTCGGGGAGGAGTTTTGGATGGAGTTTTGGATGGAGACCAGAGCAGAGGGGGAAAGGCTGATGGTCCTGCCCTGGGGCAGGAATTTCGGAGCTATCATCACACCAATAGTTTCTTGATGGTGTCACAAAGACAACTGGTTGTCAGCAGGGCCAGGGCACAAGCTGCTGGTCTTCCACCAAGGCGGGGATGAAACCATCACCACAGTCAACACAATGAACACAAACACTTCCTCCCAACCCTCACTGCCCTCATCTCCAGACAGATCTGCTTTCTGTCATGATAGATGAATACACATTACATGGGATTTTGTATAAACAGATGCATGCAGTATGTACTTTTTGTCTTGCTTCTTTCACTCAACATAGTTATTTTGAGATTCATCTGTGTTGCTGTGTGTATCAGTAGATCATTCCATTGTAGTGCTGAGTCCATCACACAGATATACCACAATTTGTTCATACATCCACCTGTTGATGGATATTTGTATTTTTGTCTAACTTTTCGTTATTACAAGCAAAGCTGCTATAAACATTCATGTACAGTCTTTTTATGACCATAGGCTTTCATTTCTTATGAATAAATACTACAAATGTAATGGCTGGGTCATATGGTATATCTTTGTTTCACTTTTTAAGGAACTGACAGGCTGGGTGCAGTGGCTCACACCTGCAGTCCTAGCACTTTGGGAGGCCAAGGTGGGTGGATCACGAGGTCAGCAGTTCAAGACCAGCCTGGCCAAAATGGTGAAACCTTGTCTTTACTGAAAATACTAAAATTAGCTGGGTGCAGTGGCAGGCACCTGTAAACCCAGCTACTCAGGAGGCTGAGGCAGGAGAATCATGGAACCGGAGGGGCGGAGGCTGCATTGAGCCAAGATCACACCACTGCACTCCAGTCGGGGAGACAGATCAAAAGTAGTTGTATCATCTTACATCCCAACTAACGGTACGTGAGGATTCATTCCAGTGCCTCCAAATCCTCACCAGCCTTTGGTATGGTCAGTCTGTTTCATTTTAGCCATTCTAATGATGTAGTGACATCACATTGTGGTTTTCCTCTGTCTTTCCCTAATTGAGTAACGTTAAGCACTTTTTCTGTGCTTCTTGCCATAGTATATCTTCTTTGGTAAAGTGTCTGTTTAAATATTTTTCCCGTTTTTAAATTGGGTTGTGTGTCCTCTTATTATTCAGTTATAAAAGTTCTCTCTATATTCTAGGAACAAGTTCTTTGTCAGATAAATTTTTACAAATATTTTCTTCCAGTCTGTGACTTGCCTTTTTATTTTCAAAACAGTGTCTTTTGAAGAAGAAAAATTTTTTAATTTTAATTTTATTTTACTATTATTTTATCTTATTAAAAAAACGAGATGAGGGTCTTAACGTGTTGGCCAGGTTGGTCTTGAATTTCTGGCCTCAAATCATCCTCCTATATCAGTTTCTCAAAGTGCTGGGATTATAGGTGTGAGCCACCACAGCTGGTCATAGAATTTTAAATTTTAATGAAGTCAATGTACTAATTTTTTATTTTATAGCTTGTGCTTTTTAAAATTTATTTTTGTTGTACTGAAGACATCTTTGCTATACATATGTCATTAGGATTTTCACCTATGTTTTCTGTGGAAGTATTATAATTTTTTTTACCTCTTAACATTCAGACAAATGATCCATTTCATGTTAGTTCTTGTATATGCTGTGAGGTAGAGGTTGAGGTTTTTTTTTTTTCTTTTGCATATGGAAATTCATTTATTCCAATGCCTTTTACTGAAAAGATTGTCTCTTTCCCAGTAAGTTGGCTTGGCACTCTATGGGTTGATTTCTGGACTGTATTCTGGTCCATTGATCTCTGTGTCTGTCTTCATGGCAATATCATACCGTCTTGATGGCTGTGGCTTTTTAATAAGTCTTGTCACCAGACAGTGTAGACCCTCCAACTCTCTTCTTCTTTTTCAAAGTTGCTTTGGGTGTTCTAGGTCCCTTGCATTTTCATATAAATTTTGGAGTCAGCTTTCTTGTTCCCACTTGCCTTCCTGCATGATGAGGGGTCGAGGCATTTTCTGGTTTAGTTGGGCATCTCAGGAAGGTGGTGAGTATAGCCCCTCTACTATGTAAAACAACAGGCAAGGGAAGATGACTTGTGTCTGTTTCTCTCTCTCTTTTCCTATACCCTTTCCCCCTCACTTGTATAATTACTCAAGGAATACTTCTGGCAATGAAAATTCTTGTTATATAATCATAGTCTATGTCAAGCATGTCTTCATGGTGAATCTCTTTCTCTCATCTAGATGCCAGCAATCAGGATTTGCAGTACAGATGAAGACTGTGGAACACTTATTTTAATGGGCTAGAAGACTTCCTGGCATGTTTTGAGTAAATTGTGCTACTGTCATGCAGAACTGGATTAATGTCTGTCTTATAAATAAGACCCACATGGTATCACTCTGTTTTCAAAGTGTAGCAGCCAGTGTCACTGGTTATATCTCCGTCTGCTGTGTTAGGAAGCATTCTTGTCCTGTTTTATTTTTCCCTCAGAAGCACAGAAAAAGGACCTCATATGAATGGGTCCAAGAAAGCTTTGCCTCATAGCCTGGAGCTGATGTACATAGAATCCAACCCCACCACCCATTCCAGGACACAGAACAAGACAAGGGTGAGAGGTGTGAGGTGTGTAAAGGACAGTAATAGCCAGTAAATGGCCCTAAGAGTGAAGTGTCACATTAATCTTTTTTTTTTTTTTTGGGCAGAGTCTTGCTGTGTCACCCAGGCTAGAGTGCAGTGGTGCCACCTCAGCTCACTGTAACCTCCGCTTCCCAGGTTCAAGCAATTCTACTGCCTCAGCCTCCTGAGTAGCTGAGATTACAGGTACCCGCCACCATGCCCAGCTAATTTTTGTATTTTTAGTAGAGACAGGGTTTTGCCATGTTGGCCAGGCTGGTCTCGAACTCCTGACCTCAAGTGATCCACCCACCTCGGTCTCCTACAGTACTGGAATTACAGGCATAAGCCACCACGCCCGGCCTACATTAAATTTTGTATCCTAGGTGCCTTATGCTCTTCTCCCTAGCATAAGGTGGCCAGGTACAGTTGGCAGCAGGATGTTTAAAAAACTGCATTGCTTCTTAGTCCTTAAGAGCTCTCATTTTCAACCTAGAGTCATGCATTCCCTACATTCTTAAGCGTTGACTTAAAAAAATTATCTTGGCCTTCCTATGCTACTCTCATCCCCAAAGAAAACTAAAGAATAATAATAATTTTTAAAAACCCTCATTTCCTGAATTGAGGTCACGTAGTGGGTTTTAATAATTTATTTTTCCATAAATGAAACTTTTCTTTTGTGGGGTACCTACTCTGTGCCAGGCACTGGACCATGACGGGGGAAACGAGGCCTTACAAAGAGAGGGATAAGCTCATAAATCATTACAGTCAAAAGGAAGCTGGAAGATGCTTTGTGAGAAGGGCAGGGAGAGACCACGTGGAGCTGCAGAGAGGGCATCATGGAAGAGGAGGCATTTGAGCTGGGTCACAAGGTCATCAGCCATAAATCTTTATCAATCTGTTATGGCAAACAATGACAATCCCGCTACATCGCGGGCAGGGGACACTTTATGGGGGCCAGGCAGGCACCCAGTGCGTAACCTTACAACAAGAGGTGTTTGTATATCGTGTCTGTGTTGCCTATGTCTACTGCCCCCATTTCACAGGTAAGAAAGCCAAGGATTAGGGAGACGCTCAGTAACTTGGCTGAGGTCGTGCAGCTAATAAGTTTAAGAGCCAGGATCTGAAACAAGGCAGTCTCATTGCATAGTCCAAATATTAGCAGAGAAAATCTTTTCTTTAAGTCAAAGGGACTCATGTTAAACATTAAGTGGAAATATTTCAGAGCCTTCAGGATAAGCTTTTTTTTTTTTTTTTTTTTGTCTAGAATGTTCAATATTTAAGTTTAAGAGTTTTGAGAAGGCACAGTTCAGCATGCATTTCCTATCAAAAGTGTGTGTGCCTTGGCGACTGTGAAGCCCCTGCCCGCACACAGGCGTGGCGAGGACAGCCGCGCAGCCCTTCTGCCCTCACAGGCATTCAGGAAGCTAAATAAGACTTCACTGGCTACAATAACACCCGTCAGTTATCTGTGCTGTAGTGTAAACAACGAAATTCTTACTATGTACTCAGAATCCACAAAGCCATTACCATGGCAACTCTGTTTTCATGTCATATCTTTAATGAATAGGTAATGAAAGAAATTCTATATTTACAACTTCATTACCACTTTTTTTTTTTTTTTTTTTAAAGAAGACCACATACACACACACACATACACACCCCTATCAGTAATTTTGCATTATGGGCGTTGTCATGTTTTAGCACATGGTGACCGTCGCAGAGGAATTTTCAAGGCTGTCATTTTGGATTGAATGAATGGAAGGAAGACAAAAAAAATATTGCCAAACTCGACCCACCATGCCAAAGACTCTGCTAGTTTCACTTTTTGTCTCGTTATGATTTTAATAATTTTGGCTCAAAATAACTCTCCACCCTTAGAAACAAGCAAGCATGTTCGGGAGTGGAGAAGGGAAATTTAAAACTAACTGTTGGTCTCCTTCAGGCATTCCTGGGCTGAGCTGCCTTTTTTTTTTTTTTTTTTTTCTTGGAGAGGTGTGTTAAAAATGGTTGTCTTCCTTAAGACTTTCTTATCACAAGAAGATTGATGAGATAGGGATCTGATTTGCTGTTTAAGGATTGCTCTAATGTAACATAAAAGACCATCTAATCACGGCATCTAATTTCTGAGAGGAATCAATTCTTGCAACATCAGTGCAAGTGTCTTAAAAAGAACTTTTGCAAGAATTATTAACAAACTACTATGTAGCCTCCATCCTGACAGTATGATCAAAATGTGTGCACAGGTCTAAAAGGACAGCAGGAGAGCCATAGAGCTACAGGGAAGAAGGAAGAGGCTTTGATGCTCTCCCAACACACTCCCATACACATGTGTACACACACACATCCATGTACACACATGCACACACACAAGTGTATGGACATGTACACACACATGCACATACGCAAATATGCATGTACACACACATGCATATATGCACATGTATGCACATGTGCGCGCATATGCATGGACACGCACGTGTACACATGCACATATGCACACATGTGCATGTACACACATGTACATACAGCACACGTGCACGCCATCACCAACTTCTGGAACATTCCCCTGTAGACTGTGTGTTGCTGCTGCCACTCCCCTCTTCACCCCATGCTGTTGATGGAATGTCTGGGTGGGGTAAAAGCAAAGCTGCAGTTTGATCTGCACAGGAGGAAAAAGTAAAACCTTACCCCCCTTCTGCCAATCAGTCCTGTCTCCCCATCTCTGCCCTGGTCAAGTTCCTGATTGCTTGGGAAATGCCACAGGTTTTCCTACATAGTTATTTGTCATCATGCCACCGAGCAGTGAAATCCAGTTAGTTTGTTGGGCAGCAGATCGTCAGTCACAAGATCCCATCATCTGAGGTTTGTAATAATCTCAACAATGACCAGGTGGAAGCTCACTGTGGTCCATTCCTGGAGAGAGTGTGCTAACAAAATTCAGAGGAAAAGGAAGATAGGAGAGAAGACATGTAAATTACTTTCAAGTGCCCTTGGAAGAACATTCTCTATATATCTGATATATAGGGAGCTGTGTCTACCCTCGCCTTTGCTGTTCGCAATAAGGTTCACGCTCTAATGAGAATCAAATGCCTGATGATCTGACAGGAGGTGGGGCTCAGGTGGCAATGCTCGCCCACTGCTCACCTCCTGCTGTGCAGCGCGGTTCCTAACAGGCCACGGACCAGTACTGGTCCATGGCCCGGGCGTTTGGGACTCCTGGTATAGAAAATGAAACCATGTTCAGAGAAGTGACTTTCCCAAGACCACACAGCAAGTTAGTAAGGAAGCCCAGGCAATATTTTCCTCCATAGTAGCATACAGCCTCTCATCTACACAGGATTATTAGAGAAATGCAGCTTTATTATTTTCAAGCACTTAGAGTTACATTGAAAAAAAATCCCCTGTCCAAAGCTCTTAAAGCTCTTTCCAGGCATTCTCACAGGCCCAGGAAATGGAGTTGTGCCCATGGCAGGTGCACTCCAAGCTCCGGTGGGACGCAGCCATCAGTGGGGGAGTGGGATGGGGGTAGACCGGCTATAAGCAAGCAAATGAGTCAGCAGGAGAAATGCCCGGTGGTGCAAAAGCTCCACAGAGGTGATGGTGGAGAACAGCCCCCGCCCGCCATGGAGACAACAGCCTCCATAGAGTGACCTTTACGCCAAAGTTGTATTTGCCAGATGGGAACACCTGTGGGAATGCCAGGGGGAGGAGCACTCCAGGCAGAGGGAAGAGTTGGAGCAGATGTTCTAGGGTGGGGACAAGGGGGGCTCGCTCGAGGAGGAGAGAGAGGGCAGTGTGGTTTCTGTCCTGGGGGCAGCAGGACAGGAGTGAGGGGGGCGGGAAGGAGAGCAGGGGCCAGATTCTGAGGTCTGATGGAAGGGGAGGCACAGAGCGGGTTGAAACTTAGATGGAAATGAAGGAGAATGCAGCAGTGAGCTGGATGCTGGGCAGCCAGGAGACAAGGGAGGCGCGAAGACAGAAGTACTGGCCTTCTCAACATGGGGACGAGGGGCAGGCACCTCCTGACAGCAAATCAGGAGCCTGGCTGGAGCAGGCTAGGAAACAGAGGCAGTGGCTGGAGTCAGTTGCATAAAGGAATCCTGTGGATGAGGGGAGCGGAGAAAAGGGGTGATGCCTAAAGAGGGCCGTGGGGTCTAGGGAGGCCTTTGTCCTCCAAGTGAAGATCTAGGGTGGCCTTTTTCTGCTGTTGGGAGTGAATGGGGAGACGTGGATGATTCAGGAGGCAGGAGGAGGAACAAGTTCCTGAGAAAGCAAGAGAGGACAGAATCCAGAGAGCAGTGGGGTGACGGTGCTCCCCTGGGAGAAGGGTGCTCCCTCCACAGGCCACACAGGGACACAGAGGGCATGGGGTGGGAGCCGCTGGGCTGGGGACATTGGTCACGGGAAGATGAGAATGCTTCTCAGATCACTTCTGTTCTCCCACTGAGGTATGAGGACAGGTGAGACTGGAGAGCTCATGCGGGCCTGTATGTGGGTTTGGGGACAGGCACAGGAAGGTGATTTCAGTGGGGAGGAGAGGTCATGGGCAGGGAAGTGCTGGGTGCCCACTAAGACTCATGACTGGGAGTTTTAAGTTGCCCTCCACCAGCATGAATGTTAGTTTCTAGATAACTAGAATGTGATAACTACATAATCAGGACACAGGATGACTGCATACTGCATACCGTGTGTATACATAAAACCAAACTTTAAAAAATGGAGGGGAGATACACCAAAATACACACGGAGAGGGGTTTTGAAGTGGCGGGACCACAGGTGATATATTTTTCTGTCCTTTCAATATGATATGTCTTCCAAATGTCCTATATTGAGCTTTTATCGTAGTGGAAAAATTAATTATAGCCTTTTAAAAGAAAAAATATGGAAGCAAAGGCGAGGGTAGACACAGCTCCCTATATATCAGATATTTTTATCTGCCAGGGTTTCTCAGTGATACTCCAGCAACATATTCAAATCAGCTGGAAAGTATTTCCACTTAGCTTTTTTTTTTAAGATAAACTTTTAAATTTGGATACTTTGCAAGGAAAAGAAAAGTTGTAAACACGGTGCAGAGAGTTTCCGTACACTGCTCATCCAGGTTCCCCTATTGTCAATATCTCACAGAAATGCGTTCCGTTAGTCAGAATTAAGAAATTATCCTTAGTCCATTACTATGAACCAAGTCACAGACTTTAATTGGATTTTGCCAGTTTTCCCACTAATATCTCTTTTTTTTTCTTCCAGCATCCAATCTGATATACCACATTACATTCAGCCAATTAGCTCTAAAAGATTCCTTGGCCCATATGCAAGAATTGTTTAGTTTTTAATCTATCTCCTAGGGTTACTGTGAGAATTAACTGAAATAATCCATAGGGAAAAGCTTTGTAAACCATAAAGTGCTACATGATATTGGATGAGGCTGACGATGGGTTAGACTCATGGGCTGAAACTGAAGGAAAAAGAGGCTAATTAAAAACTTGCATTTGTATATTATCATGTACTATCATCATGTACTTCTTAAAATGCTTGAGGCCTTCGTCTACTAATAAAAAGCTATCACTTATTAAGTGCTTGCTGTACACATCAGGCACTATGTTAAATGGGCTTACCTCTATTAGTTTCCTAGGACTGCTGCACCAAAGTGCCACGAACTGGGTGCCTTAAACCAACAGACATGTATTATTTCACATTCTGGAGGGCAGAAGTGCAAAACTGAGGTGTCAGTGGGGTTGGTTTGTTCTTGGAGGCCCTGAGGGAGACTGTATTCCGTGCCTATTCCTAGCTTCTCGTGGTTGCCAGCAGTCCCTGGCGTTCCATGGACTGTGGAAGCTCCATCCAATCCTTCCTCTCTCATCACATGGTACTCTCCCTGTGTGTGTGCGTTTCTGCATCTGTGTCAAAGTTTCCCACTTCTTATAAAGACACCAGTCATTAGCATACCCTAATCCAGCATGATCTCATCTTAACTTGATTATACCTGTTAAGACCTTATTGCCAAAAAAGGTCACATTCACAAGTTTTGGGTGGAATGGATTTTGGGGGGAACACTCTTCAACCCACTGTGTGTTCCAGTTTATTAACTCATTTACTGTGGCTCATCAAGCTTACGAGGTGATGCTTTTATCATTCCCAATTTACAGACAGAAAAACTAATGCTTAGGGCCGGGTGGGTGGGTCACGCGTGTAATCCCAGCACTTTGGGAGGCCAAGGTGGGTGGATCACTTGAGGTCAGGAGTTTGAGACCAGCCTGGCCAACATGGCGAAACCCCATCTCTACTAAAAATACAAAAATTAGCCAGCTGTAGTGCTGGGTGCCTGTAATCCCAGCTACTTGGGAGGCTGAGGCAGGAGAATCATTGGAACCCAGGAGGCAGAGGTTGCAGTGAGCCGAGATTGTGCCACTGTACTCCAGCCTGGGCAACAGATCAAGACCCTGTCGCAAAAAAAAAAAAAAAAAAAAAGGAAAACTGAGGCTCAGGAAGGTAAATAACTTGCCCAAGGCTCAAGAGCTTTAAGTGGTTGTGCTCAAACTCTGGCCTCTCAAGCTCCATCTTCTTTTTTTTTTTTATTATTTTTTTTTGAGACGGAGTTGCCCAGGCTGAAGTGCAGTGGTGCGATCTCAGCTCACTGCAATCTCCTCCTCCTGGGTTCAAGCGATTCTCCTGCCTCAGCCTCCCTGGTAGCTGGGATTACCAGGATGCACCACCACGCCTGGCTAATTTTTTTGTATTTTTAGTAGAGATGGGGTTTCACCGTGTTAGCCAAGAAGGTCTCTATCTCCTGACCTCGTGATCCGCCCACCTCGGCCTCCCAAAGTGCTGGGATTACAGGCATGAGCCACCGCGCCCGGCCAAGCTCCATCATGTTCACCACTTTCCCAGTGTTTTCCAAACTGGGATTCAAGGATGTGTCTTGGAACTCCTCTATGTCTCAACAATAAGTTTTAAATCTCGTTCTTTTATTCTGACAATACTCTTCTAAAAATCATTGTCAGCATATTGTGTAACCTTTCCCTGTAACCAAATATTGAGATGTGACATCCTTGTAACGTGGCTAGAATTGTGTTGATTTCTGGGTAAACCACAAGCAAACAGCAGAGGACTGTCCATGTAAAGTACGCATCTTGCAAGAAACCCCAAATGACGCCAGGGAATGCCGGACAAACACAGCAGTCTGGGAGTTAAAACTGGGAAAAGCTGCTGTGGTTGAGAAGGGTGAGGTCCGGGTTTCACCATGAGACACTCAAGAGCGCACACTCAGGGAACTCCAGGGATGTGAACGGGACCAGCGGGCACGAGAGTCACATTGCAAGAGGATGTTTTAGTTCTGGCACAGCATTATCTGTTACGTTAAATTCCTGCTTTTAACTGAGCTCTTATAGGTTTTATGGCTTTGTATTGAATCTTTAAGTTTCTCTTGGTTTTTATAGATATATGAGAACTATCAGCGTAAGGAAGTTATACCTAATTTATTGTTTGCACATATTTGAGTAATACTATTGTAAGAAGAATTAAGCTGAACACCTCATGAGGATTTGTTCTAATTGGAGAAAAACTACCTTCTGCTCTCTTGCCTTTGGATTTCACTTCTGCGAGCAGCCAGCAGAGTGGGGTGTGCTGTCACCCTGCACTGGAGGGGGGCAGAGTGGGGCACCTAGTCTCAGAGAAGGCAAGCCACTTTCCAAGTGTTGTCACAGGAGTGGTTCATGGAAGAGCGGAAGAGCTAAGAAGACCCACCAGCTGGTCAAGACTCCAAGCTGTAACACACAGAGAACACAAGTCAAACTGCTGTCAAACTTAAAGGGAGTCTATTGGTGCATGTTACTAAACAGGTCAGTGGTGAAACTTATTTTAGGCTGCTTTTGATCTGGGGTCCAGGTTTGTGACCAGGACCTGGTTGATATCTTCCTTTTCTCCTCCGCTCTGTCTCTCATAGGTGAGGACTCTGAGGGTAACTCCCCGAGGGTCCTCAGGGGCAGCTGGCAGCTCCCAGGACTTCGTGCTTCTCCTTTCAAGTCTAAGGGGACGAAACAGTCCTGTTGGCACCAACTGAGCCCCATTCTCAGAGGGATCCCTGGACCTAGGGAAGAGGTGAGCTAGTCGACTTAATTCTAGGTTATGTGCTTACCCTTCTGGGGGCTGCAGCCAGAAGTTCATAGACTGGGCATGGCAGAGGTGGCATCTCCCAGAAGGGAGGAACCTTCCCCCAGAAGGGTGAGGTTCCTGGGCACAGAGTAAATAGGTGATGGACACAGAGTAACAGATGACTGGGAGACAAAACCCAGTGGCTTTGATGGCAAGGTCTCCCCTGAATTTTTATCCCAACTCCACCACTTTCCTCACTGAGTGACCTTGAACGAATTGCTTAACCTCTCAGTTTCTCAAATGGGGATCATGATAATAATATCTACATCATAAGGGTGTTTTTGTAAACATTAAATGAGATAACACATTTAAAGTGATTAGCCCAGCATCTGGGACAGAAGTCCTCACCAAATGTTAGCTGTTATTAATAGTAGTTTTTAATTTGATCTCCAAACAGAAGCAAATAATGAAGAAAGCGATGTCCAGGGTCAGGGCTGATGGGGACTATTCTGGGGCTTGACCAGGTAAAGAGCCTGTACTTGTTTGGGATAAATATCCCTGGCCCATCCCTCAGTCACAAACCTCTTAGAAATGGGGTTAGTGGGCTGGATGTGGTGGTGCACACCTGTAATTCCAGCACTTTGGGAGGCCGAGGCAGGAGGATTACTTGAGCTGAGGAGTTCGAGACCAGGCTGGGCAACACCACAAATTCCCATCTTTACCAAAAATTGAAAAAATAAACCAGGCGTGATGATGGCACACACCTGTGGTCCCAGCTACTTGGGAGGCTGAGGCAGGAGGATCACTTGAGCTGAGGAGTTCGAGACCAGCCTGGGCAACACGACAAATTCCCATCTCTACCAAAAATTGAAAAAATAAACCAGGCGTGATGATGGCACACACCTGTGGTCCCAGCTACTTGGGAGGCTGAGGTAGGAGGATTGCTGGAGCCCAGGAGACTGAGGCTGCAGTCACTGAGCTGTGATCACGCCATTGCACTCCAGCCTGGGTGACAGAGCAAGACCTTGTCTCAAAGAAAAGAAAAAAAGAAGAAGAAAGGAAATGGGTTAGGGGTCGATGGCCAGGTTTCCTTAAGGGTGAAAAAGTTCCACTTCAAGGATGTCCAGTGTCAACAAAGACCTGTGAGCACCTGTGTTGGCTGTATGTGTGAGTGTGCATGTGGGGGCATGTATGTGCATGTGTGGGACGTGTGTGATTACGTATGACTGCACGGACACATGTGTATGTGTGTGCATGTATGTGGGGGATGTGTGTGGGCATGTGTGTATGTGTGCACACATGTGTGCGTGTGTGTGCACTCGCACATGTATGGGGATCTGGAAGAGTGACTTGAGTTCTTCTAACCAAGCTGAGTTTTGGAGCCATGCAGGGAAGAGGACACAAAAGGTCAGGGTGGCCCAGGGGGATGAGGGCCCATGAACCGTGACACCTGCCAGAGGCCAAGACACAGCTTAGGGTTCCCCAAGCCTCACCCTTCCCCTTCCCAATGAGGCTGTGCCCTTGCCACTGCTGACTTTGGTTTGAGAACCAGGAGGACCCCAGGTGTGTGACACTCCCTGAAATCGAACTGCATGGAGATAATGTGTAATTTCTCTCCATACGTGGTGGGAACCTGCGTACGAGAAGGCAGAAGAGTAGCAGGAATTCCTCTATTTTCCCTGCAACTCTGGCCGGACCTAGCTGTGCCATGCAGGAAATGAGGCAAAAAAGAAAAGCCAAAAACCCAAAACAAACACAAGCAAACAAACAAACAAGGAAACAAAATATTTGCTGAGCATGGTGCACCTGCTTCTGCTCCACGGAGCCGTGTACCCTCATGGAGTTCTGAATTCTTGGTCAGTGCCTTGGAACTCATTTGAGGGGTGTACATGTGTGTTTGTGTAGGGGGTATCTTCTTGCTGTTCTTTAATCTACCTGCCACAACGCCATGGAAGTGTAAGCATCTTGTGTGTGTGTGTGTGTGTGTGTGGGTGCCCAGCTAGGATCTGTCCCCTCCTTCCCTGTCTGGTGCCAAAACAATAAACAGCCTGCAGGTGGGCATCGGGCAGCAGCAGAGGTGGTGCCCGTGGTAGAACCTGTGTACAAGAAGGCAGAAGAGTAGCAGGAATTCCTCTATTTTCCCTGGGTCAGGACCACAAAGAGGAACAGAGCCCTTGGATGCTCTAACCCCCTCCAATTGATCAGAAATTTACAAAGGAGATTTAGATACTCCAACACTCTTTTTTTTTTTTTTTTTCTTTGACAGGGTCTTGCTCTGTCACCCAGGCTGGAGTGCAGTGGTGTGATCTCGGCTCCCTGCAACCTCCACCTACCAGGTTTAAGCTATTCTCGTGCCTCAGCCTCCCAAATAGCTGGGACCACAGGTGCGTGCCACCACATCTGGCTCATTTTAGGCATTTTTAATAGAGACAGGGTTTCACCACCTTGGCCAGGCTGGTCTCAAATTTCTGGCCTCAAGCGATCCGCCTGCCTCAGCCTCCCAGTAATGCTTGCTGGGATTACAAGCATGTGGTACCTCACCCGGCCAAGATGCCCCCACATTCTTTTCAAAGTTTTGGTTTTCTAGATAAGGTTCTAATTCAAGTTCATGTTGAAAATTTAATTAAGAAACCTGAAAAGGAAATGCAAGGAGTAAATCAGTGACGGTGCCACTGGTGTGAGCACATTGTCTCTCTTAGAACGGCAGGGTCTCTCTCTGACATGCAGTCTGAGGATTTGTGGCATGAAGGATTGACAATCATTTTTGAAGATGAAACTGCAAAAAAAAAAAAAAAAAAAAAAATGTGTAGTGATGCCTCCTCAGAACCATCTGATTCATAACCAGGATGAAAATGGAAGGATAGGATTAATGATACACGCCAAGATTTATGCACAGGGGTGTTTATCACTGTGCATTCACAGTGCCCCAAATTTGGAAACAGTCTGACTTCCTCAAATAGGGACATGCTTAAATCATGTCGCTTTCACATGCTGGACTTGCACGTAGTTATTAAAAATCAAAACTCTCACATTGCCTAACAGAGAGAGACTCTGCCGTTTTAAAAGAAAAGGACGCACTCACGTGCACCCCCCCTCACATGCTCCCCACGTTCGCTTTTTATGGTTTTTATTTAAACGTTCAAAAGTATTTAACAACAGGAAATACCTATCACTCAAGGCTCAGCTTAAGAAAGCAGAATTCAAAACTCTATATATTGCATGATCCCAATTTTGTGTTAAAAGTACAAAGAGAAAAAGACCGGAAGAAAATCCTCCCATATGGTAACAATGAAAATGATGTCTTCGCCACTGAGTCATGAGATGGGTGGTGGATTTTATTTTCTTCTCTACATTTTCTTTACCAACCTTTTGCAAATGTATATATATATATATTCCATTTTTTCTTAGAAAGCGATTTTAAGGACTTTTAAAATCACAGGAAATAACATGGGGACACATCAAGGCCTCGGTACACATTGCCAGGAGATTAAAAGCCTGGAAAGTTATCTTGAGAATCCTCACTGAGTCGCAAGAAAATAAAAAGACCAAAACTTCCCTACACTAAAAAATCTTTCCTCCACTATTCTTCTCCCTGATGACTCCAAACTCTTGTCTTCCTCCTTCCTTTGCCATCTAGCCTGCTTGAGTTTTCTCTGTGCCATCTCTCTGTGCACCTCCATTCCTCTCCTCAGCTCCATGGACACTGGCTATCTTTAGATCACTGGCCACCTCCTGATATTTAAATCCAGAAGCCCAGACTAATTGCCATCTGTCTTAATCACCTCAGGCTGCAATAAGAATAGCACGGACTGGCTTAAATGACAGACATCTATTTTCTCATCATTCTGAAGGCTGGAAGGTGATGGTGAGTTTGGTTTCTGGTGAGGGCTCTCTTCCTGGCTTGCAGACAGCCACTTCCTTGCTGTGTGTTCACATGGCCTTTCCTATGTGCATGAACACGCTCGGTGTCTGTTCTTCTTCCTATAAGGGCACCCGTCCACTGGATTAGGGCCCCATTCCTAGGACCCCATTTGACCTTAAAGGCCCTATCTCCAAACAGAGTCACATTGGGGGTGAGGGCTTCAGCATATGGGCTTGAAGGGACACAATTCAGTCCATAGCCCCAATCCTGCCTTATTGACAACTCTATGACCACCAGCTCCCATTCAGCTTCCAGGCACCGTGCTCCTCTGGTTCTATGCCTGCCTCTCTGAAATTTCTTCTCTAGCCCTCTCACTGGTACACCTTTTTAACTTCCTTCTTAAATGTTCAGGCGCACAGGAGTCTCCTTTTCTTGCCTTATCCTGAGTGACCTGGTCCATCTCCAGTGACCTGTGTGCTGACGGTGCCCAAATCTCCACCTGTCAGCCTCAACCTTCCGCCTGGGATTCAGTCCTGTACTTCTTTACTGGGGGTGATTCTACCTCCCAAGGGACATTTGTCAATGTCTGATTATTTCTGGTCATCACAACAGGGATTGAGGAATTCTCCTGGCATTCTGTGGTTGCTGCTACACATCCCACAGTACCAAGACAGACCCACAGCGCACAATTACCCAGCCCCGAAAGTCAGTAGTGCTGAGGCTGGGAATCCCTGGCTGTATCTTGACTAAAGGTGTCCCCATTTCCTCTGCCTCCCAAGCAAGACCCATCCTCCTCTTTTGTCCCCCTCACACCTGGCTCATCCAAAGAGATCCCCAGCCCCTCACCCTTTACACTCCCATGGCTGTGGCTGAGGCCGTCTTCAGGTCTGCCTGCCACTTGCCTTTTTCACTCCTGGCCATGTGTCACTGCCTCGGAGCTTCCTTTCTACAATGTGCATATGATCATTTTGCTCCTCCCAGTTTAGAGGCCTGTTGGCTTCAGGACATCATTTCTGACCACATCCCACCATGCAGCCTGGGCTCCTGGAATGAGCCTCTCATCACGCCCTGGACATGTCACGTCCCACGTGACCTGCCCTAAACATGCCGTACCACATGCCGCCTCTGGCCCACCTGCTGCCTCTAGGCCTGGTGTGCTCTCCCCTTCTACTCTCATGTGACGAGGTCTAACTCATCTCAAAAGTCCACTTAAAACATCGTGTCCTCAGTGGAGCTCTTCATCTGCCCTGACAGGTGGACAGAACATCTTCCTGACACAGCCCTACTTCCCCTCTGTTACACATGTGAACGTGGATTGTCCAACTCCCTGGGAAGGCTGGTACTGGGAACTCTGGAAGGCAGGGGCCGACTCTGCAAGACTCAGATATCCCACAGGGGGGTTCTGCTCATAACAGACACTTAAAGAAGGCGTGTTGAAGGAGCGCCTGCTCAGGCAACCCCAGCAGACAGGTTCCAGCAATCTGTGCGTGTGTGTACTAACTTATGCAGAGTCAAATGCCCGGGGGAAAGTGGACAACCCAGAGACATGTGCAAACATGTGGGAAGTCGGACATACCGTGATGTGCAATCTCAGGAAAACGCAGGTGATGCTGGCAAATTCTTTGGGCTCAGGGATCTTTTCTTCCCATTGTTTTCTTTCTCCAGAAGAATGTAAAAAAAAAAAAAAAAAAAATACCTAAAAATAGGCCAGGCACAGTGGCTCACGCCTGTAATCCCAGCACTTTGGGAGACCGAGGTGTGTGGATCACGAGGTCAGGAGATCGAAACCATCCCGGCTAACATGGTGAAACCCCATCTCTACTAAAAGTACAAAAAATTAGCTGGGTGTGGTGGTGAGCGCCTGTAGTCCCAGCTACTTGGGAGGCTGAGGCAGGAGAATGGCATGAACCTGGGAGGCAGAGCTTGCAGTGAGCCAAGATCACACTACTGCACTTCAGCCTGGGCAACAGAGTGAGACTCCGTCTCAAAAAATAAATAAATTCATAATAAAAAATAAAAATATACATCAGAAAGAGAAAAAATTATCACAATCCTGTGCTTGGAATGTAAAGTAAAAAGTGGTATTCTTGCCTTTTCGATTTATTTAATTTCACGCCTGAGAGAGAAACACCACCAACAGTTTGGAGCATATCCTTCCAGCTATTCTTCTGAAAGGATATGGAAAAATAGGCACATATACTTTAGTAAAAATATATACATAAAATAGGGGTATGTTATGTGTATTGTTCTGCAAATATCTTTTATCCCTTAAAAAGGTATCTTTTCCCCAGTCAGTATGTATAGCTTTTCTTCATTGTTTTTGACAGTTGCATATTATTTCATTATGTGGATGTACTGTTATGCTTTCGTAATACTACAGACTTCTGCAATGTAAACTAACATGTTTACATCTAGCACTAATACATGATTTTGAAGGAACCATATTCCCAATAAAGAGCTATGGGCCTAGATTATTGGCTAAGTCAAGGAAAGTATTAAAATGCATTCACTTGCAAAGGATGCTTTATAATTGAAAATAAAAACTTCTCTCCCTCCGCTACCTTTTTAAAGCCCATGTACTGCCTATTGGAGATTACTGTGATATTTTTACATTTAACATAAAGTCTCTTCTGCAGAGAACTTGTTGAAGAGGAGGCAAGCCTCATGCATTTCTGTCCTCCCTCTCCTCCTTCCCACCCTCCTTTCCACTCATTCTCAACCAAGAAAACCTAAGCATAAATCTGCCTTCAGTGGCCCACAGAACAGGTCATCTCAACACATTTGAGAAGACTTGGTGCCTGGCCTGGTGAATCGTTTGGGAATTTTTGAGTTATGAGTTCCTGCCATAGACATATATATCAATACATTACCAAACAAGCAAGAAGTACTCAGGATCGTTCGCCTGCAGGTGCATTTGTTGATAAACAATTAGATTCAATACAACTACAGAAATGTATTTTCATTCTATTCTAGCAAATGCAACAATGAAGTTTGGTGGATGGAGAAGTTCTTGCTCCACATAAAAATAAAAAAGTTCAGGCCGGGCACAGTGGCTCACGCCTGTAATCCTAGCACTTTGGGAGGCCTAGGCAGGAGGATCACCTAAGGTCAGGAGTTCAAGATCAACCTGGCCAACATGGCAAAACCCTGTCTCTACTAAAAATACAAAAATTAGCCCGGCATGGTGGTGTGCACCTGTAATCTCAGAGACCAAGCTACTCAGGAGGCTGAGGCAGGAGAATCACGTGAACCCAGGAGGCTGAGGTTGCACTGAGCTGAGACTGCACCACTGCACTCCAGCCCAGCAACACAGTGAGACTCTGTCTCAAAGACAAAACAGAACAAAACAAAAAAATGTTCAGTGCACCACAGCAATATGTTCTTCTGAACAGTATTCCTGGATTTGTGTTGTTTATGAAAATAATCTGCTGCTCTCAGTTCACTTGTAAAGTTGACTGACCAGTAGCCATGAGAAAAATATTTACATACAGAATTTCTTTTTTTCTTTTCCTTTTTTTTTTTTTCTTATTATACTTTAAGTTCTAGGGTACATGTGCATAACGTGCAGGTTTGTTACATATGTATACTTGTGCCATGTTGGTGTGCTGCACCCATCAACTCGTCAGCACCCATCAATTCATCATTTATATCAGGTATAACTCCCAATGCAATCCCTCCACCCTCCCCCCTCCCCATGATAGGCCCCGATGTGTGATGTTCCCCTTCCCGAGTCCAAGTGATGTCATTGTTCAGTTCCCACCTATGAGTGAGAACATGCGGTGTTTGGTTTTCTGTTCTTGTGATAGTTTGCTAAGAATGATGGTTTCCAGCTGCATCCATGTCCCTACAAAGGACGCAAACTCATCCTTTTTTATGGCTGCATAATATTCCATGGTGTATATGTGCCACATTTTCTTAATCCAGTCTGTCACAGATGGACATTTGGGTTGATTCCAAGTCTTTGCTATTGTGAATAGTGCTGCAATAAACATACGTGTGCATGTGTCTTTATAGCAGCATGATTTATAATCCTTTGGGTATATACCCAGTAGTGGGATGGCTGGGTCATATGGTACATCTAGTTCTAGATCCTTGAGGAATCGCCATACTGTTTTCCATAATGGTTGAACTAGTTTACAATCCCACCAACAGTGTAAAAGTGTTCCTATTTCTCCACATCCTCTCCAGCACCTGTTGTTTCCTGACTTTTTCATGATTGCCATTCTAACTGGTGTGAGATGGTATCTCATTGTGGTTTTGATTTGCATTTCTCTGATGGCGAGTGATGATGAGCATTTTTTCATGTGTCTGTTGGCTGTATGAATGTCTTCTTTTGAGAAATGTCTGTTCATCTCCTTTGCCCACTTTTTGATGGGGTTGTTTGTTTTTTTCTTGTAAATTTGTTTGAGTTCTTTGTAGATTCTGGATATTAGCCCTTTGTCAGATGAGTAGATTGCAAAAATTTTCTCCCATTCTGTAGGTTGCCTGTTCACTCTGATGGTAGTTTCTTTTGCTGTGCAGAAGCTCTTTAGTTTAATTAGATCCCATTTGTCAATTTTGGCTTTTGCTGCCGTTGCTTTTGGTGTTTTAGACATGAAGTCCTTGCCCATGCCTATGTCCTGAATGGTACTACCTAGGTTTTCTTCTAGGGTTTTTATGGTATTAGGTCTAACATTTAAGTCTCTAATCCATCTTGAATTAATTTTCGTATAAGGAGTAAGGAAAGGATCCAGTTTCAGCTTTCTACTTATGGCTAGCCAATTTTCCCAGCACCATTTATTAAATAGGGAATCCTTTCCCCATTTCTTGTTTCTCTCAGGTTTGTCAAAGATCAGGTGGCTGTAGATGTGTGGTATTATTTCTGAGGACTCTGTTCTGTTTCATTGGTCTATATCTCTGTTTTGGTACCAGTACCATGCTGTTTTGGTTACTGTAGCCTTGTAGTACAGTTTGAAGTCAGGTAGTGTGATGCCTCCAGCTTTGTTCTTTGTTCTTTGTTCTTTTGGCTTAGGATTGTTTTGGTTCCATGTGAACTTTAAAGCCGTTTTTTCCAATTCTGTGAAGAAAGTCATTGGTAGCTTGATGGGGATGGCATTGAATCTATAAATAACCTTGGGCAGTATGGCCATTTTCACGATATTGATTCTTCCTATCCATGAGCATGGTATGTTCTTCCATTTGTTAGTGTCCTCTTTTATTTCACTGAGCAGTGGTTTGTAGTTCTCCTTGAAGAGGTCCTTTCCATCCCTTGTAAGTTGGATTCCTAGGTATTTTATTCTCTTTGAAGCAATTGTGAATGGAAGTTCATTCTTGATTTGGCTCTCTGTTTGTCTGTTACTGGTGTATAAGAATGCTTGTGATTTTTGCACATTAATTTTGTATCCTGAGACTTTGCTGAAGTTGCTTATCAGCTTAAGGAGATTTTGGGCTGAGACAATGGGGTTTTCTAAATATACAATCATGTCATCCGCAAACAGGGACAATTTGACTTCTTCTTTTCCTAACTGGATACCCTTGATTTCTTTCTCTTGCCTGATTGCCCTAGCCAGAACTTCCAACACTATGTTGAATAGGATTGGTGAGAGAGGGCATCCCTGTCTTGCGCCAGTTTTCAAAGGGAATTTTTCCAGTTTTTGCCCATTCAGTATGATATTGGCTGTGGGTTTGTCATAAATAGCTCTTATTATTTTGAGGTACATTCCATCAATACCGAATTTATTGAGCGTTTTTAGCATGAAGGGCTGTTGAATTTGTCAAAAGGCTTTTCTGCATCTATTGAGATAATCATGTGGTTCTTGTCTTTGGTTCTGTTTATATGCTGGACTACGTTTATTGATTTGCAAATGTTGAACCAGCCTTGCATCCCAGGATGAAGCCCACTTGATCATGGTGGATAAGCTTTTTGATGTGCTGCTGAATCCGGTTTGCCAGTATTTTATTGAGGATTTTTGCATCAATGTTCATCAGGGATATTGGTCTAAAATTTTCTTTTTTTGTTGTGTCTCTGCCAGGCTTTGGTATCAGGATGATGTTGGCCTCATAAAATGAGTTAGGGAGGATTCCCTCTTTTTCTATTGATTGGAATAGTTTCAGAAGGAATGGTACCAGCTCCTCCTTGTACCTCTGGTAGAATTCAGCTGTGAATCCATCTGGTCCTGGACTTTTTTTGGTTGGTAGGCTATTACTTATTGCCTCAATTTCAGAGCCTGCTATTGGTCTATTCAGGGATTCAACTTCTTCCTGGTTTAGTCTTGGAAGAGTGTAAGTGTCCAGGAAATTATCCATTTCTTCTAGATTTTCTAGTTTATTTGCGTAGAGGTGTTTATAGTATTCTCTGATGGTAGTTTGTATTTCTGTGGGGTCTGTGGTGATATTCCCTTTATCATTTTTTATTGCGTCTATTTGATTCTTCTCTCTTTTCTTCTTTATTAGTCTTGCTAGCAGTCTGTCAATTTTGTTGATTTTTTCAAAAAACCAACTCCTGGATTCATTGATTTTTTGGAGGGTTTTTTGTGTCTCTATCTCCTTCAGTTCTGCTCTGATCTTAGTTATTTCTTGCCTTCTGCTAGCTTTTGAATGTGTTTGCTCTTGCTTCTCTAGTTCTTTTAATTGTGATGCTAGGGTGTCAATTTTAGATCTTTCCTGCTTTCTCTTGTGGACATTTAGTACTATAAATTTCCCTCTACACACTGCTTTAAATGTGTCCCAGAGATTCTGGTATGTTGTATCTTTGTTCTCATTGGTTTCAAAGAACATCTTTATTTCTGCCTTCATTTAGTTATGTACCCAGTAGTCATTCAGGAGCATGTTGTTCAGTTTCCATGTAGTTGAGCGGTTTTGATTGAGTTTCTTAGTCCTGAGTTCTAGTTTGATTGCACTGTGGTCTGAGAGACAGTTTGTTATAATTTCTGTTCTTTTACATTTGCTAAGGAGTGCTTTACTTCCAATTATGTGGTCAATTTTGGAATAAGTGCAATGTGGTGCTGAGAAGAATGTATATTCTGTTGATTTGGGGTGGAGAGTTCTATAGATGTCTATTAGGTCCGCTTGGTGCAGAGATGAGTTCAATTCCTGGATATCCTTGTTAACTTTCTGTCTCGTTGATCTGTCTAATGTTGACAGTGGAGTGTTGAAGTCTCCCATTATTATTGTATGGGAGTCTAAGTCTCTTTGTAAGTCTCTAAGGACTTGCTTTATGAATCTGGGTGCTCCTGTATTGGGTGCATATATATTTAGGATAGTTAGCTCTTCCTGTTGAATTGATCCCTTTACCATTATGTAATGGCCTTCTTTGTCTCTTTTGCTCTTTGATGGTTTAAAGTCTATTTTATCAGAGACTAGGATTGCAACCCCTGCTTTTTTTTTGTTCTCCATTTGCTTGTTAGATCTTCCTCCATCCCTTTATTTTGAGCCTATGTATGTCTCTGCATATGAGATGGGTCTCCTGAATACAGCAGACTGATGGGTCTTGACTCTTTATCCAGTTTGCCAGTCTGTGTCTTTTAATTGGAGCATTTAGTCCATTAACATTTAAGGTTAATATGGTTATGTGTGAACCTGCCATTATGATATTAACTGGTTATTTTGCTCGTTAGTTGATGCAGTTTCTTCCTAGCCTTGATGGTCTTTACATTTTGGCATGTTTTTGCAATGGCTGGTAGCGGTTGTTCCTTTCCATGTTTAGGGCTTCCTTCAGGGTCTCTTGTAAGGCAGGCCTGGTGGTGACAAAATCTCTAAGCATTTGCTTATCTGTAAAGGATTTTATTTCTCCTTCACTTATGAAACTTAGTTTGGCTGGATATGAAATTCTGGGTTTAAAATTCTTTTCTTTAAGAATGTTGAATATTGGCCCCCACTCTCTTCTGGCTTGTAGAGTTTCTGCCGAGAGGTCTGCTGTTAGTCTGATGGGCTTCCCTTTGTGGGTAACCCGACCTTTCTCTCTGGCTGCCCTTAAGATTTTTTCCTTCATTTCAACTTTGGTGAATCTGGCAATTATGTGTCTTGGAGTTGCTCTTCTCGAGGAGTATCTTTGTGGTGTTCTCTGTATTTCCTGAATTTGAATGTTGGCCTGCCCTACTAGGTTGGGGAAGTTCTCCTGGATGATATCCTGAAGAGTGTTTTCCAACTTGGTTCCATTTTCCCCCTCACTTTCAGGCACCCCAATCAGACGTAGATTTGGTCTTTTTACATAATCCCATACTTCTTGCAGGCTTTGTTCATTTCTTTTTCTTCTTTTTTCTTTTGGTTTCTCTTCTCACTTCATTTCATTCATTTGATCCTCAATCGCTGATACTCTTTATTCCAGTTGATCGAGTCGGTTACTGAAGCTTGTGGAATTGTCACGTATTTCTCGTGTCATGGTTTTCATCTCTGTCATTTCGTTTATGACCTTCTCTGCATTAATTAGTCTAGCTGTCAATTCTTCCACTCTTTTTTCAAGATTTTTAGTTTCTTTGCGCTGGGTACGTAATTCCTCCTTTAGCTCTGAGAAGTTTGATGGACTGAAGCCTTCTTCTCTCATCTCGTCAAAGACATTCTCTGACCAGCTTTTATCCGTTGCTGGCGATGAGCTGCGCTCCTTTGCAGGGGGAGATGCGCTCTTACTTTTTGAATTTCCAGCTTTTCTGCCCTGCTTCTTCCCCATCTTTGTGGTTTTATCTGCCTCTGGTCTTTGATGATGGTGACATACTGATGGGGTTTTGGTATAGGCGTTCTTCCTGTTTGATAGTTTTCCTTCTAATAGTCAGGACCCTCCGCTGTAGGTCTGTTGGAGATTGCTTGAGGTCCACTCCAACCCTGTTTGCCTGGGTATCAGCAGCAGAGGTTGCAGAAGATAGAATATTGCTGAACAGCAAGTGTACCTGTCTGATTCTTGCTTTGGAAGCTTCCTCTCAGGGGTGTACTCCACCCTGTGAGGTGTGGGGTGTCAGACTGCCCCTAGTGGGGGATGTCTCCCAGTTAGGCTACTCAGGGGTCAGAGACCCACTTGAGCAGGCAGTCTGTCCGTTCTCAGATCTCAACCTCCGTGTTGGGAGATCCACTGCTCTCTTCAAAGCTGTCAGACAGAGTCGTTCGCGTCTGCACAGGCCTCTGCTACTTCCCCTATTGTTGTTTAGCTCTGCCCTGTCCCCAGAGGTGGAGTCTACAGAGACAGGCAGGTTTCCTTGAGCTGCTGTGAGCTCCACCCAGTTCGAGCTTCCCAGCGGCTTTGTTTACCTACTTAAGCCTCAGCAATGGCAGGCGCCCCTCCCCCAGCCTCGCTGCTGCCTTGCGGTTAGATTGCAGACTGCTGTGCTAGCAATGAGGGAGGCTCCCTGGCCGTGGGACCCTCCCAGCCAGGTGTGGGTATAATCTCCTGGTGTGCCCGTTTGCTTAAAGCGCAGTATTGAGGTGGGAATTACCCGATTTTCCAGGTGTTGTGTGTCTCAGTTCCCCTGGCTAGGAAAAGGGATTCCCTTCCCCCTTGCGCTTCCCAGGTGAGGCAATGCCTTGCCCTGCTTCAGCTCTCGCTGGTCAGGCTGCAGCAGCTGACCAGTACTGATTGTCCGGCACTCCCCAGTGAGATGACCCCAGTACCTCAGTTGAAAATGCAGAAATCACCGGTCTTCTGTGTCGCTCGCGCTGGGAGTTGGAGACTGGAGCTGTTCCTATTTGGCCACCTTGCTCTGCCCCTCTACATACAGAATTTCAAGACTGAGTTTCTTTTGTGGAAGATAGTTGGGTGTTGTTGAATATCAGAGACCAAAAACAACAGATGAATTACATGGCACATACAGTCGAGATGGCAAATATCCAAGGAATTGGGATTATGTGGTGAAACCTAAAGGATCTTCTGGCCAATCTCTTCTTCTCACCTCCACGATCTTAATAGAACTTGGTAATTTAAACAATATGCATTTTGACTATGAGTAGTTTGAAAGCTAAGTGACTATAAGTCAGAAGCTTTCAATCAGAAGTGAGATCATGTAGGGTTAGGCTGTCTTTAAGACATCAGGAAATAGCATGAGATGTTTCCTGATTCCAAGGGCATACATGTTAATTTAGAGTTTATTTAGGGATTTCTTAGAACTGGAAGGGCTCTTGGAGTCACCTGGTCTCAAGGCCCCTGGCATCAGAAGACCACAGCCTACTGGTAGGATATCTTCTCATGACTCATGGTGGTAGATATAGAGGCCAGAAGAGCAGAGCAGCTGGACATCTACAGGGGGACACCTTAGAAATGAGAGACCCACAGAAGGGCTGAGATCTAAACTCTGCTGAAACCTCTGGATGATTGCTAATGTCTGCATATGCATAGAGACCCCAAAAAGCCTAGCCAAAAAATAAGCAGAAACCAGGGGGCAGGGTCCACCTTGAAAGACAGACCGGTCCTGATGAAAAGAGCTGTGTCTTTGAATATGTGTGTTCCAGACCTACTCAGAGCTTGGGCAGCAGTAAGCAGAAACCTAACTGGCTTGAGGCATCAGAGGGAAGAACCAAACCTGGCAGGGAACTGGAAGTTTAGAGGACCAAAAAGAAGAGTTCCCAAATCTGAATGCAAACTGTGTCTAATTGCTGATTCTTGGACTATGCAAGCATCTTCTTCAAACACTTGGCAGGTGGGGGTAAGGGCACTAGGCACTGTTGTAGTTCATGTACTGTCATTAATTTACTGTCTCACCTTGTCGATGGGGCAGGCAGCAGCCAGGTCTGCAGCTCCTTCAGCTCCTGCCAGGTCCCCTTCAGCTTCTCTGATGTCTGAGCCAACCCCATCACTGAATGCAGAAGCAACAAACAGACATAAACTGTTTAACCATCTCCCATAATTACATAAGGTCAAATCCCAATTAAATTGCATATTCTGTATCACCTAGTGGTTCTTGCTGTTGCTGTTGTTTTTAAATCACACTCTGACCAATATGCCATTCAAACAGTTAGCATAAGAAACCTGGAGTGACTATAGTAAGGTCAGATCAAATAAACTTTAAGTCAAAGAGAATTACTAGAGACCAAAATGGATAATTCGTAATGGCAATGGGGTTATATGGTAGGAAAATAAATCAGTTATAAATGTAGGTTTGTGTAATAGCAGGGTTGGAAGATACAAGAACAAAATGAACAAAACTAAAAGGATAAATAGAAAATATCTACAATTATGGCTGGAAATTTCAATACTCACATTTCATTATTGATTTCAAAAAAGTCAGTAAATACATGGAAGACTTGATCAACACTCTCAACCAGTTGGACTTAGTTGAGATTTATTCCATCCAATAAGGGCAGAATACACATTATTTTCAATGACACATGGAACATTAAAATAAACCATATGGTGGGCTGTTAAACAAGTCTCAGTACATTTTAAAAGACTGAAACAATACATGTGTTCTCTGACCACAACAGAATTAAACTAGCAATCAGCAACAGACTGTATCTCTGGAATGTCTCCAAGTATGTGGAAATTAAACAAACACTTCTAAATAACCTATAGATAAAGAAAGAAATTTCAGGAGAAAGTAGAACTTTTTTTGAATTGAATGAAAATGAAAGCACAATTGGTCACAATTTATGATAGGCAGCTAAAGAAGTGCTTAGAGGGAAATGAATAGCTATAAATGCTTGTATTAGAAAAGAAAAAGTTCTCAAATCAATAATCTGAGTTTCCACCTTTAAAAGCTAGTAATAGAAGAGCAAATTAAACCCAAAGTAAATACAAAGAAGGAAATAATAAAAAGTAAAATTCAGTGAAATAGAAAACAAAAATCATAGAGAAAATAACTGAAACCAAAAGGCTTTTCTTTGAAAACATTAATAAATTCAATAAAGTTCTACCTAGACTGATTAAAAAGAAAGACAGAAGGCACAATGTGCCAATATTATGAATGAGAGAAGAGACACTAATTCAACAATCCTATAGGCATTAGGTAAACAATTAGGAGTTATTATGAAAACTCAATGCAATGCACGTGATAACTTAGACAAAATAGACAAATTTCTTTTTTGGAGTGCAGTAGCTCAATCTGGGCTCACTGCAACCTCCACCTCCTGAGTTCAAGCCATTCTCCCACCTCAAGCCCTCTGAGTAGCTGGGATTATAAGCGTGCACCACCACACTTGGCTAATTTTGTTGTATTTTTAGTAGAGATGAGGTTTAACCATGTTGGCCAGGCTGGTCTCAAACTCCTGACCTCAAGGGATCTACCCCTGCTTGGCCTCCCAAATTGTGGGATTACAGGCATGGGCCACCACATCCAACCTACAAATTTCCTGAAAGACAATATCACCAAAATAAACTCATTAAGACATAAAAATCTGAATAGTCCTATATTAATATAAAAAATCAATTCTCAATTAAAATCATTCCTGCAATGAAAATTCTAGACATGAATGACTTCAGTGGTGACTTGTATCAAATATTTAAGAAAGAAATAATACCAATTCTGTAGAAAATCTTTCAGAAAATAGAGAAAGAGGAAACACTCCCAACTTATTTTGAGTCCAATATCACCCTGATATCAGTGCCAAATAAAGACATCAGGAGAGAAAAAGGAATCTATGAACCAATATCATGCATGAACAAAGACGCAAAAATCCTTAAGAAAATATAGATGACCCTTGAACAACGAGGTCTGAACTGTACAAGTCCACTTACCTGTGAATTTTCTTTTGCCTCTGCCACCCCTGAGTGAGCAAGACCAACCTCTTCTCTATTTCCCCCTCCTCAGCCCATTCAACATGAAAATGATGAGGCTGAAGACCTTTATGATGAGCCACTTCCACTTAATGAATAGTAAATATATTTTTATGTTATCTTAATAACATTTTCTTTTGTCTGGTTTACATATAACATACAAAATATGGGTTAATTGATTATGTTACAGTAATGTTTCCGGTCAAAAGTAGGCTATTGAGTTTTGGGGGAGTCAAAAGTTATATGCAAATTTTTGACTGCCTGGGGGTCAGCACCCTTAAGCTCTGTGTTGTTTAGGGGTCAGCAATATTATAAAATCAAATACAGAATAAGAAAATGCATATAGCAGGAATGCAAGGTTGATTTATTGTTAGAAAATCAATCACTAAAAATTACAATATCAATGGAATAAGGAGAAAACCATATGGTTAACTCAACAGAAGCAGAAAAGGCAGATAAAACTTGATAAAACTTGTCCCTGAAAACTTTCTGTAAACCAGAAGCAGAATGAAACTTCCTTAAACTGATACAAGGTATTTATGAAAAGCTTATAGCTAATATCATACTCTACCATACTCGATAAAATAGTAAGCATTTTCCTCTCTAGGATTAGAAATAGGTCAAGGATATCCACTCTCACCGATTCTATTCAGCTTTGTACTAGAAATCCTAAAGTTTGCAATAGGATAACAAAAAAAGTCATACAGATTAGAAAGGAAGAAATAAAACCATCTTTATTTTCAGGAAGTATGACTGTATACATAAAAAATCTTAAGGAATCTCCATAAAGTACTATAAGTAATCAATGAGTTTAGCAAGATCCCAAAATACAAGATCAGTATACAAAAGTCAGTGACATTTATATGTACTGGCAATGAACAATTGAAAAATGTCATTTTAAACTACTGTTATAGAAACATCAAAAATATGAAATATTAACAAAAGATGTACAAGACTTGGATGCTACAAAATATTGATGAGTTTTAAAATATAATGAAGAGAAGAGCTGTAACATGCACAGGAACTAGAAGATTCAATACTGTGAAGATACTAAGTTTTCCTAAAATTGATCTATAGAGTCAAGGTAATTCTGATCAGGGTAATTCTGATCAAACTCTTAATAAGCATTTTTTATAGAAATTGACAAGTTGATTCTAAAATTTGTATGAAAATTCAAAGGACCTAGAATGGCCAAAACAATTTTTTAAGCAAGAACAAAGTTGGAAGACTCAAGCTACTGGATTCCAGGCTTACTACTGTAGAGCTGCAGTAATAAAACAGTGTGATATTGGCATAAGGATAGACATATAGACCAAGACTCATTTATATGGTTAATTGTTTTCCATAAAGGGACCAAGGTAACTCAACGTGATTTTTTTTTTTTTTTTTTTTTTTTTTTATGGAGTCTCACTCTGTTGTCCAGGCTGGAGTGCAGTGGTGTGATCTTGGCTCACTGCAACCTCTGCCTCCCGAGTTCAAGCGATTCTCCTGCCTCAGACTCCTGAGTAGCTGGGATTATAGATGTGCACTACCGCAACTGTATAATTTTTTTTGTATTTTAAGTAGAGACGGGGTTTCACCAGGTTGGCCAGACTGGTCTCGAACTCCCGACCTCAGGTGATCTGCCCACCTTGACCTCTCAAAGTCCTGGGATTACAGGCGTGAGCCACAGTGCCCAGCCTGAAATTTTGGTCTTTTGAATAAAGGGTGCTGGAACAATTCGTTAGCCATATAGAAAAAATAAATCTCAATCCTTACCTCCCATCATACATAAAAATTAATTTAAAATAGATTGTAGATCTAACTGTATGAGCTTAAAACTAGAAAACTTCTGTATGTCAGCATGAGAGGAAAACTTTGTGACCATCAGCTATAAAAGATTTCTTAGAACACAAAAAGTTTAAAAACTTCTGCTCTTCAACAGAGTTATGAAAATGAACAGGTAAGCCACAGTCTGAGAGAATACATATATTTATAAAACACATATCTGACAAAAAGCTGGTGTCCAGGATATATAAAGAACTCTTACAACTAAACAAGCCAAAATTAAGACAAACAACCCATTTTTTTTAAAAAAAAGAGCAAAACGTTTGAACAGACACTTCACAAAAGGAGATCTACAAATGACCAAGAAGCAAATGAGAAAATGCTCACAGAAACAAATCAAAACCTTAGTGAGAGGCCATTAATCAACCATTTTAGTGTCAAAACAACAAACTGATGATATCAACTAGTACTGGTGAGGACAGAACAAGTGGAACTCTAATATATTGCTGGTGAAAATACAGAATGGTACAGCCACTTTGTAAACCAGTTTGAGAGTTTTATTGAAGTTAAACGTATACGTGCCATATGACTTTTAACGATACTCTATCTACCTAAGAGAAATGAAATACATCTACACAAAGACTTGTACATGAATGTTCACAGCAGTATTCTTCATAATAGCCCAAAACTAGAAATGACCCAAGTGTCTATCATAGGGTTAAGGGATAAACACATTGCAGTTTATCCATTCCATGTGGAATATTACTCAGTAATGAAAAGGAACAAACTATGGATACAGAAAACAACATAGATAAATCTCAAAAACATCATGCTAAATGAAAGAAGACAGGCATGGAAGATTGCATGATGAGTATTCCATTTATGAGATCCTAGGAAGGGTAAACTATAGTGACAAAAGCAGGTGGCCAGGGGTCAGGGTTAAGGGAGAGGATTGGCTGCACCAGCGCATGAGAGGACTTCGGGGTGATGAAGTGTTCTATGTCACAATTGGGTGGAGCTTATGCTACTGTGTACCTGTGCCCAAACTCACTGAACCTAAGATGGGTGAATTTTATTGCATACAAATTTACCTCTGTTGTGCCTCCCAAAGGCAAGAATAATTTCTGGACAAACAAGGACTTAGGTAGGATATTTACAAAAAAAATTATTCATTCTTCCTTGCTGTACATACACAGCCTATTACCTGAAAAGGGATAGGTAGATTTTTGCTTAAGATCAGAAGACATGGGTCAGGTTCTGTTAATCCCACCATGACTTTGGGATGTCAGAAGGGGTTTTCCCCAGGATCTCCCATAATCATGTGTAGCAGTGGTGACTACTCTTTCCTTTCTCCTACCAACAGCTACAACCCTTATAAACCATGGCTTAGATTGGATTGTTTGTAACACAAAGGATCAATGCTTGGGGGGGATGGATACCCCATTCTCCATGATGTGATGATTTCTCATTGCACACCTATATCAAAACATGTGTACCCCATAAATATACACACCTACTATGTACCCACAAATATTAAAAATTAAAAAATAAGGCCGGGCGCGGTGGCTCAAGCCTGTAATCCCAGCACTTTGGGAGGCCGAGACGGGCGGATCATGAGGTCAGGAGATCGAGACCATCCTGGCTAATACGGTGAAACCCCGTCTCTACTAAAAAATACAAAAAACTAGCTGGGCGACGAGGCGGGCGCCTGTAGTCCCAGCTACTCGGGAGGCTGAGACAGGAGAATGGCGTAAACCCGGGAGGCGGAGCTTGCAGTGAGCTGAGAGCCGGCCACTGCACTCCAGCCTGGGCGGCAGAGCAAGACTCCGTCTCAAAAAAAAAAAAAAAAAAAAAAAAAAAAAAAAATAAATAAATAAATAAATAAAATTAAAAAATAAATAAACCATAGGAGGCTTAGAATGAGTTGTATACCTGCACCTTTTCCTTCTTGTCTAGCATAACACTTTCAGGCAGGAGCAACCCAGTGAGACTCTTTTGTTTTAACAGTGTACAGTGGGACATTTGAATGTCCTGTGGTACCCAGTTCCCTTTCCATCCACCATCATCATCTACAAGCTCCTCCTTATCTATTCCAAATTCCTAATGCTTCCATCTTCTCTCATTCTCTTCTCTGTTACTTCCCACAAGGTCAATGAAGCAAAGCTCATAACCATCTTCTGTAAAACAACATTTTCTATGCTTGAGGAGAATCATTAAATCATACTCCATTTTTCCTTTCTTGCACACTGAGATAAATACTCCTCATATTTGTGAGTTTCCTACTTCCTTATGTTTCTCCTCAGAGACAGGCTCCCGGGAGCCTGGATGGGAGCCTGGATGGGAGCATTCCCTCTGGATGGGAGCACACTGTAGGAAAAGGCATTGTTTGCCAGGAGCTTTGAATCTGGTGTTCCAGAAAGTGGGAAATAGGTTCAACTTGTGTTTCTACTACTTACTCACTGATAATCTTACTCACTGATAATCTTACTGACTGATAATCTTGGGACAAGTAGCCTCTGAGTCTCAGTCTCTCCATCTGATTATTGGGTGTCCTAATATTTATGAGAAGTGCTGACAATGAGCAGATGCTCACCGATTCCCTCCCCAATCCCTGCTCCCCAATCCAGAAACCTGCTGACTCTCCTCCTCCCTCGGAAAGTGTCCCTTGGAGAACACTATGATGGAATTCTACTTACTTGGATGATTAAGGTATTGCTTAGACACTGTATTTTTGAAAATTAATGAAGCAAGATAATAATACCTAGTATTGATATAGTCTTTGGTCTGTTATCTTAATGATGCTTTATGAAGCTACTATAAAACTGTTAAGTAAGATTACTGAAAATTAATTAATATTTATTATGCTCCTGGAAGCAAAGTAGAGCCTTTATAAATCAGGTATGGCGAACTAAAGAGAATTCTTCCTGAATTTGCAGGATCCAGTGGCACTGAGGCTGTTGACTTGTAGCTAAATTAACCCTCAATGTTAGCCAATACTGCTGAAATCAGCAGGGATCCTCAAATGAGAAACCTGGCAAGAACTAAGGACTAAGAAGAAATAACTCAGACTTCACTCAGGACCCATAACCCATTGGAAAGTATGGTACTTCAGATAATGCCTGCAAAATCACAATAACTGTCCTTTTCCCTTTTATTTCGCTTTCTTTTAACTTTGTCACCGGCATCCTAATCTGTTGGCCTCCCATTAGTACAAACCTATTCTTTCAGGGGAAAGGAGAGGAGGGGGTGGTCAGTGGCAAGGAGGGAATGACAGATGCGAAAAATGCTGGACTCAGAGTAGCTCTGACTTAGCAAACTTTCATTTTGTGCTGCAGCCATGCTCTGTTTACCTGTCCCTGTTTTAAACTGGGTGGCCTGGTGGTATCTGTAATCTGGTGACTTAATAAATGAACAGAGACTTCTCAAAAGAAGACATACACATGGCCAACAAGCATATGAAAATATGCTCAGTATCACTAATTATTAGAGAAATGCAAATCAAAACCACCATGAGCTACATCTCATACCAGCCAGAATGGCTATACTAAAAAGTCAGAAAATAACAGATGTTGACAAGGTTGCAGAGAAAAGAGAATGCTTATCTGCTGCTGGTGGGAATGAAAATTAGTTCAGCCACTGTGGAAAGCAATTTGGAGATTTCGCAAAGAACTTAAAAGAGAACTATCATTTGACCCAGCAATCCCATTCCTGGGTATATACCCAAAGGAATTGAAATCATTCTACAAAAAAGACACATGCACTTATATATTCATCATAGCACTATTCACAATAGCAAAGACGTGGAATCAGCCTAGATGCACATCAATGGTGGACTGGATAAAGAAAATGTGGCACATATATGCCGTGGAATACTATGCAGCCATAAAAAAGAACAAAATCCTGTCTGTCCTTTACAGCAACATGGATGCAGCTGGAGACCATTATCCTAAAGAAATTAACGCAAGAGTAGAAAACCAAATACTGCATGTTCTCACTTATAAGTGAGAGCTAACCACTAAGTACGCTCGGACACAAAGTGTCATCAGGGCCTACTTGAAGGTGGAGTGTGGGAGGAGAGTAAGATCAAAAAACTCCCTATCAGGGCTGGGCAAGATGGCTCACGCATGTAATCCCAGCACTTTGGGTGGCCGAGGCAGATCACCTAAAATCAGGAGTTCAAAACTAGCCTGGCCAACATGGTGAAACCCTGTCTCTACCAAAAATACAAAAATTAGCCGGGCGTGGTAGTGGGTGCCTATAGTCTCAGCTACTCAGGAGACCGAGGCACAAGAATCACTTGCATCCAGGAAGCAGAGGTTGCAGTGAGCTGAGATCGTGCCACCGCACTCCAGCCTGGGAGACAGAGCAAGACTCCATCTCAAACAAACAAACAAACAAACAAACAAAAAAAACTACCTATCGGGTACTATGCTCATTACCTTGGTGACGAAATCATTTGTACACAAAACACCTAAGACACGCAATTTACTCATGTAACAAACCTGCACACACACACTCAAACCTAGAATAAAAGTTGAAAAAGGAAAGAAAAATGGTTTAGTGTGATAATTGTATTGGGCTACTTTTTTTTAAAAAGTCCTTATTTTTCAGAGATACATGTGGACATTCATATAAGTGAAACCATATGATATCTGGAATTTTATTTAAAAGACTCCAGAAAAGATAAGTAGAATTAAAATTAATGAATGGAGACTAGATGAAAGAAGAATGACAGAGTGTGCATAACGGTAGATGCTAGAAAATGGGCACAAGAGAGTTTATGACACTGTTCTCTGCTTCTGTGTATGTTTGAAAATTTTCACAATAAAAAGTAAAATAAAAAAATAAATGAGTAATCATAGTTGGTGTCTGTACATTCTTTAATTTACACTGTCTTATAGAGATGGCTTTGATGAAGCATAAATATGCTTTACACATGGCCTCTCCCTTATGTATCATTGCAGATGTTCTATTTGAGTTGATTTCAGAATTGGCTTACATGTGATTCTCTAATGGAATATCTTGACCAATGCAGGGAGAGAGGTGGGTTACTACTTTGTATCTAAAAACCTACCCTAGGCCCTGAATAGGGGTGTGTGTGTGTGTGTGTGTGTGTGTGTGTGTGTACTCACGTGCACACATAAGTCATATATAAATATTTACATAGTACCATATGTACAAACCATATTTCTAGGGTTTGTTTAGAGGTTGGGACTTAACGACAGTGTGTTGTAGGGGAAGGAATCTGACAGTCAGCAGAACAGCCGTGAGGGTGAATCTTGGCTCTAATGCTTACTAGGTATGTCATGTTGGGAAATTATTGTGAACTCTTAAAACCTCAGTTTCCTCGTCTTTAAAATGAGAGCGATCATGAGCTGAGCAGGGTGGTGCACACTTATAGTCTCACTACTCAGGAAACTGAGGCAGGAGGATTGCTTGAACCCAGGAAGTTGAGGCTGCAGTGAGCCATGATCATGATACTGCACTCCAGCCTGGACAACAGAGTGAGACACTGTCTTAAAAACAAAACAAAAATCAAACAGCAATAACAACAACAAAAACCAGGGCCAGGCACAGTGGCTCACGGCTGTAGTCCCAGCACTTTGGGAGGCCAAGGTAAGGGGATCACTTGAGCCCAGGAGTTCGAGACCAGCAAGGGTAACATGGTAAAACCTTGTCCCTACAAAAAATACAAAAAGTAGCCAGGCATGGTGGTGTGCACCTGCAGTCCCAGCTACTCTGGAGGCTGAGGTGGGAGGATTGCTTGATCTCAGGAGGCCAAGGTTGCAGTGAGCCATGATCATGCCACTACACTCCAGCTTGAGTGACACACACAGAGAGAAAAAGAACCTGTCTCAAAAAATAAAATAACAACAACAACAACAACAACACAGTAACACCCCCAGGAAACAGCGAGAGTTGGCAAGCATGTGGGGAAACTGGAGCCCTGTGCCTTGGTGGTGGGAATGTTGAATGGTGCAGCTGCAAAGTGGAGCAGAGGTTACCAGGGACTAGGGGGAGGGGGAGGAACAGATGCTTTTTGATGTGTCAGAGTTTCTGTTTGGGATGATGAAGAGTTCTGGAGATGGATACAGGTGCTGGCTGCATAACAACGTGAATGTACTTCATGCCACGGAACGGTGCACATAAATATGCTTTAAATGGAATATGTTTCAAATGTTTTACCAGAATAAAAAAATTTTTTTCCAAGCTTTTCTTCTTGTCTTAGCTACTTTGAAACTACTGTCTTTTAAATATCAAATTTCAAAGTCACCCAGCTCAAAAGGCATGGTTGACAAACTCACTTTGGAGCCGAGGAATCCAGGTTCTCGTCTTATGTTCCCCACTTACTGGCAGTGTGACCTTGGTCATGTCACCTCCTCCTTTCCCTAAGGAGGGTGTGAAATGCTTTTGCCTAGTGAGTGGCTCAGCTGAGGTCACTCTGACTTTAAAGCATAACTATGAATTCGAGTTTTCTTATCTATGTCCCTGCCATAATATGACATACCCCCCCCCCCCATTCCATACCTTTTTAGAAAGGGTTGCTTTTATGTTTGGTTTCGTGGGGGTGGTGGGAGCTTTTGCATCGTGTTGCGTTGTGTTGTCCCTCACTTTGCATGGTATGGTCACACCCTGATTGTGACTAGGGTTCTTTTCACCCTTCACTTTTATAGACTCTTGAAATTTCTCAGTTAATTGCGTATTTTGCATGTGCGTCAATCAAAATACAACCCTTCACCTATGCCATATTTTCAGACAATCCTCAGATCTGTCTGGTTTTCTTCTGAGAAATGTGTAATCCACCAGCCACCCCATGCCACAGTTGTGTTACCCTCCTCTCCTCTCCTACCAGAATGTCCTGTCTGCCCTAACGGAGACCTTCTCCACAACAGATCCCTCTTCGTCCTTGATAAAATAACATTTTCTCATTTCTTGGTAGCTTTTCCTCCATATCTGCCACTGCCCTGGAACTAAACACTCTTCTAACGCTGTGACTGCGTGCCGTGCACTCAGCCTTTCCTTCCCTTCGCCAGCCAACCTGTTACTCTGCCTCCACCTGCCTCTGCTCAAGAGCTTTCCCCTTACGTATCTAAGTAAGAAGTTGGGAATTTAATAATGTTTCCATTTTCTTCTTTTCCTAATGATACTGTAGCATGAAAATCATCTAATTCCAAAGAAAACTTCTGAATTTCATGATGGTTCTTCTCCATTGTTAGACAAACTTCATGGTCTTGTCATCATCTTGGCATTTAATCACGTCGGCCTCACTGTCCTGCAAGGCGATTCCAGTCTCTGCCTTGCCTTTCATTGGCTGTAGTCTCTGGCAGCCTTCAGGGTGTGGTGGGTTTGAACATGGTGGTCTTCTGCTGTCTAGACAGAGAGGCGGTTCAGCACAGTGGCTCAAAACACATCTCCGAGCCCTACGTGCATGTTGGACACTACATCAACCTCTTGCCAGAGGGTCATTAGCTCTGTGAACTTGGACAGGTAACTCAACTTTCATGTTCCCTGGTCTGTAACATGAAGGGGTCTTTACAGTGTCTAACTCACTGCAGGAACTGCCGTGCTAATGCACCGTGGCACTTACAACATGTGGACATCATTCAGGGTCTGGACTATGGGGTCCACCTGGGCAGGACCTTGCCTCCCCTGCCTTGTCACCGCCGTGTCACTGGGCCCAGCACCCTGGCTGGCGGTTAAAGTCATGTGTGAATGGAAGCAGGCCGGAGGATCAGGACAGAGGATGCTTTATGTTACCCCGTGTGCCCTGGGAGATGCCAGCACCAACTCTCAGGTCTTTCCCATATGACCACTCTCCTCCCTGTGGTTGGCTGGGCTCCTCACCCTTGTGCCCACACTAGAACATAGACACCCTCCCTTTTCAACCTCCTCCCTCTGGTCCGGGCACATTCTTCATAGTCACAGACTTCTCACATTTCTTCTCAACTTGGATGCCTTCATACTTTTCTCTTGCCTCATACGGAAAAAAACACGCCTTGTCCTGCCTAAACCCCACCCCTGTCCCCTGTCCAGACTCACAAAGTACTTTTCTTTCACCTTTTCTATACCCCTTGGCCTCTCTCCAGGAAAGACAATCTGTGATCTGCCTGCCTTTGCTTACGTTTTTTGGGAACCACGTCAGCCTTTCTAATGAAAGCCCAGTGCATTGTTATAATCTGATATTAATAACACTGGGCTCCCAGTCTTGGAAGGAAGCATTTTCCCATTTGAAGACATGTCTTAGCTGCTGCCTTTCCTGATGTACTGGCGTGCAGGCTCTTGTGCCAGGCAGCCTGGGTTTGAATCCACCTCTCCTACTTCCTAGCTGGGTAACCATGGGTAAGTTACTTAAGCTCTCTGTGCCTCATCTGTACAATGGGGATAATAAAAGCTTCAACATCTCACAGAGTTGTCCTGAGGATTAAATGACATAATGCTTGCAAAAAGCTTAGTGTTTTGAAAGTACTAATGTTTCTGGTACATATGTTTGTTATCATCCTACTTACAAGTGGCCATCCTTTTCATGTTTTCTTGTTTCTGCCTTTTGCTTGGCTGAGTCCCCTGGAAATCCCAAGGAGAAGTTGTCTGGGGCAGAGCTCCCTTCCGGGTCCTGCCCTGGTCTTGTCCACATTCCTCCTCCCCATCCCGCCATTGCTGTCCTGGCATCTCTTAGGTGCTAGACACACTAGGTGACAAGGAGTTAGGAAATGCCTGCTCCAGCATCAATGGGAGGTGGAGCAATTCCATTAAAATGCACACTTTTTGTTTCTGTGCCTCCAACAACTACCACCTTCAGTTTCTCCACAAACACTTACGACTTGTTTCCCGTGGGTCTGGCACTGGGCAGGGGCTGGTGAGGCAGACCCTCTCCTGACCCTTGGTAGTGGATGGTGGTGGCAGATACACAAACAGGACCTCAGAGACCAATGTGGGAGAGCAACAGGAGGGCCATGTGTGAGGGGCAGGCACAAGACCACCCTGGACAGAGGAGGGGAAGCGGTGGCCACAGGGAACCCTGAAGAAAGCGGTGCCAAGGCAGAGCCAGAGATGAGGAGGGTGGGCCAGAGAGGGGAAGGGGGTGGCACATTCCAGGCAGAGGGGACAACTTGAGCTAAAGAATTCTCTGTATGAGGCAAGAGAAAAGTATGAGGGCATCCAAGTTGGGAAGGAATGTGAGAAGTCTCTGACTATGAAAAATGTGCCCGGTCCGAAGGGAGGAGGTTGGAAAGGGAGGGTGTCTATGTTCTAGTGTGGGCACAAGGGTGAGGAGCCCAGCCAGCCACATGGGGCAGAGTGGTCATACGGTGAAGGCCTGAGAGTTGGTGCTGGCATCTCCCAGGGCACGCGTGGTAACATAAAGCATCCTCGGGCCGGAAGTGATCTGAGGTGAGCCAGAAGTAAAGGCAGTTGAGCATTATTGGAGAGTAAAGGGACAATTGCAGAATGGCGCGAGGCAGACAGAAGACGATCGAGTACCAGCTCTATTGTGGACGAAAGTCTGCTGGAGGACATAGCTTGACGCTCAGCCAACAGCCCCAAAGAAAACTTACCTCCCCACGCTGCAGGCCTCATCCTTGGGGGTGGCAGCTTCCTTGGGAGAGGAACCTGCCCCAGTGGGTGCCCTTCTGTCCTTCCCTGTGTGTGGGTAGCACAGAGCTCATTCTGCCCCCTGCCACCCAGCGTGCGGCTATTTAAACACTGGGAATTCTTGCTTGCCCTTTTCTACCCTGGCTACCAGAATCTTGGCTGCAGCAGCCCACTGCTGTGTATTAGGCAGATGTGGATAATGTTAGTTGGACTAATTTAAGATTCAGAACAGCATGAAGAAAACCAAAGGATGCACTGAGGTATTGTCAAGGCATCTCAGACTCTTGACCCTTCCCTGTGACCAGGTCCCCTTTCCACATGGCCTGTGTCAGTAAACTGGCGCATCAGCCACCCATCTGCACAAGCACAGAACTTCAGAGCCATCCTTACTATTTCCGCTCCCATCCGTCCACTACCAAGCTCTGCCCATTCAGCCCCTAAATGTCTCCCCAGTCCATCTACATCTTCTTGCTAACCCCAAACCCAAGCTGCCATCATCCACCATTTCACTCCTGGACTCCTAAGCAAACCTCCCCGCTAGGCTGCCCACCTCCAACCTTGAACTCTCTCAACCCATTTTCCAGCCAAAGCCTGGGGGACTGTTTTCAAAATGGAAATCTGATCACGTCTCCACCCACCACCCATCCCTTCTCTGGCTTCCCACGGTGTTTAAGATCAAGATCTGAATGCTCACCAGGACTGGTGGGCCTTGTGTGATTCCCCTCTCTCCACCTCCCCACAGCCACTGGGTCCCACCCAGCCTTCCCTACCCCTCACGCTCCCCCGACTCCTCCTGGGTCTTTGCACATCTACCTGGGATGTTCTGCACCCACTTCAGGCCTCTGAAGCATCCTCCAGAACTCAGCTCACATGAAACCCCCTCAGGGCAGCCTTCCCTGCCCTCAAGCCTAGGTAGAGTTCTGGGTTAGAAGTTCTTAGAGCTCCCTGTTCCTTTCCAGCCCTTACCACGGTTTGTTGCTCTTAGTTTCTGCAATCATTCTCTCTTTCACAAGACCACGGGTTCCCTGAGGAGTGTTTTGGCTCACTCTTATCTCTCCATGGCCTATGATAGTAGTAGAAATGCAATATAAATTAATGAATTCTTCATTATTAATTTAGAAGCCATCAGCAGAGTCCTACCAATGGGCTTCTTCAGTGTGGAATTGTATGCCAAATTCCTATAAAAATTTAAAGCATTTTTTTAAACTAAAATTTGGGGAGAAATGTCATAATGAGAGGTACGAGGGGGGCTACATTTTGCATATATTTGCAGAAGTGGAGAAATATGTAAAATGACATTCTCTGGAAAAACTCCCAGACTATTAATATTGACCCAAGGTTAATACTAAAAGCCAGTTCCTCAGGGAGTTGTACTGAACTGTAAAGAAATGCACCAGGGTGTGACATTGCATCAGAGACACTGAGCTTTTCATGACTTTGGGAGAAGGAACAGCAACTTCCCAAGCAGGAAAGAGTAAGACAGACAATGTGTTTTCAGCAACTGCTCTAGCAAATTCATTTTCGGTTATAAGATGGTGCAATACCGACATGGAATTCATTGTATCTGTCATTAGGGTGCTAATGAGAAAACATCACACACATATCACCTGAAAGCTGCAATTGAAAGAATCACTGTATCACTGGAAGAAGCTAGAAATGGAGTAATCAACATCAACAAAATCTATTGTTCCCAGGTTGCAAAATTGAGGGATTATTTCTACTGCAAGTCAGAATGAAACCTGTTTGCATTTGTCAGCAAAATGATCACATTTTACACCATTAACATTTGGCAAGACAGAGCACCATCCATTAGCTAATCTGCAGATGCCCCAACCACAGATTCAGGAAAACAAAGAGCAGCACAGAGCTGTCTTGTGTGCACCAAGCCAAAGCGATGAGCTAAACCTGCATCTTGGTTACGACTCAGGTAAGGTGGGTGAAACGAAATGGTTCATTAAAACCATTCAGGAGCTGGTGGTTGCGTGAAAAGATGTCACTAGGATGCATTGAACGTCAGGAGGCACTCAGGCAGGGACCACTGGCACATTAAGACATGCATGTGGCCAGGAAAGACTTAAGACGTAGCAGTAAATAAAATAAACACCCCTCATTAAATTATGGTCCCCAGGATGGCGAACTGGTATTCACGTGTTTGGTTCCAACGTCCTCTCTTGAGCTCCCAGTGCTGACTGCTGTGCTGGGACCCATGCCATGGAGAGTCAAGGGAGGAGTGGGACCCTGTCCCTTCTTCTCTGTCTTGGTTTTCTCCTGGGGATGTGGCCTGAGTCCTCTAGTTTTAATCCTTGGCATAATCCAGGAAATGGCTTTCCCAGCATAACCTGTTCCTAACTCCCAGCTCTCCTTCCTGGCTTAAAACTAATTAGTCTAGGACCAAGAATTCACAGGTGCCAGCCAGCCCCTGGCTACTGGACATTCTCCCCAAAGCAACCAGCCTTCACAAGATGCTGCAAAACAAAACTCGTCTGTATGGGAACTGATGTAGCTCAGCAATGGCCAGTGAAGCCCCGAGAGCCTAGAGGGTGCTCCTAACCACTGCTGGAGATCATCCGACATATCCACCTATAATGTCAAGATTAAACACTAGCAATTGGCCCCCAAATTTGTCTTGATAAATGGATTTCTGGAATTTTATAAATATGAATCCAAGAAAATATTTTAAAGTATAAACACTGTAAGATGTATTCAGAGAGAACCGTAATTCAGAATTTGTCCTAGCACATAACAGGTGCTTAAGCATTTATTGAAGGAATGAGTGAGTGAATCCTGACCCCAAGAACAGACATGCCACCATGGAGTCAAGTGAGGTACTCCATCTTCATACTCAAGGTGTCTTTCTTGGCAGAAATGTGGCAAAGACAAGTCTACACTAAGCAAATAAATAGGGATCTGGGGGCAGAGCTGCCACAGCTATCTGTTTTATGCATAAGATTAGCGATTGTGGAAACTGAGAACCAACGACATAAACTTCCCTTCGTCAGCCAATAGGACCTTTTAATATGTACTAGCAGGACAGGGTACAGTGGTGAGAATGAGGCTAATGCCATACCGGAACCTTCTACCCCAGAAAACCACACTAATGCGCTCTGTCAGTGCGACAGCAGAGCTACAATGAGCCGCCAGAGTGACCTGAGCTCTAGATGATGGCAACACTATTTTGCGTTTCTGGAATGCTTTGGAAATGTACTCCTAGCCATTATTTCACTTGCACACACAGTATCTCTGGGAGGAGAGTGGGGCAGATACCGTCCTGTATTGTAAAGGTGGGAAACTGAAGCTCCGAGAAGCTATACGGTTTGCCTTTGGCAGGCTAGGGCACAGGGTGAGTGGGACAGGAGCACCATACCCACTGTCAACTCCATCTAAACCCAGCCGGACATCCAGTTCCACCATGACACCAAATTCTTCCCACCTCTGGCCACTTGTTTGTGCTGTTCCTTTTGCTTAGAAAGGAACACTTCCCCACCTTCACCTTCGTCCTGTTCTCTAGGCAGAACCCTTCACGCTGTACTTCACATCTCAGCTTAGACAGATGTTTCACAGAGCCCTCCCCAGGTCACCCCATCCAAATACATCACACTATTCATGTCCTTCTCAGAGCTTATCACAGTGTGCAATTACATATTTATCTCTGTGTGTATTTTTCTGTGTCTGCCCATCTCAGTGGCTTCAAACTGCATGAGGGCAGAGACCTTTTCTGGGGTGTTCCCTGCTGTCACCTAGTTCATTGTCCGCATCATCCCCACCCCCCTGGGCCTGTGATGAAGCTCTGGCTCTAAGCCCCAAACCCAGCCTTCCAGACTCTGCAAACTCCAGCTCGCCGCCGCGAGCTGCTCCCCAGAGGGGGCGCTGGAGGGAGACCGGGCAGGCGGCAGGAGGAGCCAGAAGAGATTTTTCCTTTCCTTTTGCTGGCTCTCCTGCTGGGGTTTTCCCAGCAATGTTTTTGCTTTTTCCCTAATAGTTTCTAGGTTTTTTTTTTCTTCTCTCCTCTCCTCTCCTCCCCTCCCCTCCCTCTTCTCTTCTCTTCTCTTCTCTTCTCTTCTCTTCTTTCTCTTCTCTTCTCTTTTCTTGTTTTCTTTTCTCTTCTCTTCTTTTCTTTTCTTTTCACATTTCTAGAAGTTCTCATTGTGCTCCCTCAGGGCTCAGAGGTCTGAGTCTTGTCTCTGTGGGGTCTCTCCTCCAAGAGTCCAGGTTATATAGTATAATAACAATATAGTATAGTAGAGAATAAAAATGGTATAGCACACAACACAACAATAAGGTGATACAGAATCATCTCAATGTTTCCCAAGCCTGGCTGGATGGCGGCTGCTTCCTGGCAGTTACGTTCCTCAACATTTTCTGTTCCCCAATGTTTGTTAAAGCAGTTTCTTGCATTACATTCTTTCTATGAAAAAAAAAAAAAGGTTCTGTTTCCCCAACAGGACCCCTGCTGATACAATCACCGTATCAACTGTGGTCATGGTTAACACTGACTGTTGATTAAATTCCACTCCCAGTGTTTCACATGAATTCGCCTCACTGTCTCAACCCTGTGAGGTAGGTACAACCATTACCCTCAAAAGAAATGAAGGAACAGAGAGATTCAGTAAGTTGCCTAAGACTTCGCAGCTATTGAACAGCAAAGCCGGGACACATCTGAATGAATCCATGAGTCACCCAAGGGAGGAAGGAGCCCTTTTGCACTGCCTAGAAGCCACGTGGACAAGTGTGTGGCACAGCGGTGTGCAAGGGCCTTTCCCTGAGTCCTTTTCAAGGGCTTAGAAGCTCTTCAGTGTGCTTGGGTCTCCAATCTGGAGATTTCTCAGGGTGCTCTTTGGCTCCTTCTCAGAGGTACACCTTTCCCTGCATCTCAGCACAGCCTCTACCTTCAGCCCATGGGTTCATCAACCAGCTCGAGAAGGGGATGAAGGTCTGGGAGGACCACAGGTCTTGGCCTGGGAAGGCCTCAGGCTGACACCACGGTGATGTGGGCGTCCATCCCATAACCTCCCGTGCTGCTTTCTTTGGCTTCACAAGCCACAAGGAGCCACCAAGAAAGATGCTTATTGGGGATGTGATTTAGAGAGATGAAACTTCAGCATGTTGGCGAATGCCTAACCCTTAAGCGAAGCTATGATTTTGGAGTAACGGTTATTAGAACTGACGTGATGTGCTGTGTCTGAGGGTGCTCTGGAATCCAAGAGGCTTTCCTCTACTCTGCAAGATAATGACTTCAATTCACTCACACGGATGTTTAATTTTATAACCTTGCTATTGGGCCCAGAAAAAAACTCCCTCCAGAGCCCATTATTAACATCCCAAAAATGGAAAGCATAATCTCAGAACAAAGAGCTAGAATAATATTTTGCCAGGGTTTTATTTTTGCGTTGTGAAGGAGGAACTCTATGCCGTTATTCCTCCTTTTTTTTTTCCCTGCCTTTTCATTTGGAGTTGAGTGCACTAGAACGAAAATGCCTCAGCCACAAAAGCAACTAGCTTGCGCGAGGGGGAAGAGGGTGGGAGGCTTCATTCCATCACAGTCTTGAGTTCAGTGATTATGCCCTTGGTAAAGAGGGGATGTCGGCCACCTGCAAAGGTGAGGCCTGTCTCCAAGGAGGCCCCTGCCTCCTGCACCTTGCCTAGTTGCTCCTGTGTGGTGGTTTGGACCCTGAATTGCCCCCATCCATTTTACCTCTTGCATCCGCAAGCTCAGAATTTAGCATCTCTCGATTACTCCCTCAGATAGTCAGCCCTCTTAACACACTGCACTCTAGGCCATCGCTGGGTGAATGCTCTAACCATACCTTCCCATTCTCCAGACCTTCAGGCTGGCAAATGGTTTTGGACTCAGTTCCTCAGCCCTCAGTCTGAGAATCTGGATCAGGCTTATTTCCGGGCCTGGATAACCTGGCTCAAACATCTTCCTGAAAATGGAGGAAATGACAGTGGCTTTCCCCTTGCCCAATTTTCTCATTAACTGCATTGACTCGGTGCCAGCATAACCCATGCACATTGATTTGCACATCTTCCTGGATGTGAAAATCACATCCAGGTGGTGGGCCTCCTATGCCACGTCTTACTCTGTGAGTGTGAGCGTTTGGTGTTCTCTCCAGAAGCCATGGCCGCTTGGAGCAAGGCAGGGGGACTTGACGCATCACTCACCTGAAGCAACCCAGGCCAGGCAGTTGTCTTGAAGTGATTAAATAAAACGTGATTTTCCTCGTAAGTGATGATAATAAAGTGGTTTATAAAATACATGTATTTATCAGTACAGAAAGTCGCATTTTGAGATTTATTCAGAAACGTGTTTTAAAACTATAATCCAGGAATGCAATTTAAATTTTAAACAAATACACTAAGCAGTGCAATTTGAACAATGCGATGATGTAGTAAATCTGGATGTGGAAGACTTTCCTTGGATGCAGAGACCAGGAGAAAGGACAGGACTGACCCGGCTAGGAGCCAGTGCACTAATGCAGATGCTCGTTTTAATTACCCCTTCTGCATTCTATACGATACATTAGGTGCTGAGTTAGACAGCGCCCTCCGGAGAACTCCACTCCCTCCTCGCCAACCTCCTCCCACCTCCCACTCTCCCCTCCCCACCGCCTCCTCCACACACACTTCAAGCTTTATTTCACCCACTTAATGCACTCTGCTCTGTGTTCAGGTACTTAAAATCTCCCATTACTATCACTCTGGCTCTTTTACGGCTTTTTTTTATTTGCTCAATCATTTCACAGTCCAGTTGTTCTTTTCGGTCAGGTGGACTATAAAATACTCCGATAACAAGTTCACACTAGGAGCCGATGGCAGCCTCAATCTGTAATGACCACAGACCCTTCCGTTACTGGTGTGTTCCAAATCAACACATTCGCCATGCTGCCCACACTGCTCCTACCCAAAGAACAGATTTTCCTTACTCTTCTGATGGCTGCTCCGAGAAGATCTCCTTTCATGCTCACGATTTTTCTTTTAAATAATCAAGCCTTTTTCACCCTTGCTCCTTAATTACCTGTCTTCTCTAAGGGTATTTTAATCTATTGCTATGCATTTAATATTATTTCTCTCTACATTAGCATCCATAAACATGAAATAAAATCAGTCTCTGTGGAAAGTCTTCTTTGGGGTGCTACCTTCCTCTGTATCTTCAGGGCGCACCTTTACAGGCTCCGTACCCAGAGGGGAAGGACACTGGCTGAGGGTGTCACACCTTCAGTCAAACTGCCTGTGGGCTCACCCCATGCTACCACTTAGTTCTTCTTCAGCTACCACTTAGCTGACTTTGAGGCTGTCTGAGCCATTTCATCGGTGATATGGCAATCATAACAGTTCCTCCCCACTCCCTCGGGAGTTATCCTGAGGATAAAATGAGATATCGGCTCTTCCTATGTGGGTTAGAGTGGGGTGCTTCTCTCCCTGAGGAGAGAGAGGATCTCGTACAAGAGCATGGTGCCTTTCCCATTTGGCTTGTCCCAATCTCAAGAAAGAATTGTCCAGTCAAAGTTCAAAACCCACCATTGCTGCTGCCTGCTCTGAGGCCAAACGTGCAGGAGCCAAAGCCAGCTGGCCCTGAGCAGTCAGCCTCTGCAGAAGGCAAGGTGGGCATTTGATATGGTTTGGCTCTGTCCCCACCCAAATCTCATCTTGAATTGTAGCTCCCATGATTCCCATGTGTTGTGGGAGGGACCTGGGGGAAGGTAATTGAATCATGGGGCTGGTTTCCTCCATACTCTTCTTGTGGCAGTGAATAAGCCTCACGAGATCTGATGGTTTTATAAGGGGAAATCCCTTTCACTTGGCTCTCATTCTCTCTTGTTGGCCACCATGTAAGATGTGCCTATTGCCTTCTGCCATGATTGTGAGGCCTCCCCAGCCACATGGAACTGTGCGTCCATTAAACTCTTTTTATTGATAAATTACCCAGTCTTGGGTATGTCTTTATCAGCAGTGTGAGAATAGACCTTAGTCTGCTAAATTAGTAGTAAGCATTGCTTACCAATTCAGATCCAAGACAACTTTTAGGCTTGCATCAACCCCATAACGATTCAACTTTTCCCTTCACTCTATTGATCCAAATTCTTCAGAGTTTATTTTCCACAAACATATGCATGACTTATAATGTCATTGATTAGAGCTTGGTATCAACTGGGCCAAATTCAAGAGTATTAGTTTTGCTATTTTGAAAAATAATAATTTACTACATATTAACTGTATGCCAGGCTAAGTACAAGGTGCTCAACAAGTACTGTTAGCCCATAAAATTCTTTGATGTGGGCATAATTTTCACCCACTTTATAGATAAGAAAACTGAGGCTGAGAGAGGCTAAAAGTCTTTAAGTTCATGCAGGTAGGAAGTAAGTGGCAGATGGGATGCAAGTCCTGGCTTGCTGGTTGCTACCCTCAGATCTGCTGTCTGGGAGAGGGCTGCGTCTTGCAGGCTCCACCTGGTCCCATGTGGGCTCCAATTGGCTGGCCCCTCACTTCCTGCAGCCTCCTGGGGTCCTGGTGCCCGACCACCTCGGGTCAGAACGCACCAGTGGATTAGGGCAAAGTGATGACAGGTCCAGAACATCAGCTCCATGTGTGAAGAATGGATAATTCATTCCCTGCAATCTTTCTTCACATTGAACTCCTGCCATGCTGATGACCAGCTGGCATATAATAAGGCGGTATCTAATGACAGCAGTTCATTCATATCTCATAAATCTTCTTTCACATAAAATTTGAGAACTTTTTGCTCTCAGTTTGTCCAGCTAAAAATAATAATCCAAAATTGAAATTCTTCCCTCTTCCATCTTATTTCTCTCCAAGGTATTTTATCCTTTTCTGAATAGAAAGCACCTTGAAAATAAGATAAATGAATGAATTCATCTGGAGAACATGAGATCCACTTATTATCCCAGATAACTATATTGATTTAAAATGTTATAATGTACCCTCATCCATTTCTAAAGATTATTTCAGATGACTTATAGCAACAAATATACAGGAACCAAGATCATTAAGACACAAACAAAAACTTAAAGACCACAGATATGGAGGGGAAGGTATGATATTCAGCCAAGTGAGATCCTCAGGTAAACGCTACGTCCAGTGGAGATTAATTATCATGGTAGAAATCATTGTGTCTGCCAGTTGTTACCACATATTCTGTTCCAGTTGCTTCATAGACACCATTTCATTAAAGCCTCCTGACCCACCTGCAGGCAGGTATTATTGTCCCTGGTTTCAAAATGGATTAGCAGTCCGGTGGTTATGACAGTTTGCCAAATGCCCCAGCTTCTGCAGGTCCCCAGCAATTCTGCCGGCCTGTGAGATCAGCTTATTCAAGTGACACAAAACTCTATCTCCCAGCCTTCTTGCCCCACCTACATGTCAGGAAGATTCTGTCTCCAGACTTTGCTTCTTAGACCATTGGCTCCCATCCTGCCCCTGTTCTTTGAGGCTAACGCATCCCCTCAGATCCCTTGCTTGTCTTCTCCCCACCCCTCTGGCCTTGCTATTTTCCAGTCCATCACTCTTCCTGGACTAGCCTGATCTAAAGATCCTTTGGCCACAGGGCAGCTCTGCCTCCCACCTCCCTCTCTGAGCAGTGCTACCTCCCAGCACTCAGGCCACCCTCCTGTTAGCCCCCATTGGCCTCCACTCAGACCACCTTCCTGCTGGCTCCTGAGAAGGCCTTGATCTACTCCTTAACTCACTGCCCGACCATCTCCTGCCAAACCATCCTCTTTCCTTCAGGGTCACCTGCTCTGCACAGTTGCCCCTGAACGATTCGTTTATTGTAAGGGCCCAATAAATAGTGTATTGAATAATAGGTAAATCACCAAGTGATAGAAAGATAAGGGACAACTGGCAGAAGCCATGGGCACATCAGACACCCAAGATCATGCCCTGTAAGTGCAGAACCTGTCTGTCAGTCACCAAAGCTTGGGTTCTTGGCATGCTGTGACTCCTTGAGCTATTCTGTGACGACAAACATGCCAGAATGCTGCAAATACAGTACAGTTTCAGGTCACTATCCAGCTTAGATTCCACGAGAATGGCGCCCCCTGGAGTTGTGCAGTGCTATAATCCTGTCCTTCCTCTACCATCTCCACATTTAGCAAAGGCTCCTTAGCAGCAGAAAAGTCTAATCACTGTGATTCCAGAAGGCTGGATACACCCCAGTGCCTGCAACAAGGATGTACCTTGCTAAGGCACTGCCTGCCCATCCTTGATGGAAGGCCACAGTGCTTAGAGCAGAACCAAACTTGACTCCTTTCACAAGCTGTCTCTACCCTGGAGAGCAATGATGGAATATTCCATGGGAGTCACACTTGGCTTCCTTATAATGCCCACTCAATAGATTGTTTTGATGGAAACATCACAAATTCATTTTGTGAAAAGCCAATGATATTTGCACCCAGGAATTCAATAATAGGACATGAAACTCTGGGAAAGAAATAATCAAATTGTCCATCCAGAGTGGAGTTAAAATTGTCATAAACATTGATCCTTCATTGCAGGGAACAGAGATAATAAACAGTTGTTGAAATTGCATAGCTGCAGAGATTTCATTCTCTAATTGTCAAAAAGCATTAAACATCAACTATTTGTTTTGCAGCAGAGGAAGCAAAAACAGACTTCAGTGCATCCCTTCACCAGAGGTTGTCCCTAATTGTCATGCATAGATTGCAACAGAGGTTACTGAGAAAAATTGTTTGCATTTATTAATCAAAAGGAGTCAAAGGCACACAAAGATATCATCAAGGCTCTCTTGTGCTAGGGGGAGGCTGACAACTAACATTCCTGATGAAGTGTTTGCAGAGTGTTTGCAATCTGTTCAAAGCCTTTTTCTTTGCAGGTGCAAACCTTTCTATCTGAAACATCAAAGAAACAATTGAAAATTAAACAGAGTAAACATCGCGATACAGGTTTCAATCTTCCATTTTTTAAGACAATGGGAGAGGTATAATTAATTTCAAAGCAATATTTGTGTTCTTTCAAAACTCATTTGTGCACATTAGCATTTCATTAGTTGTGTATTAAGCACTGTTGCTCCTTTCCCCCTTTTTTTGCTCCTTTTGTTTTGTAAAAATTAGAAAGTTGAACTACTCCTGAGATGCCTTTTACTCCAAAGCATCCATGCATAGATAATTATCTTGCTCAGCCTGTTTGATCAGTAGAATAAGTCAGAACTGCTTGGGTAAAGTCAGGCAGCAGAAAATAGATTAAGTGAGAAATAATTCCTTTCTGGTGATGGTAAGACCTTCAGAAGCAAATGCAGCCCCATTACATTTTGCTAGTGAATAGTGTATTTTAGTATACTCATTGTAGGCACTTTTTAATATGTTAATTTACTTTAATTGCTTCTCTCCATCCCCACTCCATTTAGCTTTAAACTCATCTTTACTCAAGATAAATTAAACAAAAATACAGATAGGATATGCTATTTTGTGTCACATCTGAATGTTAGAAGCATGCTTTTTATATTTTGTTTATGAAACCATATCTGGGTTTTGGACATTATATTCAACTGGCCAGATTTCCTGCATTATCTGAGTTAGACACTAATAACTTTCTCCCTTAAGGTATATTAATTTTATGCAACCTGGACAGGAGATTGACTTTCTCCAGCAGTATACAAGGTCACTCCTGTTCATATAAATATAACCCCTTATTATGTTCCACAAAATGGCACAGGTTAGTATGAATTCTGTAGTCAGTAATAGTTTTTTAGCAAATAAGAGTAATGCTGAATGTTCTCACTTATAAGTGGGAGCTAAATGACGAGAACACATGGACACATAGAGGGAGCAACACACACTGGGGCCTTGTGGAGGGTGGAGAGTGGGAGGAGGGAAAGGATCAGGAAAAATAACTATTGGGTACTAGGCGTAATATCTGAGTGACGAAATAACCTGTATAACAAACCCCCATGACACAAGTTTACCTATGTAACAAACCGCACTTGTATCCCTAAACTTGAAATAAAAATTAAAAAGAATAGTCCAGGCTCAGTGGCTCATGCCTGTAATCCCAGCACTTTGGGAAGCCAAGATGGGTGGATTACTTGAGGTCAGGAGTTTGAGACCAGCCTGGCCCACATGTCAAAACCCCATCTCTACTAAAAATCCAAAAAATCAGGTGTGTGGTAGCACGCACCTGTAGTCCCAGCTGCTTGGGAGGCTGAGGCAGGAGAATCGCTTGAACCCAGAAGGCAGAGGTTGCAGTGAGCAGAGATGGTGCAACTGCCCTCCAGCTTGGGCAACAGAGTGAGACTTTGTCTCAAAAAAAAAAAAAGGAGAATAATGCTGGAGATTTTTATTGAAAACATTTATTAAAAGATAAGTCATTCCTTTAATTTGTCCATTATTCAAGTATAATAAACATAACTATTCTATCGGTGTTTAAAATCCTTAATTTGCGTAGCTCCAATGGGTGGGGAATATTTGCTAGAGAAAATTCAGCATAGGAGGCTGACTGAACTTGGCCGTGATGATGGGCTGCCTCTGCCCCTCCTCCTGCGAGAACTGAACTGAATACTCTCTCTGTGCACAGCAGATGCCACAGGGCAGGTAGTGACCCACCGTCTATCTGATCTGATCAATGCCAACTCCACAAGTATTTATTGAGTGCCCACTCTGTGTCCAGCATCAGCCTAGTAACAAACTATGATACCATGGAATTCCACAGCATTGAAATATGCTCTTGAATGTCACACCCCTTTTTCCCGGTGTAGCAGTTCCTTCCAAAACTAAGACTGTTTGAACAATGATTTATTTTTATTTTTATTTATTTATTTTTTTTTAATTTTATTTGTTTTATTTTTTTGAGACGGAGTCTCGCTCTGTCGCCCAGGCTGGAGCGCAGTGGCCGGATCTCAGCTCACTGCAAGCTTCGCCTCCCGGGTTCACGCCATTCTCCTGCCTCAGCCTCCCGAGTAGCTGGGACTACAGGCGCCGCCACCTCGCCCGGCTAGTTTTTTGTATTTTTTTAGTAGAGACGGGGTTTCACCGTGTTAGCCAGGATGGTCTCGATCTCCTGACCTCGTGATCCGCCCGTCTCGGCCTCCCAAAGTGCTGGGATTACAGGCTTGAGCCACTGCGCCCGGCCAATGATTTATTTTTAAATTGCCCTTGACCGTTACAGAGTGTTTGAGAAGTGCTGCAACAGGAAGGCCATAAATATTTTATTTAGGTGACTTTAAAGCAATGGTACAGGATTGCTATTGTGTCCCCCACTCGGCACTAAAAATGATAGGAGGAATTAAGATTGCAAATCACTCTACCACGTGTTATGAAACTAAGAACCATCAAAATAGCCCATAGAGTGCCTGGTGTCATAGTCACAGCCTTGGAGAGACACAGCCGAGCACATGCAGCTCTTTGACGTCCTCTCTCGCATTTGGAGATGTGTTGTTCTCATCATTCTGACTGTGCACCTCCTCTGCTGGGTCTCCAGTATGGGTGTCCTAAAAAACAGCAGCAGGATTAGCTGGCAACTGGGTAAATTTGTAGTTTGACCTTGTAACCAAGGGGAAAAGAAGAAAGACCTAAGGAATGATGAGTCCACCTCGTCTTTGTTTTCAATCTGACCAGTTTCTCTTGGTTGAAAATGCTAATTAAACCCAAATGGGAATAGGTCAAGATGTTTCAGTCCTCAAGCCAAAGGGAGAAGTTTCTGGCTTCTCTACCTTCTGGGGATGAGCAATGAGTATGAGGATTTCTCTTTTTATAACCAGAAACAAGGTCTGAATTTTCCCAAGAGTGGTCTGAAAACACCCTCTATGTTTTTGTTACCCCTGCACTTCCTATGTGATCTGGAATGTCAAGTCCCACATCAAGAAAGTCAGCAAAGGCACCTAAGAGTCTTTTTTTTTTTTTTTTTTTTTTCCACATAGCTCACTTTATCACCCTAGTATAACTTCTGGCCATGAGCAATATTAAATTCTCAGATAAGGGAAAGCCAGGGTTCTACAAACTCTCAGAAAAACCTAAAAGGAAAATCTTCAGAAGAGTAATTTTCAGTGCCTGTGGGGCTCTCTTCCGGTGTGTCAACTCCATGTCACCTGTGATTCCTACACCGGCTCCAGGGATGCTTAGAGCGTCATCTACTATCATGGTGAAACATCTGATGAGGTCACTTGGAAGTGCACCGGTTGAAAACTGACAGCCTCTCTCAGGAAGATAGTCATTAAAGAACACGCTGAAGTTCCCAGTAATTTATTTGTTCAAGATGTCCTGGAGGTTGTATTTTGAGGCTGGAGACAGTAGGCAGAGAAGACAATTCTGCAGCTGAAGGAGGCCTGCTCCCTGGAGGGCTCACAGCTGGAAGATATTTACATCCTGGGAGGCTTTCCAGACAATAGAGGGTACGTGCTTCATGTGCCCAGTAATGAAGGTTAAGTCTAGGGAAGCTTTGTTTATTTGCGAGGTCAATAATTTCAATGACTTCTTTTCAAAGACTTCCTTCAGAGAGGAGAGAACTGCTCAGATGTGGAGTTATAGTGTCTCCAGTGAGAAATGCCATGTTCTTTTGAGAGCCTAAGGCCACTTACTGATCAAGAAATACAAATTTCATTTTACACGGAGCACAGGGATGTGAACTGTGATGAACACCCAAAGTGTGTAGCCTCCCAAAATTTCATATGGTTAGGGAGACTTGAAAACTCTTAAATTCTGGGGAGATTAAAATTTTCTATTCTGGTCAAACCGAAAGAACACAGGATTATTTGATTCCTTTTTCACAGTTCTACAGTGACTTGCTGTGTGACCAAAGGAGAAAGCATTCACTCATTCGTTTATTTTATGGGAAATATTTGAGTAAATATGTACTGTGTGGCAAGTCCTGAGCTAATTTCTAGAGGTAAGGAGGAAAATGCATGATTCTGCTTCCAAGGGGCATACACCTAGTGGGAAGATGAACGTGAAACAATCGAGAAGAGCATTCAATGACAACAAGCATCAGCTAAGCTTCAGTCAAGGCCTGGACGTGCTGGGCACTGGGGACCCAAGGGGACAAGAGAGGCCATTGCTGGCTTCCTGGGTCACAGGCATCCGTCATAGGACAAGGACATGAGACAGAGGATTAGTGACTGAGTGATGACGTGGCCAGTGCCATGAGCCCATGGAACAGGGCAATGACCCACGTGCTGGGAGTCGAGGGAAGTGACATCCAGCGCCAGCACAAACAAGGCCATCAGAGAAAGAAACATGTTCAAGAATTGTATTTGTGACACTTTTTTAAAAAGCATCAAACTGGTTACTGTGTGAGAAACCAGAACTTACTGAACGGCTGTACACGGATTGTGTGGTTTAATATCGCCTTTGTGTCTCATCACACTTCGCAGACAGGAGACGTCCCCACTTCAGTGCTTTTGCTTCAAAGTCTCACACTGGTTCTGCGCTGGTCCTAGGTAGGACTTGCTTATTGTTTGTCTTGTCCACCCTGCACTAGACTATATACTCCAGAGTGAAGGTCTGCTTTGTTTTATTCACAACTAGGTCCCCAGCCCAGAACAGTGCCAGCCTGCAGTATGCACCCAAAACGATTTGTTTAATAACAAGTGAGTTCAACAGGAACTAAATAACTACAAAAACTATAACGGAAATCTTTGCCACCTGGGGAAGGTACAGCACATACACATACATGCTCTGAGACAGAAGAAAAGGTGCTCAGATGTACTTTAGCTCTGAGTTTCAGCTTGGAGCCCGTTGTCTAATATAAGGCTTTCAGTGACTCTGCAATGCGGATATTGGTACTCCCATTCTGCAGATGAGGAACCTGAGGCCCACAGAGACTGAGTGAGTTGCCTTGGGTCACACAGGGAATAGGAGAAACAGGCATTGGCTCAGGGGTACTGGTCGGTTATGGCCCAAGTCCAATTCTGACTTGGGACACAATACCCAGATATTTGATTGAACATGATTCTGACTTTTTCTGTATAGGTGTTTTTTGGATGAGGTTAATACTTTAATTGGTGGACTCTGAGTAAAGCCAATTGCCCTCCTTAATGTGGGTGGGCCTCGTCCAATCAGTTGAAGGCCTGAATAGCACCAAGACTGAACCCCCCTGAGCAGGAAGGAATTCTGCTGGCAAATGGCCTCAGGACTAAACTGCAAGTCTTCCCTGCCTAACCTGTCAGATTTTGAACTCTCTTTTGGTTCTGTTTCTCTGGAAAACCCTGACCAATACAATTTCTGAAAGAAAATACGATTTAAATTCTAGCTGATAGGACTTCAAAGTCTGTATTCTTGCTACTGGGCCATGGCGCTTTCTAGATAAAAAAGCAGGAAACAGCCATGTTAGGAACTGAGATACAAAGATGTGTAGAGGCTCAAATAAGGAGTGAATCCATCAGTCTCTTGCTGTAGTGGCTCAGCCCTTGGGTGGCCACTCTAAGCTGGGTCAAGTTCCAAACAACAGAATTTCTGGGCCAGCTGAGGCTGACAGTGACAAGAGAGGGATGATTTCTGGCAGAGGGGCAAGTGGATAAAAAGATCTTGCCCAAACCTGGTATGTTGTAAAACTCCAAATTACAAATTGATGAGATCTGACATCAAGATACCCTATGATTTCCTAGTCCATCTTAGGACCCTAATATTCAGATAAAGCCTGATCCCAAGACAGGCATAAAGGGGCTGTGATAAAATTGTTGTCACTCAATGAGCCTGTGACAATATAGGTAAAAATGTTGAGAAGTTTGGAAAATTTAATCCAATTAGTAGCTTAGGCTCTTAATGTGCTATTATGTCCAAAAATGCTTTCAAATTGCCACGTTTTTAATAGAAAGAAGAAAAACAGGGATATTTTATTAAATATTTATCTCATTAATAAACACAAGATAATCATTGCTTTTTATTTTGAATTAACTTTTCCATTTGGGTTCAATGCACATTTCAAAGACATAGTCTTTTCTCTTGATGTGAGGGGACTTAATTACAGAAGCACAATTGGACTTCTCCTCTGTATTGAAAATGAAGCAAATGAAATTGCTTCCCCCCGCCAATGGTTGTTGCTATGAAGACACACAATTGAATATGACAGTTTTCTGCTACCCAAGAATTGTTTTTGGATGAAGTTTGGGGATTATATGCAATTATAGAACAGTAAATTTTCTATGACCATTCATGTTCAAGGACTTATTTTAAAAATAAAATGAAAGGCTAAGTACAGAATAAATGGAACCACGATAACAAATGTCCTTTACACCTCTGTTATATTGGTATAACAAAGATAACAAAGATAGAGTTGTAGCAGAAATCAGTACACTGTAAGCTAATTCCGTCCATGGGAAAACCATGTCCACACAGCATGACATCTTTTTATATCTCCTTTTCTATGCCCTAAATATTCACTGTTCTTCCTCTATATGTAGTTCTTTCTTCTTTACTATGTGGCCAGAAACCGTGAAAGCTGAGGAATATGGCGTCGGGCTGATTGGAACCAGCAGCCCCCGTGGCTGAATGATTGCTGCTGCCTCCTCGCCCACTCCCCTGGCAGTTAGATCTGCAGATGGTTTTCCCCAGCAAGAACCAAGGCTCAGGAATGTTGCCCGAAGCCTTGCAGACTGTGCACTCTATAGTGGTTAGGGGGTGGGGTGGGAGGGAGAGGTGGATGAAATTCACCCAGCTTGCAGTGCACATGGAGGCCCTGGAGTTGCACCATGTGGTGGCACGCCTCACTTTCCAAACCTCCCTGCTAGAGGTAGGGTATGTGCAGCCCCCATTTCCTGGTCTCTAGGACCCACCTTGCAGCTCCTTGCCTCCACTGACCCCATGGTACTAAGGGTCCTTCCTGGTTCCCAGCCCTAGAGCCCTTTGCACTTGGGTTGAACTCTGGATTCCTGCAGCTCCTAAGCCACGGCACCCTTTCCCCCAGTCACTTTGGTTGGCTCAGGGTCTCTCATCTGGCTTCTCAGTTTTACCTACATGGTTGCAGCTTGTTCCTCCCACTAGGATGGAAGGAAGCCTCGCCCATTTGCCCCATCTAGCTCTTGCTAAACTCCTTCCACAGGGGTTGCATCCTGCCCTAATCCTCCCTGGGGCTCATGGTCAGGTCTTCTAGAACAATGACTACTGCCCACCAGACGTCTGATTTGTCTGCTGGTTCCCATCACCCTGGCCAGATACTCAAAGCTCCCAGAATCTGCGCTGGGGTGGTTGCCCCCTCAGCCATGCTGTTTGGGGTTGCCAGAAGGTTCTCTTTAAGAATCACCTCTCTCCCCCAGTGATGACTGGGCTCCTTTGACCCGGCTTCCAACTCATTCAAGGAAGCCAGTGCGCCTCCAGCCAATCTGGTATGCTGTCCCATCTCTGACAAGTGTCCCTTGAAAAATATTTCAGGAAATAATTTTTTTTGATCACTACAGGCAATGATCAAAGAAAACTAATTCCACTGTGTTTGTTACAACATCAGTGAAAGAAGTCAAGACTATAGTCTCAGAAGGAGTATAAAGTATGCAATAAAGGCCAATGCATAATTAATGAAGAGCATGTCTCTAACATAGTGCTCTTCAAAACCAAGCACGCAATGTGTAATTATTCCTCACATCATCACAGGGAGTGGGCAGATGCTAGTTGCCTCTTATAAATAAAGAAATGGGAGAAAAGCCAGACTCTTTTTCCAAAGGAAATCACCACTAGAAAGTAGAATGAATAATTCTGAAACTCAGTTGTGATGCAGTTAAAAATGTCAATATAAATCTCCATTTCACATTTTCACTAATCTGAAATAATCACTGGGCATGTCTGTTTTACAATTACGGTGCCAAGAATCCCAGTACCGCCCCAAGTTCAAACCAGTTTACGAGTTAGTACTTGAGTTATGACAAGAAAACCACTCCAATTTCTTCCAAATGGCAACATGGCCCAGTCGGTAAGAAAGAGCGGAGAACTTTTCACAGTGACCTGTTACTTCTGTTCCAATCCCAGCTCTGCCACTACTTATCTCACACAGCTTCTTTGGAAGGGTTAAGTTAGCTGATAGATAGATTGATAATTGTCAATGTGTGGAGCTTGCAGTGAGCTGAGATCGTGCCATTTCACCCCAGCATGGGCAACCAGCAAGACACCGTCAAGCAAGACACCGTCAACCAGCAAGACCCCAGCAAGACACCGTCTCAAAAAAAAAAATAATAATAATAATAATTGCCAATGTGTTAATATCTATGCCTGGCATATGCTGAGCATTATATAAATAGTGCTTTTACTCTTACATTATATTCACATTTCATTTTCACCCCAAAGTGGAAGGAGTTACCCAGCTTGATTACCCTTGTTATTGATTGCAATTGATTCAAAAGGTGTTTTTTTTTTTTTAATCAAATGTATTCTCAGAGTTAGGTAAGTTGAATATATGTAACAGAATGGTTAAACAAGTTCTAAAAGCAATGGGATACTCTGAAAGAGTCACAGACTCAAATGCCTCCACACAGGTAATAGGAATGTGATAAGTGGCCTGGTATAAAACACTAGGAAAAAAATATTTTAAGCAATATTGGCTAAAAAAGTCACCTTTAGGTGATGTGCAGTGGGTGCTAGTTCATGATGAGTTCGTTCTAATATATTTATTGAAACATTTTTAGTATCTTTATCAAGTCACTGCTTCTCTCTCACACTCACAAAGATTTTTAAATAATAAACACACTAAATTGCATTCTTTGTGAAGGCTTTCTTCATTTCGATATTTCAAAGGGGCCTAAAACGGATTCTAGGTTGCAGGTGAGTTTATGGAATCAATCCCCTTATGTTTCAATGATTCTAGTAATTCCTGTAACTCCTCAGCCTGCAATTGGTGAGATGTATTTGTGCCTGTCTATGTAAATCTAATTCGTGTTCTTGGGAATTAGAGTTTTCGTTTGTTCTCTTTTCTCAATTAGAGGGGAAATTTCTCAAGTGTAAGAACCATAGTTCTACTCAGCTTAATAATCAAACGTATCTATTAAGTGCCTAATTGTATCCAGTGCTGCGCTAGGCAGACAGGAAGAGATTTCAAAGCTCAGCCTTGCCTCTCATGCTTGTAGTCCTGGGGGAGCTCACACTCTCTGAAATGCCCCATTGCATGTCACCATGTCTGTCGAACGGTGCTCTATAGGACAGCGTTCTGCATCCATTGTTTCATTCAGTCCTACAAAAGCCCTATAAGGCTGTTCTATTGCTATCCCCATTTCACGGATGTAAAACAAAGCAGAGAAAGACTGAAACGGTGACAAAGCTGCTAAACGTACACTTAGGATAGCAGCCATGCTGTGTCCCCTGTGGTCTGTCCTCCACGATCACACTGTGTGCGGTAGACCTTCTGTGGCTGCAGCACTCCCAGAATTCTCGCCCAGACTTCCTCTCTCCCAACACAGATACTTTTGGCCATACTAGTTTTTGAACACGTGTAGTAATAATAGAAGGGTAGGGCTAACTGGGCTTAGGAACCTAATTCTCCCCCCTGTCCTTAAACCCTAGATATAGTAGGATTTTTTAAAAAAAATATTAACTCTATAGCATTGGGAAGAAGAAGAAATGTTAGTGCTTCCTGAGTAAAGGAAAGCAGACAGGAGAGGTTTTATGAAGAAACAAGATTGGAGGATATCATGGCAGAAGGAGACACTTCCGAGAAACCTACAGATTGAGTAGATACAAAAATAAATAAGGCCATAAGACATTGGAATAGCGTAATTTATAAGTTTGACCTAATCATTCTAAAATGGAATTTTCTAAACCAAACTAGAGAATATATATTCTCTTTAAACATTCATGAAGCATTCACAAAATGTGAATTATGCAGAAAATAAAAATCTCAATAAAGTCCCCAAAGTAGAAATCTCAGTGGCCACGCTTGCTGTCTGTACTGCATTAAAATTTAAAATTAGCAGTAAGGGGTAGGAAAAGAAAATCTTTGGAAATGGGAGCAAAAACACATTCTTTTAATTTGTTCTATATTACTTGCGATTGTTATTTAGAAACAAGTGAGAAGTGCCACGTGTACAAATACGTGTATATGTATACACATGTAGCAAAGATGTAAAGACAGGCAATTTTACTAGGGAGTAGGTGGAAATGGAAATAACAGAATGGACTTTTAGAAGCAGAACCAACAGAATTAGGGAGTGGAGCTGACTGGCCCTCATCCACCGCCACTGTCTGGGCTCCAGCATTGCCTTATCTGAGCCGGACAGACAAGGTCTTGCTCACCAGTGTGTCCCAGTGGTAGCACAGACCCACACCCAAGCCAAGTGATGAATATATTTTTGTTGAAAATCTGTATTTAGGCCTGTCCATTCAGCATGGTATCCTACCCAATGAGGCCACTGAAACTTAGTTACAGTCCTTTCCCATCTTCAGCAAATATTATGCCTGGCCAAGCTTTGAGAGGTAATGACCATCTTATATTTATGTATTCTCTGTCGTTGGCAAAGCTCTTCAGTGTAAGTTACCGAGCTTTGATCCCGAAGACAAGATTATTGTTCCCATTTTTCAGATGCCAAAACTGGGACCCAGCTTAGCAGAACGAAGACTTGGATTCACTATTCGAAATGGAAATTAAAGTCTATGCAAATAAGTAAATAAGCTAACATTTACTGAGTGTCTGCTATATGCTAAACACTGTGCTAAGTGCTTTTAAAAAGTCACTGTTACCTTATTTTATCCTCAGAAGAACTTTGCAAGGACATTTATAATCTATATCTATTTTCTTTTCTTTTTTTTTTTTTTTTTTGACAGTTTTGCTCTTGTTGCCCAGACTAGAGTGCAATGGCACGATCTCAGCTCACCGCAACCTCCACCTCCTGGGTTCAAGCGATTCTCCTGCCTCAGCCTCCCGAGTAGCTGGGATTATAGGCATGTGCCACCACGCCCGGTTAATTTTGTATTTTTAGTAGAGACGGGGTTTTTCCAGGTTGGTCAGGCTGGTCTCGAACTCCCGACCTCAGGTGATCCACCTGCCTCGGCCTCCCAAAGTGCTGGGATTACAGGCGTGAGCCACCACGCCCGGCCCTAATCTATATCTGTTTTCTGTATCAATCGGGAAACAGATGGGAATCTGCTCAAGGTCACATGGCCAAGAAGTTGAGGAGCCAGGATTTGAAGCCAGGTCATGGGTCAAGGCTCATCCTCTTTTCCCAAGGTGGACCACCCCTCATTTGACCCAGGGCTTCAACTTAACCATCATCGGAGCATGGACAAGTAAAACATTTCAGTGCAATTTAATTCTGACCTAGATCTTTCCTAGAGGAGGATGCTGCTGCTGTCATTTGAAAGTGATACTTTATGAAACTAACTAAGCTAAGGAACTGTTTGAAAAAGCAAAATGCTATTGATTGCTTAATAGCTGCTGCATAAATCACCCTGGGACACAAATCATCCACTGCTCTTCAAAGAGCAAGAGCCCGATATCTGCAAGAAGCTGAACAAATGACCACACAATGCATATTAGGATTCAGTGGGAAAGACACACAATAAAGGCGGTTTATAAATATTTCATAGGCTTGATAGTTATCGGTTCTAGAGTTCTAGTTTTTATAACCATCATAATCAGTTATTTTTAAGAGAATATTCAGAAGAGAATCTTAAATTCTGATAGGTAACTACAGTAATATTATCAAAGCACAAATCATGTGGGTTCACTTTATGTGAAGTATAGTCTAAAATATATCAATTTATTGATTTAAGAAATAGGTCTGGAGACAGAAGCAATCCTTGGGAACCTCCCAACAGCAAAATAAATAGCTGTAATTATGAGTGTAACACCCACTCTGTGTTTGCCACAAATTTTACAGCTGTAAATTTAAAAGCTACTTAGTGCTCCATAGTTTAAGTGTTCTAATACTGGTATCAATTTCTACCTAGCCAAGAGAATTGTCCCAAAAGGCCACACTCCACGCTGCCATTCTTCAGAGGGAAATGATAATATTGAGGAATTTATTTGAGGACATAGGATAGGTTGATAAGTGAGTGCATTTGTTCATTCTTTTACTCATTCACAAGTTCAAGGAGCATTTTTGGAATAGCTACTAGGTACCTGTAGGTTAACTGTTTTGAGGAAGGAGATGAGGTGTAGGCAAGCTAGAGGCGGTATGATCCATTGATTAGTATTCCTTTAAAAAACTTTATTTTGGTACAGTCCATGTACAAAAAATTGCACTTGGTTTAAAGTGTACAATTTGATAAATGTTGCTACATGTGCACACTGGTGAATTTATCATCACTATCGAGATAATGAATACATCCCCATCCCCAAAGCTTTCCTCCTGCCCCTTCATAATCCTTCTCTCCTGCCTCTCTTGGCACACCCTCCACCCCAGTTCCCCAGGCAACCCCTGATCTATTTCTGTCATTATAGATTAGTGTGTATTTTGTAGAATTTCATATAATTGGAATCACACAATGCATACTCTTGTCTGACTTCTTTGACTCAGTATTATTATCTTAAGATTAATCCACATTGTTGCATGTGTCAATAGTTAATCACTTTTATTTCTGAGTAGTATTCCATCATGAGACTATACCACACTGCCTTGAGCTGAAATTCCACAGTCTCCCACTGTTCCTTCCAAGCCCCAGTAGTTTCAAAAAAAACCAGACACACGTCTCAATTTGTTGTCTGCCTTTGGTCATTTTCTAGAATCATTCTGAAGTGATTCTTTTTGACCATTTTATCTAGTTTTATGTTTTTTTTTTGGAGAGAAGATTGCCCTTTGTTTTTTTTTTTTATCTATCCCATCAGTGCTCAAGTCTCCATATATTCAGGATAAATTAGAAGTGTGGTGCCAGGATGGAAGAATAACGGGCAGAACTAGCCCAGCAGCAGCCGTGTGATCGTGCTGGACCTTGCCTGGGGATGGGAAGGTGCAACACAGTTCAGAGTAAGAATCAGCAGCACCCAGGCGCTCGGGTGAGATACTGAGCAGACATTCCTCAAAGACCCACCTGTAAAATATCCGACTGGTGATTTTAAACTAGTTTTTCACTGTGCCTTTTCTTAATCCACTGATAGGAGGACAGCGATGCCAACCAGCACTTGTGATGCAACAGACTTTATTTTCAAGTGAACAACTCAAATCCAGCATCGCTGAAAATCTGAAGTGTTCCACGTTCCCTGCCAAGTAAAGGCATTGCATTTAAAAAAAAATCAACATTTTCAGAAAGTCTTTTTAGTTTTCTCATTAGGACAAAGATTTCTGAAAAGACAGAGGCAAGTTTCTTCAGACATCACATAAAGCAAAGTACGCTCCAGGGATAAGTGCAAAAACGAACTAGGGGAGACCGCAGCCAAATGAAATGCGAGAAGCAACTGTCATATTCCAAATGGTCAATCAAAAGCTGGAACAATGTGAATGCAACAGAAGTCTATTACGAGGAAAATAATCATCTCAGGACAAGGGACACTTAATGATTTGCAGATTTAAGTACAAAATAAATATTCATCCATGTCCAGGGGATAACTTTTCAAGCTCTAACCATTTTGTGTGGCTGAGAGTATTACCTGCAATAGTGTGGGCCCTTTTAAAGTGAAAGGAGAAACAAATAATTCATCTTCATTTAAATTTCAGTACAATTGCAAAATACACTGGTCTGCTAGAAATGTGAATGATACACTGAGGATATCTTTTTTACATTCCAGAGTATCTCACTGTTTGGGCAGAATGGTTCTGTTACTGGAATTGTTCACAAAGCAACCTATTATATGGTGAGAGGTACCCTCCGGGCACCATTGAAATTAATATGAAAGGAAAAATCAAGAATGCCAAGTGCAGTGCATAAAACGCAGGTAGGTGGTGGCAGACAGATAAGCAGCCTAGGAGGTTTAAGTTGCAGAATCTGAAGCTGCAGGAAGATGTGTTATACAATTTACATTACAACCAGTCACGATTTTAGAATGGGTAATGAAAAGCTCATATAGTTAAGTATTGAGTCCATAAAAAAACACAAAAAGCTTTGCAGCACAAGGGAACTAAATGATGGGTAAATAGACAAAGAAGGTAATCAGGGAGCAGGAGGAGAAGGCCGGACGTGCTTTCACAAAAGTCATCTGGTTTTGGCAACTCCACCTGCACATGGCACATGGCAATGTCTCTACAGTTAAATTATTTTCCAAGCAGGACTTGTCAACCTTGGCACCACTGACATTTTGGCTCAGATAAGTCTTTGTGATGCACCTGTCCTGTACGCGGTAGGATGTTCAGCAGCACCCCTGGCCTCTGCCCTCTGGACACCAGTAGCCCATCCTCCCTCCGTTGTGACAACCAAAAAGTTCTCTAGACATTGCCAAATGTCTCCTGGGAAGCAAAATCGCCCCGGTTGAGAATCATTACCTTAAAGGAAAGCCACAGTAGAAACAACTCCAGTGAGTTATTTCACTTTGTGATCATATGCACTTCCTCCTTTAAAGGGCAGTAATTATAATAAAATGTTAATTTTGGCCCAAAAGTCCTATTGCACCTTAAATTAATCTGGAGGTAAACAATCAATTTACATGAGTCCTAGAAAATAGTTTTGCTGACTTCTACCCCAATCTGTCTTAAAACAACTGGGAAAGTGTTTGGTCTTCTATCCATTAGTATAGTGAGCAATGCTTTGTCACAAAATAAAACCATATCTAGGCCCTCCCAAGATATGGTGGCAGAATAGTAATTCAACAGTTTCTTCACTTGAAGACATGTAAAAAGAAAGCCAGGTATATTTTCTAAATGAGAGAGAGAGACAGAGAGAAAGAGAGAGAGAGAGAGAGAGAGAAAGGCACATTTAGACTTCCTGTGAGCCACTGAAGCAGCAGGGATGGGCTCATGGTCACTAGTCGTCGAGGTATGGAGGAATCATTCTGATTCCTCCCCAGTAAGTTACTCTTTCCAATTACATGCCAGCTGTGTGGTTATCACTATATGTTAAACTAGTTTCTGCTGTGTTTTTTCCCCAACCTAGAAATAGAATTCTACTATCAACTCCATGAGGGCAGGGATAATGTCTTAGCTGCCTGTTCACCTTTGTATCTGTAATACCTAGCCTGGTTCCTGGTCCACAGCAATCACCCAATACATGCCTCTTGAATGAATGAATGAGGACAGAAATGCCCATTTATAAGCAAATAGGTTAGAATATCAGTTCCTTAACAACAGGTCCTTTTCTTATTTCTGTACCACAAACAGCTCTGTGGTTGGTGCATATTGGGGGTTAAGGTTAAATAGTTGTTTGAGGAACTCAGCTGGAAATGTGAGGTCTCTGCCTATGTTGTCTGGACAACAAAGCCCATCTGGTTGAGTCTGGGGCAGATGTGCTTCTGAGGTCCTTTGTTCTAACGTGTAGAGCATGGTCTGGTGACCACACTCACCCTTTGGGCTATGTCCTTGCATAACAGAGAGACAATAAATATTCCACCATGAAGACCCAAATTAAGACCACTTGTGCAGAAAGATGCCAATACATGCTTTGCAAAAAGACATTGTCACCTTATCTGACAGGTGAGGATGCAGATTTTGTCCCTCAGCATTGAGGTCCTGTTACTAGAGAACATCTGAAGTGCTGCAACGGCTACCCATACACCAGGCATGGCATTACCGCCCGTGCTGCCGTCTAGGCGAAGTCTGCAATTAAATCATCTGAGGCATCACGGAGTTATCCTCATCTTAAACGGCCTTATCTCTCCAATTGAAACTTGAACAACTCATCTAAAATGAAAAATCAAAAATGTGCCAAGAAGCAGAGCTGGAGGAATGATGATGTGGCTCTTGGGGGAGGCGCTGAGATTCTCTCTAAGAACAGAGGGCCCGGCGAGTGGCACGCTGGGATCTGCATTCAGCTGCCGGAATGACAGTGCCCAGAAGCTACTGTGAATGGTAATGACAGGCTATAAAATACCTCTTTAAAAATCCAGCAAAAGATAAAGTCGGTAGATTGTAACAATGCTGCAAAAACCAACCGTTAGCGGATTAGCACAGGCACAGCAAGAAAACACAACTAAAAATTATTCAATCAGACCAAATGCTTGCAGGGAAACTAGGCCAAGAAAGCAATCAAAATCAAATAGAAGCAAGGTGTGTTTATATAATTCAGCAGTTCAAAAAATTGAGAAATGCATTGCAAAAATATTTCAAGGGTTTCCAGTCTTCTTTTAAGGGGAAAAAAAATTAATGAAACCTTCATTAACATGAAGAAAGAATAACACAATTCTCTATTCCCTCCCCCGATCCAACCAATGTTACTAGGAGATGTCATATTTCCTGTGAGAATTCCAGGATGCGATCATAAAATACAACACACATTTATACAATTTATGCTAAGTTTGGTTATATGGTGTACGTGGCAGACCTCTTGAGTTAATTGCATTAAATGTTTTCAGTTATAGAAAGAAGATTCATGACTCACAGAGGCCAACAATGAAGCATGGCATACAGGTAGTAATTACCTTGAATTGCATTCTTGAGTCTTTGAAGATAAATTAACCAACAATGAGAATTTGATAGCTAATGTTGCAATTAGTTACAGGTATAGTGCAGTGACCTATATAACTTACTATTTTTAAAAGTCTAAAATTTACACAGGTTAATAGCATAAAAGATTCTTCACTGTTACTCATGGCAGAAATGCAGTTCTATAAAGGTACTATAGTGGCCTTCTTATAATAATTGCTTAACTCTTCATAAAGAGATAGAATTATTCATGGTAATTCTTTGGCTATGAATAGGAAAGGCTGAGATTAAGCTAGCTTTCACTGAGCAGTGCTATGTCCCACGCACCTGGACAAATGACACCTCATTCAGCAGTTCAAATAATTGAGAAATGCATTGCAAATCCCTTGGTTCTATGTGGTTAGATACCCTCCCATTCCACAAATAAGGGAATGGCAGGGGTGGGGTCGGGGGGAAGCAGTGGTGCTGTGGCTTTCTCAAGACCACTTGTATCTACCCTTCAGCTCACTCTCATCACTGGGCAAAGGTTGGATTGTGTCTAAATGAGATGCCTGCCAAAGCATTCTTGGTGAGTTAAGAGGTAGGGCCAGTGTACTGGATATGTGCTTTTGCTGCCAAACATCCCTTCTTCTGGGGAACGAACTCTCCCTCAGTCCCTAATAGTCTTGCTGTGCCCATGGGGTTTGAGTGGAGTTGACCTCTGAGTCCAGGAAGGAACATATGAACTTGATTGGGCACTCAGAGCACAAGATGAGGCAAGGTCGACCTGAGAATCTGTTCCCTGGGTTCTCAAGCTCAAAGGAGCACACAGGCCTGAGCTACAGCAGTCACGTTGTCCTATGTGGGGTACCTCTGCCTGAGAAAGACCAACATGGGAACATGGGAAATGGAGAGACACAATGATATCAACATCATTTTAATTGTACCCTGAAGCCAACTCTATCTGAAAAAAAAATTTAATTAAACTGTGTACACTATTCCTATTTTATGAGTTTTTCCCTAATGTCCCTTTTCTGCTCCAGGATCCCATCCAGAATACCACATTTAGTCATCAGGCATCCTTAGACCTCTCTGAGCTGTGATGGTTGTGCAGACTTTCCTTGCTTTCATTGACCTTGACAGTTTTGAAAGGTGATGGTCAGGTATTTCGTCGAATGTCCCTTGATTCTGGTTTGTCTGATCCTTTTCTCACGGTTAGACTGGGGTTATGGGTCTCGAAGAGGCAGACCACGGAGATTAAGTGCAATTCTCATCCCACATGATATCAAAGGTACAGGATTTATCATCGCTGCTGTGAGTGTCCTACAGTAACAGACCCCCAGGGACACACTGTAGGTAGACAAGCTGGGTTTCTTTCTCCATGCAGTGAGGGAGAACAAACAGCATGGGGAGCTGTAGGGTGTCTCAGTGGGAGGATGTTAGAAAGAATCTATTATAGGATTTTGGCTTTGGTCGGGTGATTTGGGGGTGGGTCTAAGGAAGCGGAGGTTTCTTCTAGGTTGTATGCTGTCAGAAAGCAGGGCAATTCTATGATTGGGTATCTCAATAAATCTTATCTATCAGGAGGCGAAACTGGGGCAAGCTCCCGCTCCCCGACAATCATCAAAATGTTATTGGAAAACAGATACCAAAATAGGAGATCACTGCTATATACCTTACAGAATCAAGCATAATTACATCATCTAGTTAGATTAACTAGAATTACTGAACTCATAAGGTTTTCCGCAACAAACACAAAGTCAGGAAGTTGTGTAGGTGATTAGCGTTACTTGCTGGTAAATGAGCATCCTTCTTTCGGTCTAGCTTTTCCCCCTGCAGGCTGGCACAACCCTGTTAAACAGCCTACATAAAGAACTACTGTCCAAGGATGGATGGAAATCCTGTTAATCTTGGTGCAACCTGGACATTCTATATCTATAAAATAGGAATTTGGATTTTGAACTAGCTGCCGCTTTTTACGTTTTTTTCTTATTTCTCTTCCAAGGATGGATATAGTAAATCCTCTAGCCAAAGGCATGCTGATCCTTATCTATACCAACCTACCTATATATAGATGGATATAGCGATCAAAATCTTATCTATAGGGAGGAGGAGACCAGCGCAAGGAAAAAGCTAGAATTGGTAAAGAGGTAGCAGTCACTTATTTTGGCTGATAGACGGGGTGTTTGGTATTTTTCTGGGTGGCATAATGACCTTGTTATTGTCTGCGCTTAGACAAAATTATAGAGTAGCCTTGCTTTGTCTCATTTTATCAGTCTCAGAATAACTTTGAGTTTGGCATTCTATGAGATCGTGTCGAATTGGAAAATTGTGTGGTCTATCTGACAGCCAGACCAGCTTTGGAATGTCAGTTTTTTCTGTCTCAATGCTAACCCCAATCACCTTTCTTTGCCAAATTCTTTCACCATAGAAGTACTTTTCTGTCTCTTCATATTCTCTAGCCTTTGGAAGAAAGTGACAAAGTGTAGCTGATGTTTAAGGGGTGGGAAGTTATGCTCTACCTCCTTGAGGGGTTAGCCCTGAAATTGCAAATCTCTTTTTTGCTTAGGCTGGTTTGACTTGGGGTTTGGGGAACCCCAAACAGTTCTGTTCTCCGGCCTCAGTGTCCCCCTTGCTGGACAGCTGCCTTTGTCAGGGCCTGGCCTTCTATCTGGAATTCTGGTTCCTGCAGCCCAGATCCTTCTCTCTGGATCTGTCTCTGCTAAGATACTGTGAGATCCAGTCTCAGCATGGGGAGTGCCTGGATTGGCTTTTCTTCTCCTTCTGGTCACCTGGCACTGTCCTCTGTTACCTGGAGTGACTCCCCCTGCACTGCTTCCCTGGCTCCAGGTGAGTAGGGCCCCAGCAGTAGGGCTTCCACTGGGAAGGGTCAGTCCCATGACTATGCTGTTGGATGAATGACCTCAGGATGCATCCTCTTGAAAGCACAGAGACCTGGGACAGAAATGAAAGCAGGGTGGACTCAGGGTCAGAGAGGTGGGAACACCTCAGTGGCCATTTCTGTGCCTGGCTTCCATGAAGATGCAAGTGGATTTTCAAACTCCAGAAAGAGTGGTACCTTGTAAGCCATCATTCTCCTCCTTCATGAATCAAGTCAACTCCCACTTTTATCCCTCCAAGTGCTCTTGAGCCTCAGGGCACCAGGGGGAGGTTCAAATGGCTACTGCTGGGGCAGACTGCAAGGTGTCCCCTCTCGGCCTCAAGCCAGACAGATGTCAGCTGAAGTGGATGAAAGGTGGCTGGTTTCATGTCAGGAATATGTGTGAAGTCCCTCAGACCAAGGTCTGAGTCCTGCCTTTACCAATGGTGACTGTGGACTGTGCACGTTACTTAACCTTGCCAATATCCAAAGCCCTCATCTGTGAAATGGAGATAAAATTAGCATGAAACATCTAAAATTATTATTCTTCAACTATTTTAAATGACAAAAGCATCAATGTCAGGTATCAGCCTAACTAGTGGCCTCCACCCTATGGACCTGCTGTTGGGAAGATGAGGAGAGAGGCTAGTGCTGGTATCCACTCATCCATGCCAAGCACTTACCATATGTTAGCCACTGGGGCAGCTCTGCTGATTTTAGTTCCTCTTATTAATGAAAAATTTATTACAAAGTCACCAAGGATATTTCTTTAAAAACAGATTAAGGAAGATGACATGTCCAGACCAATGAATTGGATTCTCAGTTTTTTTCCAGGTATCATGTTGTGGGGGGGGGGGTGTCCTGTATCAATTAAGAACCTGTTGGGGGTCCATCCTACATATCAACTAAGAACCAAACGTGCTTCTGGGATGCTGAGGTGTCCATTACACTCCAGGCCAGGACTAAGACTGAAAATTCAGCCTGAACAGAAAATCAAGTACTACTCAATGTGTCTGTCTAGAAACAACAAAATATCATACTAATGGGAGAAGAATATCTAGCAAATGAAGAAAGCAGCAACATTCTGGCTGTGGGCTGGGATGATCTAAAGAAAATAGGCTGCTCTTTAAAAAAAAAATCCCAAGGAAAAAAAGTAGAAGCTTTTGTTCTGCACTAGAAAAGATAGAGTTCTTTCACTTCAGCAGTCAGTTGCTGTATGCCACAAGCATCCTTCTGTGTAGGAAAATCAATAAAGACAATAAATAAATGGCAATCCCATTGAGGGCTGCTTACTAAGTGATTAAATGTTTCAAACCCCAAATACTTGCATGCTTCAGGGATACAAATCTGAATGAACATATGTAAATGGAATTAATGCTCAAATAATTTTCTAGTTACTTAGCACAAATGTGCAATTATTAATACTGCCATAATTTATGTTTGAATATTTATCCTCGTTTTCCTAAGCATAAAAACTTTAATCTACTTTTCTGACATAATTTGAAAATAAACGTGGGAATCTTTTTAATCACCTATGGCTTTTTGTGGACGGTGAAAGGAGACCAAAGAAAGTCTTTCAGGGACACTTGTCTAAGGTGAGGCTGGACAATTTCAGATGTCTCTACTTCCCCCTGAGAAAGGGGAGCATACGGTCTTTCCAAATCCACGATGAAGTTGGTGCTAGGATATCAGATTTAGATTCCACTTTGTGTTACAAGGACCCTGTATTGGGCTGTTCTTGCACTGCTCTGAAGAAATACCTGAAGCTGGTAATTTATAAGAAAAGAAGTTTCACTGGCTTACGGTTCTGCAGTCTGTACAGGAAGCATAGTGGCATCTGCTTCTGAGGAGGCCTCAGGAGGCTTCCAATCATGGCAGAAGGCAAACGGGGAGTAGATACATCACAAAGCAAGAAGAGGAGCAAGAGAGAAAGAGTGGGGACATAGGTGCCACACAGTTTTGAATGACCCAGTTTCACGAGAATTTACTCACTACGATGAGAACAGCACGAAGGGGAAGGTGCTAAACCATTCATGAGAAATCTGTCTTCATGATTTAGTCACCTCCCACCAGGCCTCATCTCCAACACTGGGGATGATGATGTAACATGAGATTTGGGTGGGGACAGGTATACAAACTACATCAGACCCTGACAGTACAAATAAGCATTTTTATGGCTTTTTTTTTTTTTTAAATATATAAGAAAAGTCCTTTGAGTTATGCTGAGGGGCCTGGGGGAGGACAGAGCACAGAAATGACCAGAATCTTTCCACATATTAGCACAGAGGAGAAAGTCTGCCCCTGAGCCCAGATGTTGTTTTCTGTTAGCTCTGGAATCCCTTTGGTGCACACAGGGTGGGTGCTCAGGGCTACCTTCTCCTTGTACCCTGCCTCGCTCCAGCAGGGGTTCATGTCCCGTTCATCACTACAGACTGTAACTATATCACCTTGGCTTGAAATTATTGTCTTTTAGATGCTTCCCAAGTGTTTTCTAAACTTTGATGAAACACAGAAATGCCTTCAAGTCCAATGTCTTCACCTCTGCTCCCTTCCCCTCCCTGCCACTCACATGGAAAGGAAGCAAAGCAGTTGCTCTGAAAGGTCGTGAAGATGGGAAATAGCCTCTTCCACCTGCATCCCTCTAGCAAGAAAGGAGGCTTGGGTTTGAATTCCGGCTCTGCCTCTCACTCATTAGTGATCCTGGAGAAAGTTCTTCTCTTTGAACCTCGGTTTTATCATCTGTTAAAGAGGAGAGGAAAGGTGGGGGGAATGGAAGTACAGAGTGGGGGAGGGAGAGGAGGAAAGAAGAAGGAAAGGTGGGAAAGTTGGAAGAAAGGAGAGGGGAGAAGTGGAAGGAGATGGGAAGGAGGGAGGAGGAAGAGTCACCTGGTTCCTTCCAAACTTGAGATTCTATGTCTGGGAAATTTCCTGATCCTCCAATCCTCGTTTGCTAACCCTTCTAACTTCTCAGAGGCCCTGCTAGCCTCCTCCCACCCACTCACTGGCTGCATCGGGATCACAGTCATTCTGTCCCAGAAAGCCTAACAAGTTAGAATTCGGATGCAGAATTTTCACGGTCTATGAGCCTCCAAAGTCCCCGGTACCTGGGAATTGGAAGAGGAGAGCTGGGTTTGAGCACCAATGGTGTGAGTGTATTTCTGTGTCCAGTGAAAATTAAACAATATGGTATCAGGAAATGTAGATATTGATTTTAATAATGGATAATGGAGATCCAAGCAAGAAGAGAAATACTATTCAAAGTTCATTCGGTTATAAAAAGTAAATAACACAGTCATCTATGTTAAACTCTTAATCATATGTCACTGCCATGCAGAATCATGATATCCTGAAATAGATGCTCAATTGTTTAAAATTTTAATAATGTTTTTATTATTTATATGAAATTAGGCATGTCATTCACTTCAGTTAAAAAAACAAAGTTTAAAAGCATATATAGTGAAGTCTTCCTCTTACCCTATCCCTCAGCCATCCAGTCCTCCCCAGAGGCAAACAATATCACTAGCTTCTTATGTGCCCTTGTTTATAAAAGCAAACATATAGATTCTTCTCCTTACCTTTTACATACATAATGACCCACCATAAACTGTGTACATTTCATATCATTTACAAAAAAAAATCAAGTGGTCACATGGGTTTAACCCTCATAATTGTCTGCTTATTAACTTTAACAAACTTCGGCATGTTTAGATGACCACTGATGCATTATTTACATAATAACCACATATACAGAGCTCACAACATGCCAAGCATTGTTCTAAAATCTTTATAAGTATTAACTTGCTTGATGGTCTTCTACCCCACAATCTGACCAATGGATCTATTAAAGGTATCTGAAAGGAAGACTCATTTTATCTAAACTGGTAGTTCTCAAGGGGAGCTGTGCCACCCCAGGGGGCATCTTGTAAATTTGCAGTGGTATTTTCTGGTTGTTACAGTGATTGGTGAACACCGCTGGCAGTTAGTGAACAGGTCTGGCAATAGATGGGACAGTCCCACATGGCAAAGCATTATCCTGTCTTCAGCACAGCTTTTAAATGTCCTATTGCACATTCAGGTAGGTAAAAAATCCACTTGTGATGATCCAATCCCAGTACCTAACACTGGTCAATATCTAAGTACAAATATTCCTTGCGTGGTTTTCATATACACCACTGACATTTTCAGGAAGGTGACAATGATGTAAACTGAGGGCAGATGTATTTTGTTTCACTGGGCACTTTCTCACAAGTGCTTCACCATTTCAGAATAACACGTTGCTAATAGCAATTCTTCCTGTGGGATGTGAATCATCAACGCAACCAACACACCTGCATCAGAGCCAACCATGTCCCTGCTGACTCATTGGTCTACATCAACAAGAAGCGTGGGCTCACTTTTTTTTCTCTACCCCGGATTTGGAAACAAGAGACTTAGAGGTGAGTGTCAGGATTTGCTTTCAAACACCAGGAATGCTCTTTCCATTCAACAGACCATGACCAATATCCAAAATAAGAATCACCCAAGAACTGCGGGATGTGCGTGGCTGTCACCTGAGTACGCACAGGATATCTTGCATTTTTCCTGTGAATGCCTCACCTCCCTTTCTGGGCAAGTGGGAGCCTGGGACTTGATCTAGGTAGGACCTGTAGATGTGGGAGGGGCAGGGTTTCTAAAATCTATATCCTGGCAGAGGTTGGCCTAGGGAGAAAGAAAGAGCCCAGATGTCCAGAGCAGGCCAATGGGAAGAATGGAAGAAGAAGGAAGAAGACTGTAGACTCAGAAAGCAGAGCCAGGAAAGATTCCTAGAGAAAGTGAGGGTGGAGAGACCTCTGTGATAACCTGCAGGGGAGCCAGGGCATAAGAAGAAGCTTAAAGGATCCTGTATCTCCCTCCTGGAACCAGCCTATGGTAACAACCAACCAACAGGGGGGCAGATGGCCATTTGCAATAACTCCCAAAACCAGGGTTAAAGACGTCACAATCTGGTTTTGCAGACATGTTGATGATTCAATTATCCTCCTCTACTTGGGCTGCACTACTGCTTAAATTTGATAAGGCAATGAAGACCAAGGAAACGAACTTTTAACATAAAAAGACATAGATGGAAGGTCAATGGACTCTTTAGGGATTTAAGATTGGTCAGTGCAACCTGAAAACAGTGGATTAGTTTCCTTTGGTGTAAGACTGGAGATGAAGTTAGTGTCCGCTTTTCCTGTTGGTGGGAAGGACAGGAGGTGGAGAGAACCTATGGAATGGGGAAGGCTTGCGGGCCAGCAGCATTTAAGGTGCAACTGCACCCCGGCTCTCCACCTGAAGGATGTCTTCTTACCCGGTGGGTCTCAGCTTAAATGACAGCATCATCGGAAATACTCACACTCTCGAGGAAATTTACTAAAACGGAATGCCCATGAAACTTAAGATAGACCAGTCAGATGATAAAACATAAGAAGAACACAAAAAGGGGATGGGAAATTAAGGAAAGAAATTGAGGGCAAAATAAACCCCAAGGCAGAAATAATCAATCCGTTATTAACAATAAGAAAAAAAATTGGCTTTGCAGAAAACTAAGTCATAGACTTAAGGAAGAGATTTGTGAAAGTTGAACAGAATACAGAAAGAAACAGAATAGTGACAGGTAAGGAGGGCACGCCACAGAGATCAATATACAAACACCAATGTCCTGAAACAGAGAACACACCAAAAGATGCAGAAAGACAGATTTAAAGGATAATGGGAAAACTCCCCTGAGGTGAAAAAAATGGAATCTTCCCATCAAACAGACTCACCACATTCAATGAAATCATGATCAACAATAGGAAGACATATCTTGGGGAATCTACTGAACTTTAGAAATAAAGAAAGCTGCACTAATTGAAGACAGGACAAGTCTCTTCAAACGGTAAAAATCAAGCTCAGCTCAACCATATTTAAGGTCAACAGATATTTATAGATTTTGGAAAACAGATAAGTGACCCAAGACTTCTGCTATGCAGTTAAACCGGCACTCATACATAACAACAACACAAAGACATTCGCAAATGTGCAAGGACTAAAGAGAGATATTGTCCTTATATATGAATAAGCACAACTGCTGAATAAACTCTGGTGAACTCAGAGAAGATGTAGACTAGGTACACCAGTGTCTAAAAGGATTTGAGGTAAATATCAAATCCACATCAATAAAGCTAACTAACTGTGGTGATTATGTTATTCACAGAATGTAAGTTTATGCATGCAAAAAATAAAATATTTTACTGGAAACATTAAAAATATTTATAAAACTTGCTACTATAAAGTGAATACAATGTTTTATATAAAAATTAAAATGTAATAAGAAAAGACTGGAATAAAAGATAAATACCAAGTAAAACTATCAGAAAATACCAATTAAACTTAGGAAGAAAGAGAGGGAACCAAGCAAAATAAATGCAAGAGCCCTAATTTCCTCACACTGTTCCACACCCTAAATTCATCAAAGGAGAGAGAGTTAAGCATATTGTTTAAAGTTGTAAAGGTAGCCATTAGTGAGGAATTAAAACAGATTAAATATATTCCATATGCCCCCAGGACAATAAACAATCAAAAACATATAGTGAAACAAAGAACACAAAGGAAAAACCAAGGAAGCAAAAAACCCCCAAAACATTCAATAAGATTAAGACATTGAAATGAAACATAGCTATTATAAAAATAAACGCAAAGGTGATAAAAGTTAAGTTCTATTTTTAAAAAAAGAATTTACATTTGGGATAAGAAACTAAATCCAGCTATCTGCTGTAGAAGACAAACTTAGAAAGTAAAAGGATGGTCAAAGCTACAGCAGGCAGCAAACGGAAAGTAGTAGGCTCTATAAAGCAGTATTACTATTAGACAGAGTTGAAGTTAAGGAGACAAGCATGATAACGCTGAGGTATAAAACTCACTATGAAAATGCATGTTTGCTTGATCTTTATACACCAAACAATATAACATCAAAGTAGATAAAGCGAAAATTGCAGAAAAGAAAAAGATAAACTGTTAGAAACAAGACAGTAATGGGAGAATTTAGCATATCTTTTTTAGTCACTACTGGCCTCTATAGACTAAAAATAAGTAAGTAAAGAGAGGAAAACAAAAACAAAAACAAGAAAACCTCACAGGATCCGACTAATATAATCAACAACAATTTCTTTTCAAATATTCATGTGTTTTGTAAAAGTTGAGCAATAAACAAAACTAGTAAATTCTAAGAAAACATAAATGGTTCAGATTTTCTGACCACAGTACAATAAAATTAAAACTAATAACAAAGGAGGAAAAAAACCCTCCCCTACTAAGAAATGTGCAAGCATCTTCTAAACTACTCTCAGGCCAAAGAATTCAAAACCACAAATGCAGAGTAAATAAAAATAATGACAACAAAAACAACATGTATTAGATACTAAAGCTGTACTCAGAGGAAAACCCAGTTTCAAATTCTTTCACTACTAATCATTAGAGAGTGCAACTAAATGAATTAGGCACCCAAATCAAGTATTTAGAGAAATAACAAATAAACACAAACAGCAAAAGTAAGGAATGAATAAAGATAAATGCAGACATAAGTAAACTGGCAAACCAAAATGGCAGAATAAAACCAAGAGCAGTTCTTTAAGAGAAAAGGAAAAAAAAAAAAAAAAAAAAAAACCCACAGTAAAATAAACTACTTACTAGACGGATCAAGAAAAACGTGAGAAAGCACAAAAAAGCAACATTAAAAGTAAGACTAGAAAAATAATCACAGAGGCCGGGCGCGGTGGCTCAAGCCTGTAATCCCAGCGCTTTGGGAGGCCGAGACGGGCGGATCACGAGGTCAGAAGATCGAGACCATCCTGGCTAACATGGTGAAACCCCGTCTCTACTAAAAAATACAAAAAACTAGCCGGGCGAGGTGGCGGGCGCCTGTAGCCCCAGCTACTCGGGAGGCTGAGGCAGGAGAATGGCGTAAACCCGGGAGGCGGAGCTTGCAGTGAGCTGAGATCCGGCCACTGCACTCCAGCCCGGGCGACAGAGCGAGACTCCGTCTCAAAAAAAAAAAAAAAAAAAAAAAAGAAAAATAATCACAGATACAAGAGGAGCTAAAGGAATTCAAAACAATATTTTGCGCAACTCTAGCTAATACATTTGAAAATGGAGATGAAAGGCAGGCTGTATCAGCCCATTCTGTTCCCTGGTTTTCCAGCGTCCCTTGCTCAGGAGACATCTGCAGAGGTAAGGGGTGGGCTTTTGGGGAAATGCCTGCATTCCTGAAAATGAACAAGCACCACCACACTCCCAGAGTACTGCAGGCTTCTTGCAGTCAAGAGGGAAAAGGCAGCCGACTCCGACAAATGATACAGCTGAGCCATGGAAGGAACCATAACACACTTCTACCTGGTATTCTTGTGGGTGGAGTGAAGAAACTTCTTGTTTGAATCGCTATGAGCCAAGTTTTCTGTTATTGCAACGAAATACATTTCTAATTGGAGGTGTACCTTGTTACCACAATATAGCCAGTACCCTGCATTCATTTTAAAAATGGGAACAAATCAGAGATGTCCCTCTGACTAGTTTCATCTCTCATTTGCTGGAAATGTTGGGCAGTGCAACCCGACAATAGAACCAAAGGAGAAGCAGAAAAAGAAGGTAGATTATTGTTATTTTACATATTGTGACTCATAATCAGAGCACCCAGATGAATTAACTGAAAACTCTTATTAAAAAATATAACTGAAAGTGGCTGGCTACACAATTAATATTCAAAAATAAATAGATTTACTACATAAAATAATCACTAATTAGAATATATAGTAGAAGAAAAGATCCCGTTTATAACAGCCACAAATCGATAAAATAACTAAGAACACATTTGGAAAAACAGGACTCCAATCTGTAAAAATTTACTTATTCTTAAAAGGCAATGCTTAATATTATGAGTTCTTACCATATGAATTATAAATTCAATAAATCTTAACCAAAAGAAAGCTAGTGGAAATATTAATCAAGCCAAGGTGAAAATAATGAAAAATAATATTAAATGGAGCAAAAATACTTGACCTTCTTTTTTTTTTTTTTTTTGGAGACAGAGTCTCACTCTGTCATCCAGGCTGGAGTGCAGTGGCATAATCTCTACTCACTGCAACCTCCACCCCCCGAGTTCAAGAAATTCTCCTGCCTCAGCCTCCTGAGTAGCTGGGCACATGCCACCATGCCCAGCTAATTTTTGTATCTTTAGTAGAGGCAAGGTTTCACCATGTTTTCCAGGCTGATTTTGAACTCCTGACCTTGAGATCCGCTCGCCTCAGCCTCCCAAAGTGCTGGGATTGTGGGCATGAGCCACCGTACCCAGCCTTGGTCTTCTTAGAGGAGCAATCTACTAAGAAGATAAAATAGTTATGTTTTTATGTCTAAAACTGTGCAATACAAAAACTGTGAGAGCAGTCAAAGCAATACTAACAAAATAAATAGTGAGATAATTTAATACAGCTCTCTCAGAAATTGACCGATAAATGAAGACACAAAGAATTTGAATAACATAATAAACAATTCTAACTTAATAGATATATGCAGAAGCGTGTGGTCAAAAAACAGAAAACAGGCATTCTATTCAAAACCACGAAACCTTTCAAAATATTTATATATTATGTCACAAAGAAATCTCAGCTTCTAAAGGTGAAAGCCATAAATGTCACTTTCTCTGACTATAATTCAGTTAAACTAGAAATTAATAACTTTAAAACCTTGAACATTAAAAAATTCTCCTCTAGATAACACTCAAGTTAAAAATAAAGTACAAATTAAATTATAGAACATTTAGAAGCTGAAAAAATCAAAGTGCAACAAATCAAAGTTGTTGGGTTACGGCCAAAATAGTATTTTAATAGAGGAAAATTTCTTTCCTTAAGTACATTTTTTAGAAAACAGAGAAGACTAAAATTAAATGACTAAGCATTTAACTCTAGAAGTTAGAAAAAGAAAGAATAATAAATCAAATAGAAGGTTAATTCATTTATATTTCATCTCAAGAATAAAATTAGAAATTACTGACATAGAAAGCAAAAAGGTGAACTCGATAGATAAAATCAATAGTTAGTTTTTCAAAATAGCTGATAAAATAGACCCAATCTCTTGGCAGTTCTAACCAAGGAGAAAATGGAGAAAACACACTTAATAGAAAATAAATGTAAACTATAGGTAAAGTCATTAAAAAACCATACAAGGAGAATAATTACACACTTCCTTCTAAGCAGATGTTTTAAGTCTTATAAATTTTATAATATTTTTAGTAAATCTTGTAAATTTTGTTAAAAGAAATTTAACACACTATAAGAGGACTATATTGTGGCAGTGCTCCTTGCCTGCACGTGAGTGAGCTTGACTTTGCTTAGAAGTTCTCTTCATTTCACTGTCACCTCAACAAAGATTTTTACACTGGTAGCAAGACAAGTAGTTGACATTTTTACTTAAATTTAGATCCGCTGCGCTCACATAAAATATCCTCAAAATTGAGTGTAATATCAGGAAGCACTGAAGGGAGTGGTGCTGTGAGTTCAGGGCTAGCTCAGAAGCCCAAGAGCTGAGGTCCTCTGCCTCACTACAGAGACTGGAAGAGACACCTTGGGGTGGGAGAAAGGAACCCATCTTTGGTTGTTTCCTAGAAGAGTTCACTGAATTGCTGGAAAATTTTAGCTATGAAAATAACATAGTTGACAAAGCCAAGGGCGGTACATTGTTTTGAAAGAGAACTGGAAAAGAACACCCCAGCAGTAAACGCACCAAGCACCCAGAGCTTGTTTGCTAATCTCATCCTCCGGTGAAAGGAACCAAGTCTTCTTGGAGAAACGACGGATTCTAGGACTGGGGCAAGAAACACACAAACTGAGCCTGGAACTGCTTTTAGGGACAGAAAGTAAACAAGTGCTCAAAACAAACAAACACACAGAAACTCCCCGCAATGATGGGGGCTGTCAGAGTGTCCCAGGAACCAACTGAAAAGCTCCCAAGGGTGGAAAATGTGGAGCTCTATGAGCAATAAAATAAAGTAGTATTGGAAATATAAAATAAATATCTATGAGCCCATACTGATAATGAATAGATTAGAGTAGATTAATAAATGGAGGAGTATAGACAGATCTCCTGCAGAAGATTTCCAAATAATTTATATGGATACTCTGGTCTCAAATAGGAGACGCGTAACTCCCCATTCCTTAGGTGTTGGCTAAAAATAGTGACTTCCTTCCAAAGTCTGGAGTATGGAAAAGGGGAAAAGAGTAGCTTTACAGCAGGGAAACCTCACAAGCACTATCCCAGCCAGGTCAACAGGGCCAACATGCACGACCATAAATCCTGTGCACAGTACACACTCTCGAGATGATGCGATGAGACTGGCCCTCTACCTCTGTGGTCTCCCTCCCAAGAACTCATAACCCCAGTCTTATGAAAAAAACCTAAAGATGAATTTTGATAGAGCAGCGTCCTGCAAAATGCATGACCTCAAAACTGTCAAGGTCATTCAACAAAAACAAGACAATCTGAGAAACTGCCACAGCCAAGAGGGGCCTAAGGACACATGAAGACTAAATGTAATGTGGGATCTTGGATGGGATCCTGGAGCAGAAAAAGGACATTAAGTGAAAACCGAAAGAATCTGGCCGGGTGCAGTGGCTCACGCCTGTAATCTCAGGACTTTGGGAGGCAGAGGCAGGCAGATCACGAGGTCAGGAGTTCGAGACCAGCCTGACCCAGATGGTGAAACCCCCGTTTCTACTGAAAATACAAAAATTAGCCAAGCGTCGTGGTATGTGCCTGTAATCACAGCTACTCAGGACGCTGAGGCAGGAGAATTGCTTGAACCTGGGACGTGGAGGTTGCAGTGAACTGGGATCACACCACTGCACTCCCGCCTGAGCAACAGAGAGAGACTCTGTCTCAAAAAAAAAAAAAAAAAAAAAAGAATCTAAATAAACTGTTGCTCTGGTTTGAATGTGTTCTCCAAAGTTCGTGTGACGGAAACAATCCTCGAGGCAACAGTGTTGAGAGGTGGGACTTTTAAGAGTTGATTAAGTCTATAGCAAGAACGGAAAACCAAACACCGCATGTTCTCACTCATAGTTGGGAATTGAACAATGAGATCACTTGGACACAGGAAGCGGAACATCACACACCAGGGCCTGTTGCAAGGTGGGGGCAGGGGGAGGGATAGCATTAGGAGATATACCTAATGTAAATGATGAGTTAATGGGTGCAGCACACCAACATGGCACATGTATACATATGTAACAAACCTGCACGTTGTGCACACGTACCCCAGAACGTAAAGCATAATAAAAAAAAAAGAGGTGATTAAGTCATGAGGGTTCTGCCATCAATGGATGAACATCCTTATCACGGGAGTAGGTTCTTTATCACTCCTGGGCTATCCCTCCCCCCTGCCCCCACCCCACAACAGACCCTGGTATGTGATGTTCCCCTTCCTGTGTCCAAGTGATCTCACTGTTCAATTCCCACCTATGAGTGAGAACATGCGGTGTTCGGTTTTCTGTTCTTGCTATAGACTTAATCAACTCTTAAAAGTCCCACCTCTCAACACTGTTGCTTTGGGATTGTTTCCATCACACAAACTTTGGAGAACACATTCAAACCAGAGCAAGTGTTTCAAAAAAAAAAAAAATCTTAAAAAAATACAGTAAGTGGTGGTGGTAGGATGTGGACAATGTACCTTGCTTGACTCCTTAGCCTGCACTCTCAACAAGTAAATAATTTTGTAGGAAAATAAACATTGTCACTATTTTCTCAACTAAAGAAGTAACCTAAATAGAGCAAGAAGCCTGGATAAGTGTAACAGGTAGGTAGAATTGTGTACCCGCATTGCCCTCCCTCCCTGAAAGGTTAACAGTGCCAGATGGCTGAATAAACAAGTGCTGCCAAAGGAGCCAACAACTGTGACATTTAGGCTTTTCCAGAGAATTTTTTTAAAAAATGAATTTTTCCTAAATCACTCTGTAGAGCTGGTATAATCCTGACATCAAAACACGACACACACAAAAATAGCATCCACACAAATACAAACCAATGCCATTGGTGAATGTATGTGCAAAATCTGATGTAATAACAAATGTTATGCAAGGCAGAAGCTGGGGTAGCTCAGAGTGGGTCAGCAGGGAGGCTTGGGGGCAGTGGCTATTAACCAGCTTGTATGGAACTAGTTCAGTATTCTTGGTATGTTCTGGCTGTCAGCCCAGCCCTGGGAGAAACCCATTTATGTTGTATATCTGTGCACACTTGTGTTTTTAGTCTGTAAATATATAGGTCAGGGTCTGGAAGGACATGCACCAAGTGGCTAACAGGGCTGAGAGGATTGAGACCAAAACCGTGGTTGGTAGTAAAGGGAACTTTGACTTTTATGGTTCAATTTACAATTTTTCAACTTTAAGATGGTGCAAAAGCTATACAAATTCAGTAGATAGAAACTGTACTTCAAGTACCCATACAACTATTCTGTTTTTCACTTTCACTGCAGTATTTGATAAATTACATGAGATATTCAACTCCTCATTATAAGATAGGCTTTGTGTGAGATGAGTTTGCCCAACTGTAGGCTAATATAAGTGTTCTGAGCATGTTTAAGCTAGGCTAGGCTAAGCTATGATTTTGTAAGAGTATTAATGTATTTTTAACTTACAATGAGTTTATTGGAACAAAATCCTATTGTAAGTCAAGAAGCATCTGTATATTCACTGCAATAAAATAAAAATTCCCATGAAAAGTTTTTGACTTGCGATATGATATAATAATATGATAAAAATGAGTCAAAAACTCATCTGTGAAAATAAGCACGTGCAAATGGAGAATCAAGAGCTTGGGGAAAAAAACTTGCCCTCACTAATATTAAAATACATTGGAAGTTTCAGCATTTTAAAGAGTACCGTATTGACTCAGGAACAGGGAGACATGCCAATAGGTCAGAATACACTGTCCAGAAAAAGACTCAAGTTTAATGTATGATAACAATGGCATTTTAAATCAATGGGTAAAAGATGGATAACTAAGATGGTTAGCCATTGGGAAAACATGAAGTTAGATCTCTATCACACTGTTTACACTGAAATAACAGTAGATTGTAGATGCTTCAAAGATTTAAATGTAACAATCTAAAACTGTGAAAGCCCTAGAAAAAGACATGAGTGACTTATGCAATGTTGGCATAGGGAAGGCTTTTCTGATCTAGTGAGAAAGCTAAAAATCACACAAAACTAGATAATGAGGCTCCCTGGAAATTAAAGATGTTTGCACAATAAAAAATATGATAAACAAAGTCACAAGATAAACAATAAGCTGGGGAAAATATTTGTCACACATATAGGATAAAAATTCATGTCCTTTGTAAAAACGAAGATGATGTGAAAAATCTCAAGATAAACTTGAATAGGAAGTGACAGAAGGGGCAGTAGGTAAAGTCCTTCTAGATTGCCATTGGGCAATGCTTTTTCACATATCAAATGTGCACACTCCAGCCTAAACAGTCCAGTTCTAGAAACCTATTCTCTAGAAACATTCACAAAAAGTGTAATATTGGTTATAATTTTTAAAATCTGAAAAAATCCAAATTTACATTAATAGGATATTGGTTAACTAAATTGTGGTCTATACATACAATGGAATACTCTGCAACTATTAAAAACAAAAAAAGTAAATCTATGTGTGTGGACATGGAATTGTTTAAGGTAATTATTTAAGTGGAAAAACATTGCGAAGCAACACGATTGCATTTTTGTAAAATAATTAGAATATGTATATTTGTAGAAATGCAGAAAAGGACCTTGGAAGAATATATATCAAATATATATCAATCTGTTATAAGGATGATTTCTGAGAAGTGGAAAAAGAAAGTGGAATTATGAGAGGTATCTCTATTTTATATCTTAGGCTCAGATATAGTTTGAATGTTTTTACAGTTTGCATTACACCATTAAGAAAAATAACAATTAAAGTTCAGAAATAACAATTGTTAAGGTTATTTTCTCACTTCCATATTCATCATTATTAGCAAAATAAAATTTTCCAGAATAAAAAAAGGCAACCAACTTGACTGATGTGCCTGCTGAATGAGTTCAGGGTCATGGGCAATCTCCATTTTCAGTCCAAATGTGAGTTCATTCAGAAAGGACTTCCAAACACGGGATTTAGAGAAAAGCACCAGGGAAAACCATTGCAAAGTCCCCCACAACTTTCTTCCTAGCCCTTCACTCTTCTAACAGGCTGAGGGTGGCATTAGCCAGAAACAATGAGTGGTGAATAAATGGCTTTGGACAGGAAGCTGCCATTCCAATAGGAAACTTGGCAGCCAAACTGAAGCAATGGAAGCTTTGTGAAGTGAAGAAAGCCCACCAGCTGTGGAACAATATGGGCCACTGTGGTGTAGTGAAAAAGCACTGGATTTGGGACCATAAAATTGGGGTCGGGGATCCATCCCCCTTGATGATTGAATTTGAGACTCAGATAAGGGCTTTGAGCCTCACTTTCCTCATCTGAAAAGTGGATTCGTGATCTCTATCTCACAGGGTTGTGGTGAAGATTCAATGTAAATATGTATATGGAATGCTTTGTGAATAGTAAGACAGCATACACATGCAAGTGGTCACTCTACCACTTGTGGCATGTGTTAGCTAGCAGAAGCCAGTGGTGGGACCATCGATTTCAGCTCATGTTGACCATGCACCTCCATAGGGCTAGGGTTGCCAGAGAGAATACAGGATCCCAGTGAAATTTGAATTTTAAATAAGTAATGATTTTTTTTTTAGTATGTCCCATGCTAACTGAGCATAGCCAGCATTTAGTTTTAACTATTTCTTATTGTTCTCTCCTCATTTCAAATAAATTAGATGCATCTTCTCAACTATTTTGAAAGCCCCCAGGGAGTACAGATCATAGCATATGTATCTTGGATGCTCCAGATGCCCAAACACGGTCGGTCATGCACAGAACAGGTGCTAAATAAACAGTAACGAGAGGAATGGGTTCGTCATTAGCACCTCTAATACCTTCAGAGTTTGAATATACATCCTAGTATTGATGGGGCCCTCTCATCTGACTGCTACACAACTGTGAATCTGCTGGTACTCAGGAGTTCAGGTACTGGCCTTAACTGTGCGAGTTAAGGAAAGAAGGTCTCCAAGACCTAGCATGATGCAGACCCTGCTTACTCCTACACCAACGCAATAACTCTGGGATGCAACTGATTCTCCCAGAACTTGTCTTAAATCATTAAACTTTGAGTCCTGCTTTATGGTTGTGATTCATTGTGAGATGCATAGAAATTTTTAGACTTCATTTATGTAAAAAGAAGAAAGAGAATTTATGCCTTTAAAACACAGAAAGGAACTCAAGTTTGGCTGGGTTTGGGGCTACTGGATTTTGAAAAGAAAGCAGCATTTCCTAAACACTGGTCCCTGTCATTCTTTCTTACTTGGCTCTTTCTTGCTAAACTTTTCAATGAGGACTTGGAGCTGCCGCAAATGTCCCTGGTTTAAAAGAATGTATTAAATCAGTATTTGGTAAGAAGGGAGGTAAAATCCCCAAAATATAGGAGTCACTCTACCCATGGACAAGATGACAATCTAGATGCACTATACATAATCAATGGTGTGTTTTTTGGGGGAAAGATACAAAGCTTTTTCTGGAATTCTTTGATAAAATATACACTTGAACCACAAAAAAGGAAATGTGACAAGGAAATACTTTGCATATTGAGTTGTGGCCATGGTTATGTAGGAGTGTACACCATTTCCAATTAAACAAAGACATAGGCAGCAGAAAACACTTTAAAAAAAGAAAACCACGGAGTCTCTTTCAAAGAAGAGTGGAATTTTCACTCTACCTTATTCATTAAAGTTAGAAACTGCCATCCCTTTAATGAGCAGCCTGAGGGTGGAGAAATTGTCTTGAATAGCTATATTCCAGGGAGCACTTGGCATCATCACTGAAACATAGTGTGGGATTGCAATTGTGTGGGGTTTTTTTTCCCAGTGAATAGGAAGCGATCAAAGATAACATTGCCTGAGAAAGAATTAAAATAGTGTAACATTGCATCAAGGTATAGCCAATGTCAATCATTATATGGATGAATGAACAAGATCCTTTAAATAATGGTATAGACGTGCTGTGGCATTCAAAATATAATGACCAACTTCGGTGGGGTTCAAATAAAAACGCAAAAGCATGTGCCCACTCATCTGGCCAGAACAGTGAAGTATAAGCACGTCTCTTTAAATAGATCTGCAAGCCATATCCTTCATTTACATCATCTATAAAACACTGGACTCTAGGAAGCAAATCAATTCACAGAGGCTGCCACCGAAATTTTATATTAGCAAGGCGAAATGCTATCTATGAAGAGACTAGGAAAATTAGAGGCACAATCAGAAAAAAATAAAGTAAAAGGGACTTATATAATTACAGTGTGATCACCTTTCCCTATGTGAAAGGACAGGAAAGGAAAGCACAATGCAGGAATTGAATTCATCATTGTGTAGATGAGAGCTCCTGGCATATAATGCGAGACAGAGCTATTTACTGGAAAAAGTGTTGGTTTATTTACATGCTAAACAGCATCACCTTCTAGCTTCAGAAGACTGACAAATAATAGCATAGCAAGGAAGAGAAAGAGAAGGCAATCTTCCCTACTCCAGAGAGAATTGGAACAGGATGGACACAGATTGTCACCAATCCAAACATCTTGACCCCATCGCTAGAAAATGAAATCCCCAGCTTCTCCAAGCATCTCCAAAGAGATCATCTTTGCTCTTTTGGTAACAAGAATGATAACAAGGAAACTCGACTCTGCATCCAATAGGAGGGTTGAGAGCAGGGAAAAGAAAATCAGCACACTACTTAGTCTAGGAAATCTCCATAGCACAACTCTTTCAAAAGATGGAAAAAATAAAATTTAATCTGTGACAGAGAATGCAGAAATGAGTCCAAATGCACCTCCTTGTGCACTTAACCAAAATAATAATAATAATTTGATCTAATGAACAAAGAAAGACTGGCTGATGAATGAAGTGAATTGTTTTAATACAGTAAACAGGAGGTCTGAATAAAGAGATCAAAGGAGGCCAGAGTGCAATGCACCCACAATTGCAATTGCTCCCCAGGGAGCGACGAGAATAAAATTGGAAGATTTTGCTCCAAGAGATACAGCCACTGGTTCTAATCTAGTTGTCTATGCTAATCAAGGCACAGCCTTTGAGCTTCCTCCAAAAAGTTTTCACTTTTTGATTTAGAAAATAATGCTTGAATTTGCAGTTGGTATTTATAAATTCTGACAGACACCAGGAGGGGACATGAAAGCACTGTGTGGGAAAACAAATAAAATACCCAGGATATCGTTCTAGCCTTTCCCATTCTTAGTTATGAAAGCTTTGGCAAATAATTTTATCTCTGGGCAACCACTTCTACATTTTATGCATTTACCTTGTCCTAAATATTTGTATTTAACAATAATTATAACACCAACAAATATTTTTTCTTAAACACAAAGCAAAAAACTAGACAGAAGATTTACATAACAACCTGTATTGACAGAATATCCACAGTTTTCATTTCTCATTAGATATTTAGTTTATTGAGTGAGATGAAGTCTTTAAGATGATCTGGGTAACATTTACTTATATTACTTAAAATTTGTTAATGAGACTACAAATTGTTGCTTGGATAGAAATGAAAAATACATGTTTGCATGATTCAGTCTGAATTTTAGTTGAGGGACAGGGATGGTGAAAAGCTCACAGGGAAGCACACTGGAAAGGGTGGTGATGCCAATGCCAGGTAAGGACAGAGGGAGGTGGTTTGCGGCCTAGAATCGGCCATGTTTCCTTTGCAGATCCGGGTATATCGAGGGCTCAGTCAGCAGCTCTGCAGAGGTGGACTTTCACCAAGAATGTGCCCCGGGAGGAAATAAGACCTACCCATCCCACCTGGCAGCTGACCCGGGCTGCATGTAGGCCAGGGAGCAGAGCCATTACCCAGCAGCCATTACGCAATTATCCGGCTGCCATTGCCTCCTAGTGATTACCCAGCAGCCGTTGCCCTGCAACCATTACCCAGCAATCATTGCCCTGCAGCCATTGCCCTGCAGCTATTACCCAGCAGCTATTACTCAACTGCCATCCCCTGGCACCATTACCTGCTGTCATTATCCATCAGCCATTTTGTGTGGGTCTCCAGAGATCCAATGTGGAGCTGCTGCCACCAGTGCCCAAGTTGCACTGCTGCAGGAGAAGCTGGCTGCAGTCTCCCTTCCTGACCCAGAAATCCTTTAGAGCCTTAAGGCCCAGCATAGGGGCCTGGGACGTGCTCCTGGAGGGAGCTGGGTCGTTTGCAGGAGGGATCCTTGACTTGGTGAATGACAGGAGACCAACAGGAAGTGTCCTTTCATGGTGGGTGAAGGATGAGGCTGATAAAAGCCTGACCACCTGAGCAGTTATCCAAGGCCCAATCTGGAAGAAGCCCAAGGGAATTCTGGAATCCCTCTGGAGTTCTAAAGGGATTCAGAGACTGTTTTATTTACCACAATACATCTCACCTCTGGGGCTGTATGACTACTTTGCGACACTGATTTTGGTGAGACAAACTGCCTAAGAGGATAGGTTAACTATAAGATTCTGCTTTGCCCAAATTAGTGTGCCTTGGGCTTTCCAACCCCATCTCTTGCTGGCCCACCTCTGCTCTTCCTCCCTGCTCAAACATCATCTCTCACTCCCCCCACCCATCCCACCCCACCCCACAGTGCTGTCTTACCCATAATGCAAGCCAAAACCTTTATGAGATTGTGATCTGTGGTGGAGGAAGAGGACTTGGAGGAGTGTGTCACTCAGTTGTACCCCAGCCCAGAGCTCGATGACTCTCATGTGGGTAGGACCAGGACCAGAGTTTGGTCACCTTGGTATCAAAGGTGTCCACCTCTGAGGCTTGGAGTGAAGCAGGGCCCCAGAGCAGCAGGAGACCTCAGTCACACAACAGCTGGAAAGGAAGGGGAGGGACATGGCACATATCACAGGGTTTTTCTGACTCCTCAGGGGGTAGAATGAGAGGAATCTGCTTTGTGACTGTCATTGTGGCTATTTTCTGCCCAGGCTGTGTGGCCTGGGAAACGTGAATAATTGAAGCTGCCCTGGCACCGCAGAGCTTGGACGTTTGACAGATAACCACTGGCAAAGAGACCGTGGGCTTTGGGAGCACATTTTGTAAACAGACCCCTGTTTGTGAAAGTGTTTGTGGAAGGTCTTATGTTCGGCTTCCTGCGTACAATGAGTGACTTAGGTTTCAGATCCCTGGACCAAGCCAAGGCACCATACATTTCCCAAAGGCTCAGTAGGTCTCTCCTTTTCACTGGATTCATCAGTGGCTTGTTGAGTTTTGTTCTGGCTAAAGTGTTCATATAAATGAGGTCACCAGGCATGTTCTGAAGTGGTGGAAAGATTCCTGTGAAGAAATCAACAGAAACTGGATTTGTTCCTGTTAATGAAATTTCAAAATCCATGCCAGATCTACGTACAAATCATGGACTTGAACTATGTCCTAGAAGAGCATCAGAAAAGGAAAGGTTTTAGGTATAAATATGGCACTTCTGTCCTGGATATAGAATTTCGTCTCGGAAGCCTTGAAGTTAAAAGCTTATCACAGTATTTTCAGTGTTGATTGATTATGCAAATACAATGGTGAATTTATTGTTTCGTTTCTGAAAGAAACTATTTTACATCATTTATACACCTTAGGTAAGGTCAATTTTGTGTGTGTGTCTTATGTCTCTGGGAGAAAGCATTTCTAATGAAAACGAAATTCACAAGAAGTCCGTAAGCCCAGGTTCCAAGAAGCCCAGCCCATGGGCTACAGTTTTAAAATAGCATGCCTGACAGTGTTTTTCAGATTTGATTACATCCTGTGGTCTGCATTGTTGATCTTCAAACAGACAGAAAAAGTGGAAAGGCATGTTGGAATTTCAGCATAAACTCCATAGTTTAGTGAAGAAAGACTATTAATATACAGACTTATTATTTTCATAATGCAAATTATGGAAGTTAAAGTTTGAGAAAATCCTTTTGGCTAGTGGGGATATTTGCAAAGGTTAGAGATGAGCAGTATGAGCTAATTAAAAGAAAAAAAAAGGTTGAGAAGCTCTCTAAATATTAGATATTTTATCTACTAAAAAAGGAACTTAGGTAAAGAAAATAATCATATAAAAGAATAAAATATGATACAAATTGATAGAAACTTAACTCACATCTGATATAAAAGCCCCTCACCAACACTGTGTTAGAAAACTTCTGATAGACTGTGGTACCCAAGATTTCCAAAATTAAGGAACTAAGATAATGAAATTCACCTTTTCATCCCTATTTTTAGACCAAAATAAACTTAAATTTAAATTTGAAAGCAGACAGGTATTCAGAACCTTAAGACTGTGATTTTATTCTGAATAATTGCCTTTTATTTTCAACACCTATTGTGTCTTTACTGCACCTCATGTCACAATTTAATCTCTCTTTAAACTTAATTTAATGCCCAATTTAATCTCAATATGACAGCTAATAATTAAGAGACCTCATGTGGTGCAGCTTAATGTTTGGTTGTGTTGGTCATGTATATGTGTCATGTGCGATGTTGTTTCATACCATGCAATTTAATGAACAGCATCACTTGATATGTTTATTTCTGAAGAACAAAAAACCAAGCCACCATCTTTTGAGAGTCAAAACATAGATTTTCATGGTAATGTTATGAACAACAAGATTTTATATGTAACAGAGGTCTACTTTTAGTATTTGTACAATACGCGTACAACTGTCCAAATCTCTAGATTATGTGTACCTTACATGTACAAATCTGAATACTATATGTGTAAATCCAAAATGGTCATTTTGTAAATACAAGTTATTTACTTGGACTAATAATTTTTGTCAGTAGTTTTCCACCCTCTTCCCCTTTTTATTGTCGGCTAAATCTTTCCGAGTAATTTTTCCTTGGGAGCCCTATTTGCAAAACAGATCAGGATGGCTCTGCTATGAGCCAAGTGTTTGTGGGGCCAGAGATGGGGGTGCAGGGGCTGCAAGCAGCCTTCCAGGTTCACTCTCAATGGCCTATAAGCCCTTTCATGCAGCCCCTAGTATTTCTGGAGCACAGTGTGGAAACCGTTGGCCAGTATAATGTCCTACATGTGTAGAGGGCTTCCATATATATTACAGCATTTCATTCTCATAACATTGTCCAGTGTCATTCCATTTTACAGATGAGAAAACAGGGACTCAGGTGCATTTTCCCGCAGCCATGTAACCACGGAGTGATTAGATGTAGGACTTGAACCCAGGCCCTCTGGTGACTGTTTTTCCCTTTATTTCATAGTCTGTGACAATAGAAAATATGCTCAGAAAGTCTAAGGAGTTTGAGTAGAGAGATGGGATTTTGGTAAAGCATGAGTGTTTCTTAATGTCCTACTTTAGCAGACATGACTGATGGTATCACGTCATGTGGGTCACGTTCCTGTGCTTTGCCCAGATTACCAACTGCAGAGTGTTGTAAGATGTGTGTAAGCCCTGGCCTGCCAGCTGTAAGCCTAACCCTTTCTCTCCCACTCGAGAAAGCGTATTGCAGTACAGGGTATGAAGGTGGTGTTATTATCTTAATCTATTTTTATTTATGAACAGTTTACAAATTTCAGGACTTTAATTATTAGTGGAAATGATTGCTTTTCATCATCCTAGTTGAGAGACTTTCTGCATAAAGAAGTAGGATTGGTGATCAATATCTTGTGAAACAATATTAGAATCAAAAATTACCTTGGCAGGAGAAGAGAAGACCCAACAAGAGCCAATATAAAAAAGGAAGTTAAGAAAGAAAAACAGGCCAGGCATGGTGGCTCATGCCTGTAATCCCAGCACCTTGGGAGCCCGAGGCAGGTGGATCACTTGAGCTCAGGAGTTTCAGACCAGCCTGACCACCATGACAAAACTCTGTCTCTACTAAAAATGCCAAAAATTAGCCAGGTGTGGTGGTGCATGCCTGTAATCCAGCTACTTGAGAGGCTGAGGCATGAGAATTGCTTGAACCTGGGAGGCGGAGTTTGCAGTAAGCTGAGATCTCGCCACTGGGCAACAGAGTGAGGTCCTATCTCAAAAAAAGGAAGGAAGGGAGGAAGGAAGGGAGGAAGGAAGGGAGGAAGGAAGGAAGGGAGGAAAAAAGGAAGGGAGGGAGGGAGGAAGGGAAGAGAGAAAGAAGGAAAGAAGCAAGCAAGCAAGCAAGCAAGACTGCCTGGATATAAGATAAGTGTTTGAAAGAAAGAGAAGAAAGACTGCCTGGATATAAGATGAGAAGTGTTTGACATAACTGGAATTAACACAGCAACCAGAATCATAGCGTTTAACACTGGTCGGTGATTTAGCCCTTAATTTTGAACGTGGCAAATACGTTCAATTGAGCATTCATTCAATGTCCACCAAATGAGTTTTCCCAGTTCCACCCTCCTTTTCTTCTGAGTATTTAGAAGGATCCTGGAGTGGAGGAAGAAGGAGCCACAACTTAAGACCTTTGAGAAGAAAGTAGAAAGGGAATGTTATGAGTCTGTGGAAAAGAAAACGGAGGTTTCAGTTGTACCATTTTGAGGAGAAAAATGACTAAGGACTGGTTTGAAATCATCCTTTCTCGGTCTTTTAAAGGGTAAGACAGGGCATTTACATGAGATGCACAAGAGAATTTTCTGATGTTGAGAGTGGCAAACAAGCTAAGAGAGCAAGTGAAGCTGAGAAGAGAAAATTTTCATGTGTCTGAACAATTGAGATGTGTTCTTGAACGTAAGGGTATGGATCAATAAGCCCCACTGGAACTCACAGAAGGTTTTGACTCCTGTGATCATCACAATACAAGATAATTCTTTTCCTTTTCCTTTTATTCCAACTTTTATTTTAGGTTCAGGGCATACCTGTATGGGTTTGTTACATGGGTAAACTGCATGTTGCAGGGGTTTGGTGTATAGCTTATTTCGTCACCCAGGGAATCAGCAAACTACCTGAGAGGTAGTTTTTCCTTCTTCGCCCTCCTCCCACCCTCCACCCTCAAGTAGGCTCTGGCGTCTCTTGTTCCCTCTTTGTGTCCACGTGTTTAGCTCCCACTTGTAAGTGAGAACATGTGGTACTTGATTTTCTGTTCCTGTGCTAATTCACTTAGGATAATGGCCTCCAGCTCCATCCGTGTTGCTGCAAAGGACATGATCTAAAACATGATCTCAAATACAAACGTTCTTTTTTTATGTTTGCATGGTAGAATACAAGATAATATTTAGCAGAGGAATTGCAGACATGCAGCAGTAATAATGCCCCATGAAATGTTAATAAACATTGTGGGAAACTCAAATGTGTATTCAAATTATTTGGGGGAAGTAGTAGGTTCACGAAAGGTATACAGATGTCTTCAGGCAGGACTTCTCAGAGCCCTGGATATTCTAATGTACCATGTAAATCTCCCAGCACAAAGAACCAGAAGCATTTTACAAACCTAGTTAAATAAAGAACTTTTCCCACCTCTTCATACCTCACAGAACACTAGAGCTCTGGGGAACACATTTTGGGAAACGCTGATATTTAGTACCGTTCTTAAGCAGGGATGCTTTGTAAGAAAGTTGGCAAATTCCTCCTAATTAACAAGAAAATGTAGTAGGCCTGGAGCCGATCTTAGTAATTTCGCTGTAGTCCTTCCCTCCCCACCCCCAAATCACACAGAACAAGAGTTCTATGGTACACACTCAGTCCCACTGTTTTTGCTCACCCAGTGCCACCTATGAATTCCCACCTCGCTCCATCTGTTTGACTTCCTCACTTAGAATGTCCTTTGCCAAGCCCCCTTTGGACACAGTCAGAGCACAGAGCTGCAGGCAGGGAAGGAAGAAACTGAAGGATCTTATATTAGTTGGTTTTCACGCTGCTGATAAAGACATATCCGAGACTGGTCAATTTACAAAAGAAAGAGGCTTATTGGACTCACAGTTCCACGTGGCTTGGTAGGCTTCACAATCAGGGTGGAAGGCAAGGAGAAGCAAGTCACATCTTATGTGGATGGCAGCAGGCAGAGAGCCCGTGCAGTTAAACTCCCCTTTTTAAAACCATAGGATCTCGTGAGACTCATTCGCTATCACGAGAACAGTATGGGAAAGACCTGCCCTCATGATTCGATTACCTCCTACCGGGTCCCTCCCACAACACATGGGAATTCAGGATGATATTTGGGTGGGGACGCAGCCAAATCATATCAGATCCCATGTTCAAGAAGTTCAGCATGCAGCCTTGACCTGGAGCCTTCTCGATGTTTCCCTGCACAGACTCTTCTGACCCTGTATATACTATGTCTACATCTCTCATAACTCAGTATTCTGTGTTTGTTCAATAGTTATTTTATTTATTTATTTATTTGAGACACAGTCTCTCTCTTGGCCCAGGCTGGAGTGCAGTGGCACGATCTGGGCTCACTGCAACATCCCCCTGCCGGGTTGAAGCGATTCTCCAGCCTCAGCCTGCAGAGTGAGTAGCTGGGTCTACCGGCACTCGCCACCACACCTGGCTGACGTTTGTATTTTCAGTGGAGACGGGGTTTCGCCATGTTGCTCAGGCTGGTCTCGAACTCCTGGTCTCAAGTGATCCACCAGCTTCGGCCTCCCAAAGTGCTGGAATTACAGGCATGAGCCACCACACGTGGCCTCAATCGTTATTGTTAAACTGACATTTATTGAATGCGTACTCCATGCCAGGCACTGTGCTGACTGATACAGGGGCAAGGAAAGGAGTCTTGCCTTCAGAGAAGTTAGCATTGAGGGTAAAAAGTGATACATCACAAAGATATTGTTGACTGTTAGCACAAGTCTGAAGTTCCTCTGATTTAGGAGGAAATGTAAAGGTTTTCCGCTCATTTTAGACATATGGGTGTACAGACACCCCTCAGCTCCCCCCGCCCAGTGCTGTGGAGGCTCCCTTTCTCTTGCCTCTCTGGTCTCCATTCCGGCACAGGAAATGAAAGGCTCTTTCCTGATTAAGCTTCAAATTCATATTCTTTTGTACATAGAAATGGGACCATGCCTGAGGTGCCCTGAACCTATTTTTAAATTAAGTGATTTGGAGAGGTAGGAAATTTAATAATAATATTGTCCAATATTACATTTTTTTATGGTCTTTTGGGCTTACCCTTTATTTCTTAATTGTTTTTCTTCTTCCATATTTATTTTTTCCATTTAAAGCCAAATAACACAAAATGAAATGAAAGTGGAAATATTTGAAAGAAAAGAATTATTCAGTATTACCCCTTGGAATTTTGCTTTATGAAAATATTTTTAAAGCTATTACTCATGTTGAAGATTTAGCATTCATTAATATATGTATTTTGTGCAAAATCAGCAAACTCCACATTTGCAGTTTGGCTGTTATACACACAAATTAATGAATGCACTTAAATGAATTTGATTAATATGCAGCAGTTTAAGATCCACTTTGTATTATTAGCACAGAAATTTTCCTCATTGAATGCTGCTGAATCACAATACTGTGTTTGCTTGGGAAGGCTGTCACACACACACGCACACACCACAAATAATGTAAAGCTAAGATTTTCATAATTATCATAATTGCCTCATTAAGATATTAGCAAACTGCCCCAACCACGAGAGATTCTCCATGCATGGAATTTTCCATCTTTTGCCTGCATCCAAGTTATACATGCAGTGCCAGTTCCATAGAGTGTTAAATGGAAACCCCACTTCTGCATTTTATTATCAAATTCTGCAAACTACAAACAGCTTGAGTGTTGTATAAATTTATAGTTGTACTTGCATATTTGTGACCGTGGTTTTCAGCATGCAACTTTTATCTAAGAGCTTTTACTTGGAACTGCACAGAGCAATTCCAAAACCTCAAAACTAAAGGAAAATAAAATTGAAGTGCCTTTACAATTGAGTGATTTATACATTAAAGTATTTATTTTAAAACAAGATTAAAAATACTGCACTCCTAGAAACATTCTCTCCCGGTAGAAGCACTCAGATGGAAAATTTCATCTATTTCAAGCTGATTTTGTGCCTGAATGACTCTCACATATTTTCCTAAAACCCAGTCATGTCAAATGATTTATTCTACTTTAACAATTCTGTGCAAGTAGCCAGGAAGATTCAAGTGTTGAAGTGTTAGAAGGTAGTTGGCCAATTAGATGCTTGACTATGTTTTGATTTTTTATGCTTACACATACTTACTCTTTTCTTACCTTCCCATCTCTAACTCAGGAGTACCTTGTTCTAGATGAGGATTTTTGCATATTTCTGTCCTAGAAGTATTTAGTCAAATTTGAGCAACAGAATGTATTTTAGATCAAAATTCCAATAAAGATAAAGTGAAAAAATTCATTTCTTATAGTTTAAGAGGTAATAGAAGGAGCCCAGGTATGGCATATACAGAATGCACACATGTATTTTTAAATTTTTATTATTATTTTTTTTCTGAGATGGAGTCTCCCTGTGTCACCCTGGTTAGAGTGCACTGGCGCGATCTCAGCTCACTGCAACCTCCACTTCCAGCGTTCAGGCGATTCTCCTGCCTCAGCCTCCCAAGTGGCTGGGATTACAGGCACGCACCACCACGTCCGGCTAATTTTTTGTATTTTTAGTAGAGACGGGGTTTCATCATGTTGGCCAGGCTGGTCTTGAACTCCTGAGTCTTGAACTCCTGAACTCTTGATTCGCCCGCTTTGGCCTTCCAAAGTGTTGGGATTATAGGCATGAGTCACCGTGCCAGGTCTGCACACGTGTTTTTGTTTGTTTGTTTTGTTTTGTTTTGTTTTTTGAGACGGGGTCTAGCTCTGTCACCCAGGCTGGAGTGCAGAGGCACGAGCACACATGCTTTTAATGTCCCTTCCTGATATCATTACTTACCACCCCCACACCCTTGCCGCGGTCCAATGCCATCTGTGCCCTGCCATGCTGCCTAGTAATGGGGATGCCCTGCATCTTATTAAAGGTGACTGACCCACCACTGAGCTATGGGCTTGCAACACAGAAATTCATTTTCTAATTAGATAATTGTTGTTCTTCAGATTCTTCTCTTTCTTGCCATACAGTTTTTTTTAACTTCAACTATTTTTGTCATTTACTCACCATCTTCTCTTCTGTGGCAAATATATTCTTTTCTAAAAACTAATTTATTTAATGAATTAATTTGTTTGTTTTTGGGACGGAGTCTCGCTCTGTCACCCAGCCTGGAGTGCAGTGGTGAGATCTCAGCTCACTGCAACCTCCACCTCCTGGGTTCAAGTGATTCTCCTGCCTCAGCCTCACGAGTAGCTGGAATTACAAGCATGCACCACCACACCTGGCTACTTTTTGTATTTTTAGTAGAGACGGGGTTTCGCCATGTTGGTCAGGCTGGTCTTGAACTCTTGACCTCAGATGATCCACCTGCCTCGGCCTCTTAAAGTGCTGGGATTGCAGGCATGAGCCACCATACCTGGCCTGAAAAACTAAGTTTAAAGAAAACAAGCAGCATTAACATTCTAGAGAAACAATTACAAGGCAGAAAAGTTAGTGGAAGAGTCTAGTCCTTGGATGGGTTTATGTCATGATCAAGAAAAAAAGGATTAAGACTAATCAAGTAGTATGTGAGAAACCTAAAAAGTAAATTCAAACTTTGAAATTTGGAATTTTCTTTGCTATAGGAAAAATACTTTACTAGAGCTAACAACAGTAATGGCTGGTGAATTTTTTCTAGGGATAGACTCTCAACAATGTTGATACCACTCAGCAAATCTAAAGAACCATCATTATTTTTCTCTAAATAGCAGGACCAATACCAAACAAACATTCTAGACTAGGTACTTACCTTGACCCATCCACACTGTGGAATAATTCCTTAAGTGGAGGAGTGTGAAGCTTTCTGTGGCAGCAGCAGACAATCCACAGAGAAAGAGAGTGACGGCCAGTTAAGCTCTGTCCGAAGAATCATGTAGCTCTCTGATGACAGAAAATTGACTAAGCACAAGTCTCAAGCTTATTCCCTTAGAATCGTCCATCTGAAATATAGGGGTCTTCAAGAAAACATTCTTTCTTGGTACCCTGAAGCATGACATCCAGGGGGTGGAAAGAAATAATTTGTTAATAACATTCGTCAAATGCAGTTGTGGCCCCTATGTCTTACCTAAGAACTATTTTTATTTTTCACAATTTTAAGATAGAGGCATAGCTTGTCTTATTGTGCATTGCTTGATTGTTCTTTGCAGGCACTGCATTCTCTCCAGAATGAAGGTCTGTGGCAACGTTGTATCAAGCAAGTCCATTTTTCCAACAACATGTGTTCACTTTGTGTCTCTGTGTCACGTTTGGATCATTCTCACACTATTTCAGATTTTTTCATTATCATTATATCCGTTACTATGATCCGGGATGAGTGATCTTTGATGTTGCAATTGTCATTGTATTGTTTTGGAGTGCCACAAATCGCAGCTACACAAGATGGGAAACTTAACGGATAAATACTGTGTGTGTTCTGACTGCTCCACTCACTGGCCATTCCCCTGTATCTCTCCTTCTCCTTGGACCTTCCTATTCCCTGGGACACAGCAATATTGAAATTAGGCCAATTAATTACCATAGAGTGGCCTCTATGTATTCAAGGGAAAGGAAGAGTCACACATCTCTCATTTTAAATCAAAAGCTAGAAATGATTAAGCTTAGTCAGGAAATGCATGTCAAAAGCCAAGATAGGCTGAAAGCTGGGCCTCTTGTGCCAAACAGGTAGCCAAGCTGTGAACGCAAAGAAAAACGTCTTAAAGGAATTTGAAAGTGCTACTCCACTGAACATATAAGAAAGCGAAACAGCCTTATTGCTGATATGGAGAAGGTGTTAGTGGTCTGGGTAGAAGATCAAACCAGCTACAACATTCCCTCAAGCCAAAGCCTAATCCAGAGCAAGACCCTAACTCTCTTCCATTCTGTGAAGGATGAGAGAGGTGAGGAGGCTGCAGAAGAAAAGTTTCAACCTAACAGAGGTTGGCTCATGAGGTTTGAGAAAAGAAGCCATCTCCATAACATAAAAGTGCAAGGTGAAGCAGCAAATGCTGATGGAGAGGCTACAGCAAGTTATCCAGAAGATCTAGCTAAGACCATTGATGAAGGTGGCTGTGCTAAACAATAGATTTTCAATGTAGATGAAACAGTCTTCTATTGGAAGAAGATGCCATCTAGGACTTTCACAGCCAGATAAGTCAATGCCTGACTTCAGATCTTCCAAGGACAGGCTGATTCTCTTGCTGGAGGTGAATGTTGTCAACTTTAAGTTGAAGCCAATGTTCACTCACCATGCTGAAAATCCTAAGGCTCATAAGAATTGTGCTAAACTAACTCTGCCTGTGCTCTGTACGTGGAACAACAAAGCCTGGATGACAGCACCTATTTACAGCATGGTTTACTGAATATTTTAAGCCCACTGTTGAGACCTATTTCTCAGAAAAAAGAGATTTCCTTCAAAATATTATCACTCATTTACAATGCATCTGCTCACTCAGCAGCCCTGAAGGAGATGTACAAGGAGATGAATGTTGTTTTCAAGCCTGCTAACACAATATTCATTCTGCAGCCCATGGATCAAAAAGTAATTTTGACTTTCAACTCTTATTATTTAAAAAAATACATTTTGTAAGGCTATAGCTTCCATATATAATGATTCCTCTGATGGATCTGGGCAAAGTAAATGGAAAGCCTTCGGGACAAAACTCACCATTCTAGATGCCATGAAGAAAATTCATGATTCATGGGAGGTCAGAATATCAACATCAACAGGAGTTTGGAAGAAGTGGATTCCAATCCTCACGGTTGACTTTGAGGGGTTTAAGACTTCAGTGGAGGAAGTAACTGCAAATGTGCTGGAAACAGCAGGAGAACTAGAATTAGAAGCGGAACCTAAAAGTGTGACTGAATTTCTGCAATCTCATGATACAACTTGAATAGATGAGGAGTTGCTTCTTATGGATGAGCAAAGAAGGTGGGTTTTGAAAAGGAATCTATTCCTGGTGAAGATACTGTGAACATTCTTGAAATGACAGCAAAGGATTTAGAATAAACATAGTTGATAAGGCAGTGGCAGGGTTTGAGAGGATTCACTCCACTTTTGAAAGGAGTTCCACTGTAGGATCCAGGACTCAGCCTGGTAGTTCAGTGTGTAGTTCCATGGTGCCATTGGTGCCATCCCAGGGCCAGCCACTGGGCTAGTGGGCAGCTTGGCCCAAGTGCTGCCATTGCTGTTCCCTCTGCTTCCTTCCACCACCGTCACATTCAGGTAACACCAATTAGGGCTTTTCCTGTCTCCTTTCACATATTAGAAAGCTTGATCCAGCCCTCAGTTATATGAAGAAGGGCAAACTCTGGTCTCCAGCTGCACATAGGATGCTCCTGTCTAGGTCATTCTACAGGAATAAAATCTTCACCACCCCTGCCTGTGCAGTGCCCCAGTCTTTCTGCTTTGTAGCTCTTTTTCTGATCCCTAGGGATGTTTAGCTCATTTTTTAGCACAGCCATCCTTTTAAATTTATATATTTCACGTATAATTTAATTTGTAAAATACATATGAAATATTTGTTGACTGCTGTAGCCATGAAAAGGAATGAGATCATGTCCTTTGCAGGGACATGGATGAAACTGGAAGCCATCATCCTCAGCAAACTGACACAGGAACAGAAAACCAAACACCACATGTTCTCACTCATAAGAGGGAGTTGAACAATGAGAACACATGGACACAGGAGGGAAACATCACACACTGGGGCCTGTTGGCGGTTAGGGAGCGAGGGGAGGGAACTTAGAGGGTCAATAGGTGCAGCAAACCACCATGGCACACGTATACCTATGTAACAAACCTTCACGTTCTGCACATGTATCCCGGAATTTAAATTAAAATGAAAATACTTAAATAAATGAAAGAAAAAAAAAGAAACATTGACTGCGTATTTTGTCATTACTGTGTTTGGAGCAGAGGGGAGAAATTCAAGCACCACATTGACCACAAGACTGCCATATGTAGGATGTATGTTGAACATTTCGTATTTCACAGAACAGTGTGTCCCAGGTTTTCACCATGTTTTTGTTGAAGACATACTGTAGTGAGTGGTTAGATATTTCCATTACTATCAGCGATTTGCTTTCTGCATTCCCAGGGATGTCATTTTCTCCAACAAATAATACCCTTTTGGCAAAGGCTTGGCTGGTTGAAAATTATAAGAGAACATTTCATTGTATTGCACCTTACGTGATTGTTCTAGAAATTCATCTCAGAATTTGCTATTTCAGGAAGCTTGCTCAACTCCTCTGTTTTTTTCTGTAGTCCATCAATTCCATAAATTGGATAGGCGTTACTCAAAGATGATTGTTAAGGTCAGGAGCAGGGAGGAACAGAACACCAGGTGTTACATTTAAAAAGGTGGCATAAGCCCCTGGTTTAGTCATATACTTCAAGAGTGTGGGAAATAGCTGTTCACAGTTAACACCAGAAGTGCTCATTAAACTGATTTTCTGTTGGGAATGATTCCTCCAAAATGTCTCAGGCTATCAAGGAGCTAAAATTCTATCAGGATTATGACACCCACCAAGTTACAACTTATAAGAAATGATACTTGAAATGAAGGCTTTGCAGGCAAATTAAAATAGTAATAATTTCCGTTAATGTAATGATATCTTTTAAAAACTCCCTTAATATCATTCAGCCAAAATTACATATTTGGAAAAAAAATGAGCTACTAAGGAAGATTTCCTAATTGTATGTAATATGCCTGCAGGCACATTGCAGATATAATTTAGATGCCTGGACACAGAGGAAGAGGGCTCTGATGAGAATATCGTGTGGTAGAACTACATTTTAGTCACAAACAGCCATAATGTACAACTATTTCCCAGAAAAAGGAAGCCGGGACTGTGACAGCTTCCATGGTTAACTCTGGATTCTTGGGTATAGCCTGGAGATCCTATTTCCACATGTGCAGACTTTTCTGTAAGCCCCCAAACCTTTCAGATCAAACTTTGACATGTAACATCTCAGTATTTTGTAAGTAATAGCGCTTGTTTTCCTGAACTTCAGTTGCATCTCGAGCTTCCTTTGTTTAGTTTATGCCAATGTGGTCTTTTCTCAACCAGCTCATTTTGGCTCCTGTCTCATCCACAGTCTAACAAAGCCCTACATTCATTTCTTGAGGTAAAAGAATAACTTAGACTAAGCGTGAATTGTTTTTACTATTTACAAGTACTAATAACTTTTTAAATGTCATTTTTAAAAATTTTACTTTGTTGAGCTACACCTTGTTGTATGTCAGTCTATCCATTAATGCTTTTTACATTGATCATACTCAAAAACCATAGGATCTTGCTTAGAATTTCATAAAATGTGACCTTGGCATATGACTCAAAATAAAAACGTTAAGACACTCTATTCTGAGTTGTGGTCTAACTCAGGTGAGTCCATTTGAAATGGAATTTTTTTTGTTTCATGCTCAGGCCAGATTCACAGCCCAGGTTGGTGAAGGCTCCTGTAAAAGCAGCCTTCATGGTGGCTGTCACTTCCCTGGGCCATCGCACTTCCCTGGGTCATCCAACACATCAAACCATTAGCTGCTAACAACCAGTGTTCCCCTCCTTTCCCCAAGTCCTGTGCTTTCTTTTGTTGCCTTTGCTGACTTGGAGGTCAGAGGCCACCATCTCCAGCATATTGGTTTTATTTGTTCTGTGAAGAAAAACTCCATCTGGCCACACTGTGGTGACTCCGGCTTTCTCAGTTGCCTCTGGCCTCACGATGGTGTCCTTGTCCTTCAACAAGGCGCATTTCCTTTCTGCCTTCCTGTGTTCCCTTTCAATTCAGTCCACTGGGGCAGCAGACAATGGATCCGGTGGCTTCTGGGGTAGTCATGGCTTCCAAATAGGCCTCCTGATGGGTGAGTATGAGCCCACCTTCCAGCCTCCCGACTCAGCCTGCAGTCTGTTTACACATGTCTCCCAAACGCTTGGGGCTGCCCTCATGGACACTTTTCAGTTGCATCTCTGCCCCACAAAAGCATAGCTGCGGGCATTGGCTGTCATTTGGCCAGGGTCAGCACTAGCTTAGACTCAACACATTCAAGCAAGAGCCCAGAGATGAGAGAGCAAAAGGGAATACAACAGCGGCTTCTCTGACCGAGGTCAAAATTCCCTCCAACTGTTTCCAGATACTTGAAAAGAGACTCAAGTGTTCAGGACAAGCTCAAGGCTCACATGTTTCCAGAAGATGAGGAGGAAGACCCATTCCTAACTTCAGGGCAGATGTTGTAAGAAGGTCTCCTGGGCAAGGTGCCTCCAAAACAGAAAAGGCTCTCAGCTGTTGTTTGTTTCCTGGAAGAGTCCACTAACTATGGGACAGTCCCAGCTACTGGGAAGAGATACCCAACACTTGAAGGCATCGCTAATGCCAGATGAGATCTGAAGATCAAGCTGTGTTTTTTTCAGATGACAATGGAAGACTTAGGCTAAAGAGAAGCATGAGGTGAAGCTGGGAATGGGCACATACTATCTTGTGTGACCTCTTGGCATTTCTTGATATCAGAGATCTATTTTGCTGCCTGCCAAACTGGCATTATTTATGAAAGAGAGAGGCAGGATACAATCTTTTTCCCTTCCCAGGAGAAAGAGTCTACATAGGTATCTGTTTAATCTGTCTAACTTTTTGTTTGTCAACCTGTGCATGCATCTTTCCATTTGCAATGGTGAAGGGAAAAAAGACATATTTATTTGGTGTCATAGAAAGTCGCTTGGACTAGGCCCCTGAAGTTCTAGGATTTGGGGTTGGCAGTCATGAGACAGTGCTCCTCAGGTCTCAAATGTTTTCCTCCCCCAAAAATTATTTCCTCCCAGCTTTGTGGGGAGGAGAAGATCAGAAAAAGGATGTGCAAATTCTCAGAAAAGAAGTCTGCAGGCCGGGCACGGTGGCTCACACCTGTAATCCCAGCACTTTGGGAGGCCAAGGTGGACAGATCACTTGAGGCGAGGAGTTTGTGATTAGCCTGGCCAACATAGCAAAACCCCTTCTCTACTAAAAATACAAAAATTAGCCAGACATAGTGGCATGCACCTGTAATCCCAGCTACTTGGGAGGCTGAGGCAGAAGAATCACTTGAACCCGGGAGGCGGAGGTTGCAGTCAACCGAGATTGTGCCACTGCACTCTAGCCTGGAGGATAGCTTCCATAGAGAAGCACAGCCACCTCCTTGAGCAAAACTCGAAAAAGTTGATTCTCTCCTTTTAGCTGCAATGAGATATTTTCATTCTCTGCCTCTTTCCTCTTCCTCCAAAAACATGATAGATCTCATATCTCAAGTGCTTGCTCAGTTAATGCCTGGCATTCTGGATTCTTCTTTCTTTAATGAAGGGGGGATCTCTTCTCTTGTATGTGTATCAACACTATATGCAGAGTACATACTCTTTATTGTGGCAAAATGAATTTTTGAAAATTATATTCGAATTCATTACTTTTGCAACAATAATTACCTACTTTACTCTTTTCATTAATTGTAAAATAAATTTTTAGATCATTGTTAATCCCAGCACTTTGGGAGGCCGAGGCGAGCGGATCACAAGGTCAGAAGATTGAGACCATCCTGGCTAACATGATGAAACCCCGTCTCTAATAAAAATACAAAAAAAAAAAAAAAATTAGCCGGGTGCGGGGGCAGGTGCCTGTAGTCCCAGCTACTTGGGAGGCTGAGGCAGGAGAATGGCGTGAACCCGGGAGGCGGAGCTTGCAGTGAGCTGAGATCGTGCCACTGCACTCCAGCCTGGGAGACAGAGCGAGACTCCGTCTCAAAAAAAAAAAGAAAGATATGCCAGTCACCTTACATAAAAGAACATTTCTGGCAACTTGAAATGGTAGTTATTTACAATAAATAGATAGTAAAGACTTTATAATAAAGGGCTCTGCAAGCAGCAAAATGTTTCAGCTGGAATAATCATGTCAAGAAGACGACAGGTGGGCAGGTGATTTTTCTTGAATCGAATTCCATCCACACCAGCCGGGGTCTGAATGCAGGAGTGGCTGAGACTCATGGCCAGGAAGACAGAGTTGTCCAGAGATAGTTGGAGCTATGGACAACTGAAAACATCTCATTTCCTCTCTGGATGAAAGCGCGCAGGGGAGGCATTGATCTTTGCTAGCTGGACCCAAACACATTCCGTAAGAGGAAGATGAATTAAACTCAGCAGAAACTGGTTTGCTCCCACAGCTGCAGAAAGAGCTGGGAGGATTTTGATGTGGGACTGATGGTCCCTGCTATGTGGGCCGGTAGAGATTTGCACCCAGAGGCCACCAGAGGCTGGACTTCAGGCCAGGCCTGAACCCTCCCAGCCCAGCAGTCAGTGACACCTTGATGACTCTTGTACCAGGGACTAAGTGGCTAGAGAAGGAGATGTAGAAACCAATTCAAGACTCCTTTTTGACAATGACTTTGCTCTTTTTTATTTTTTTCAAACAGAGTCTCGCTCTGTTGCCCAGGGTGGAGTGCAGTGGCGCAATCTCTGCTCACTGCAAGCTCCGCCTCCCGGGTTCACGCTATTCTCCTGCCTCGGCCTCCCAAGTAGCTGGGACTACAGGCACCCGCCACCGTGCCCGGCTCGTTTTTTGTATTTTTAGTAAGAGACGGGGTTTCACCGTGTTATCCAGGATGGTCTCCATCTCCTGACCTTGCGATCCGCCTGCCTCGGCCTCCCGAAGTGCTGGGATGACAGGCGTGAGCCACCGCGCCCGGCTGACTTTGCTCTTTAAGGTATCCATCCAGTCTACGTGATTCTCACTGTCTTTGTACAGCATCAGTGAAGTCAAGCTGTCCAAACCTACATCAGTGTCTTGTCATGCATTGGATTCCTCACAAGTCTGCACAAAATTTGAGTTCTGCAACATGTTCTGCCAATATTTTCTTTCCTTTTTTCCTCCAAAAGCCTTTTTTTCAGGTTGTGTATGTGTATGTTTTAAAGCTAAAAGACATCTGTCAAAAACTGTTTCATTTAAAGTAGTTTTGGTGTTTGTCTTTTCATGGAGAGGAAGATGCTTTATTTTACTTGACCGTTTGTCTTCATTCATCTGGCAAAGACCAGGCTGTCCCCTCCACCAGCAGTGATTTAGAACAGAGGGGAAATTAATATCGGGCCCTTTGTTTAACAGCAGCGACTACATCTGCCATTAGACAACTTTTACTTCCTCTCTGAGTAGCAGAGAAACTGTCTTTCCTCAACCAAAATGTCAAATGAACACCGTCCTTAAATAAGAACATGAATCTGACCTTTACCGGATGTCTTTATTCTTTAACATTCTTTAAAGATACACACTTGAAAAAGTTAGTACTTATGATACCCGGCACGGATGCCTTATTGTCTGTTGTTTCCAAGCTGCCGGAGGCTTTCTGATGTGAATAAAATGACTATTTCCATCATAATGGAACACAATTATTTATTCCACCTAGCAGAGTAGAGGAAATGATTGTAAAACTAAAAACACAAAATGGTTTGTTTCTACCACCAGCTTCCCACAAAAGCAGAAATCTTACTTCCTAAGTAGAACCAGACCCTCACTCCATTCTTTGCCCAGCAGAAAAATTACATGGCTTTTAGCTTTAATGGCCTTTTAGGCTTGTTGCCAGAAGAAGTTCCAAAAAAACTTTTCTGGTCCCAATTTGCCCTCTCAGCCCAGTTCTTTTGTAAGCAGGGAGGAGATGGCTGGAGAGTGGCCAAAGCCTGGAGGCCAAAAAACCATGCCACACAATTGGGAGGAGAGGAAGAGGAGTCCCAAGGCCACCGCGCCTCCTGCGGCAGGCGGGCACAGCCTTACTGCAGCACCCTCAGTGCGCGTCTTATCCACGTAGCAGGGCTCACAGTCACCTTCGAGGTGGGGATGGAAGGCGCCTGGGTCGAGTGTGTCCCTAGATGTGGCCCGGGTTCTCTGTCGTCATCACGCTGTATTCTCACCTGTTTCTGTCTTCAGCAAACCACCAGGGCTTTTTTCTTTTTAAAGATTTGCGTTTTCATCTTCACGTTTCGCTTCCCAGGGCCTGAGCTGACTTTGAAGCAGAGAACGCGTCTCTCATTCTTCATAGGTATCTCCAAGCTATAAAGATTTCAGGAGGACTTCAGAGTATTTCAGCCAAGGCCATGGGGAAATTGGAGAGCAGCGTCCATCCTTGCCTGGCAAGACGTTTTCCTCTCCTTTAGCTCAGATGCCTCATGCTTACGATAATGAGGGAGACGGATCCGTCATCTCTGTGATGACGACATCATGCTCTTTCCTCCAGACACTGCCTTTCCCCTTGATTCTCTCCTTCCCGCATTCATTCAACTGTTCATGGGCTGCTGATGTTGAATGCAATTCAGTATTTGGCTTCAAGAACTGAAAGTCACCCAGAGGGATCTGAGGGTGGGACACACGGACAGGAATGGCCATCCTGCTTTGTCTCCACCAGGAAGGCCCCAGAGGGACAGCCTCCTTTCCAAGGATGGGAGGGTGGCTTCCAGCTCTGAGGAGCAGGCCTTGAAGGATCCCTGGTCTGAGATGTGCAGAGGTTGGGGGCAGACATTCCAATTTGAGCACAGGAAGCACAAAGAATCATTTTCTCTCTGCTTGCCCCAGTCAGATCAGTCCCTGGGGGAGTTCCAAAAAGCCTTAGCAACAAGGTGGTTGTGCTCCAGGCACTGGCTTCCCTGCAGCCATCCAGGTTAAAACTTTTTTTTTTTAAGCTGAAGAAAATAGATTAAAATACAATAAAAGCTTAAAGTGATCTGGATTTTAAAATATATATATTTAAGGCCGGGCAAGGTGTCTCATGCCTGGAATTCCAGCACTTTGGGAGGCAGGTAGATTATCTGGGGTTGGAAGTTCAAGACCAGCCTGACCAACATGGTGAAACCCCTTCTCTACTAAAAATACAAAAAATTAGCCCAGCCTGGTGGCGGGTGCCTGTAGTCCCAGCTACTCAGGAGGCTGAGGCAGGAGAACCACTTGAACCTGGGAGGCGGAGGTTGCAGTGAGCTGACATCATGCCACTGCACTCCAGCCTGGGTGACAGAGTGAGAGACTGTTTCAAATAAATAAATAAATAAATAAATAAATAAATATTTAAAACAAAGAGAGGAATGCTCTGTATTAACATGCCTCACTAGGCGGGGCATGCCTAAACCATGCCTAGATGCTCTCTGGGCCCCACCTTGGAGTTGCTGGAATGCTCTTTTGTGCGTTTGGGAGATTCTCAGACACAATAGGCCGGCTAAATCCCTGCTGGCCTCTGGAGATGGAGCTTGGGTGACTGTGATCAAAATAAAAGATGATTCCGGAGAAACAGAAACCTGCAAATGCCGTGACAAACTTACACCTCAGGTTTCTTATGAACACATCTGAACCTGTGACTAGAATGTTCTCACAGTTATTTAAGTTCCCCGAGTACGGTCAGTTTTCCTCCTCACCGTATCATTACTGTTGAAATGTAAGAAAACGAAAACTGAGAAATGATATCCTTCCAAATAAGTGTCAGAGAGCCAAAAAATGTAATCATCCAAGCACAAACATTTCCAAACCACTCAGATATAAGACAACACAGTTAAATCATTTTTATTATAGGCATAAAATAAAAAGTATAAAATATTAAATGTTTATGAGTACAGACAATGATTGTTAACAATTTCCAGTGTAGATGGAATGACTTAGCAATCAAAATTATCTCATAATTATTTCCATGACATATTAAGTTCATTCAGTTTCACCCTCAGGCATTGAGTGGCAAAAGACAATAGCATCTTTATCATATCTGAAACATTAGATTTACATTCAAGAACGTTTCCACTGAGGCCTTTCCCTTCTCTGTGTCCTAGTCTCTCAATAGTGCACAGCAAGACAGCAGTACGGTTCAATCCCTTGGGGAGGTGGGTGTGGGCAGAGGGCTCCCTTCCATCTCATGTCCCCTGGGGCAGCTACACCCGGCAAGTTCTGTCTCCAGCCAACCTTAAGAAGGGGGGAGTCAGGAAAAGGCATCATTTTCTGTGGAAAGTGTTGGAAGGTGGCAAAAGCCATTCTGCTGCAAGGGCCCTTCATCCAGGCTTTGTAGTGTGGGGGTGACAGCTGGACCCACACGTTTGTATTATATCTGAGCCCAACGACAACTTTCATTTGCACAGGCCATGTGGGGCAGAAGACGTGACTGCCTCTCTCAGGCCCCATTGGAGGCTCCCTGAAACCATACCCCCAATTTTCTGAGACTATACAGCCCCCAGAAAGTCCACTTAGGTTATAGTATCTTACTAAGCCAGTACAGACTGGCAAAGAGGTTGATAGAAATTCAATGCAAAAGCCCACAGGTAGGGTTGAACAAGGTAGACATCTGTGCAGGGGATGGAACTGGCAGAGCTACAGGGACCCAGAGCAGGGATGTGGCACCAAACTGAAGCAAGGTGGGTGTCCACACTCAGGGGAAGGCAGCTGCCCAGTGCAGGATAAGATGTTGGAATGGGTAAAGAAGGATATCTTCATGGGGTAGGGGGTGGAGACAGGTTGATGAGGGCTGTCAGGGCCTGTGTGCATGAGGAGGGCATTCACATTGGGCTCTGATTAAATAAATACTTAATGTTAAGGATAATGGGAACAAGGTTTCTTGTTGCCAGAGAAAGGAGTTGCAATTATTGAAAAGAAGAAAGCTGAAACCTTGTGAGCATTGGTGTGAACACATGGTTTTCAATGTATATAGAAAGAGAAATAAATCTCATTGTCAATGTGTGTATGTGTGTGTACATATATTCCCTAGTTCTGTCCACCAAAAGAACCTGGAAGCAGGGACATTCCAATAGCATTGAGCACACCCGGCACCTAGATATTAGTTTCTAAATTCAATTCTTGCTGAAAGAAACCTGGGCTCCCTGAAGAGATGGCTGCTTTCATGGCTGGCACAGAGAAAGAACAAAATGAGCTTGGAATTTCTTGTTGTGCCCAAAACTAAGAAAGTACTTAAGAAATGATGGGATTATGCCAAAAAGACATAGGCGCCAGGTTTAAGGGGCTCTCATTGCCAAATCTCGGACAATTTGAGGGTCAAACTAAATCATTTTAGTAACAGATTATAACCCATTAGATAAAATAGGAAACCATGAGTCCACATTGATATAAATAAATGAATAAATTGAAAGTATGATGAGGGGTAGGATGTTTACATGGTCTCAAATTACCTCCCCACCAAATACTTACTAATTACAAAGAGGAAAAAAACAAAAACAAGTAGAAAAATTAATTACAAATAGAAAAAAAAGGTCTAGCAGATTCCACCTTAATCAAGTGATCAAAGTGAGCAAAATAAGTAATGCGACAAACTGAGATTTTGTGCCCCTGAGAGGAAGCAGCCTCACATCTATGGTCCTCCCACCACAGATACATGAATCTAATCTTGAGGAGAGATCAAACCCAAATTGAGGTAAATTCGGCAAAATAACTAGCCTCTAAACTTTAAAGTGTGAAGGTCATCACACGAAAGGAAAAATGGAGGAGATTAAAGAGAAATGACAACTATTAATGTGACTCTGAACTGGATCCTTTTGCTACAAAGGTGATTATCAGGACAATTAGAAAACCTTGAATGCCATCTGGGGGTCAGATAGCAGTGTTATATCAGTGTTAATTTCCTGAGTGTATGATTGAATTTTACTGATGTAGAATACGCTTGTCTGTAGAAATACACAATACATACTAAATATTCATATTGGCAACTTTCTCTGGTTCCTAAAAATAGTTATTTGCACTATACTTTCAATTTTTTCACACATTTTAGATTTTTTAAAAAGTAGTTGATAATTACTTGTCTCTTCAATAGACATCGACTCTCCTTTTAAAATCGGCCATGACTAGCCTCATTAGGTTTTGCACAATCTGACATTCTGAAATACACACATCAATGAGGAGATGGAGTTTGGGAACAGTAAAAATAGCTGACTATACAGACAATTCCATTTCTGTTCTTATTACTACAAATAGATTCTTCATTTTCTTTGTTAATCACATTCTCTCTTTATCATGGATCTCTACATTGCAGTTTTCGGCTGATGATTATGTCCAAATAAATGCATCCTATCTTACTGAACATGATTCTTCAGTAGATGCAGCAACATGACTTCTTGAAAGATTATATCCTAATGATGCAAATTATTTCATTACATCATTTCAAAATGAGTCTTTCACTTTGATTTATATAAATTCCAGTATACGTTCTCCTAATTCATGAAACTTACATACCTAACCCTTTGAGCCTGATACACCCAGTAAGTAAAAACCTTTTGGCAAGCAAATTTGCCACCTATTTACTTCCTTCTTGACCTAAACCTTCATTTCTCTTAAAACTATCTCTTATCTCCTCAAGGAAGCCTTTGAGTCAGCCCTTCCTTGGAATTTTCCCACATTTCTATTCTGTTATGTAATCATTTTGTAACTCTATAAGAAAATAAACAGTGTTTTTGTATGAATCATCAACAAAGTAACATCTTTTTTATATGGAACAATTGTTTTTAATTCCCTGGTATGTTTGCATTATTTCTCAGTATACCGTATGCAATCATTTTATGTTGTTGGCAAACAGCAGTTTTTAATGCTAATAATTTTATTCTATTAAAGATTTTTAATACTTATACATATAAATGATCATATTATGCACATATTTCTGCATCTTGCTTTTAAAACTCAACCACATGGATATCCCTCCAAAACTAGTGTAACTTTAATTTATTTTTAAGTGCTGCTTAATATTTTATAATGTGGATGTACCATAAGTTTCTCAGTCATTCTGCTACTGACAGGGGATATTTAATTTCCTTAACATTTTTTTCCTAAACACTGCACAAATAAACACGCTTTTATGTATGTCTTTATGTCCTGCTTTTATTTCGGTAGGTTAGATTTACAGCATTGGGTGATACATGCATGTTCAATTTTGATCAATGTTTCCAGGTAGAATTTTTAAACGGCTGTAACAATTTACAATGTATATATATACTTTTATGCTCCTCCCTAAAAATGCCAGGTATTAATATGGAGTTATTTAAATTTCTTTCTAGTCACCTGCCTGTAAAATGATTCATTTGTTCAGTAAACTTCTCTTACTGAACATCTGCCTACCAGGCACTGTTGCTGGCCCTGAGGATGTGACAGTGAGCCACGCTGGTCAAGTCCTCACGCTGGCGGAGCTCACATCCCAGCAGGGAGTCAGATGATAAACAAACACATAAATATTTGGTAAGTCAGAGGCGACACGAAGAAAAGGAAATAGGGAATGAGAAGTATGGGGCAGGCAGTGCTATTTAAGGTAGGGTGCTCAGGAAAGATGTCTCAGAGGTGACATTTGAGCAGAGACCTGGAGCAAGTGTGGGAATGTAACACGGGGAGGAAGTTCTGAGGCTAATACAGGTGTGGGGTGCAGGAGGAACAGGAAGAAGGCCAGTGCGGCTGGAGGGGAACTTCCGGCAGCGCAGAGGCAGTACCACTGCGGCCCACTTGGGGGCGCACTGCCAGGGGAGTCCCACAGGCCCCACGCGCACCAGCTGAGAAAACGCGACTGGAGGGAAACGTCCGGCAGTGCCGAGTCAGAGGTAGTACCACGACTGTCCAGTGGGGGGCACTGCCAAGGGGTCCCACAGGCTCCACGTGTTCCAGCAGGGAAGACCGCTTCCACCTGAGGCCAGGAAGAAGAATCCCTTTCTGCTCCAGTTTCCCTCCCGCGCCTCCACTGCAAAACTGGCACCGAACTCTACCTTGGCTGCATGACAAATAATTGTTTCCAAAATTACCATTTGTCTGTTGACTCTATATAGAGCCCAATTTGTCTTCTAAAAGTTTGAAAACTGTGTCTAGCCATGTATCTCTCTATTATTTTTAAATCTATAGCTTCTAGGTTTCTAGTGGTGAAGGCCTCTTCAGCCCCTAGATGGTATGTGTAGACCCATAGATTTTATGGAAATGTTTCGAGTTTTGGTTTTTTTGCATTCACGTCTTTAGTCTATCTGATCACATTTTTTAATGCAATGTGAGATAGAGATCCAATTCTGTTTTCTTTCAGGCAGCCATTGTGCTGTCACTGTTTATTAAATAATCCATCTTTTTTCCACTGAGATGAATCTTTGTCATATATTATATTTTTGTATTTGTCAAGATCTATTTTTGGGTTCTCTCTTCGGTTCCACTGATCTGTTTGTCTATTCCTAGCTGATACCACAGTGACTTGATGGCAGGGCTTTATGCACGATCTGTTCTTTTGTAAGGCAAGTGTACTCACTGTTCTTTTCCATAACTTTCTCAGCTGTTCTGGGGGCATTTATTCTTCCATATAAGTTTTAATGTCATTCCATTCAACTAAAAAAACACTAATTGAGATTTTAATCAAAATTAGATTCCTTTTGTATAGTAAGTTGGGAGAATTGACATTTTATGATATTGTCTTCTAATCCAAGAAGAATATTTGTTCAGAGCTCCTTTTAGATCATTCAGTAAGTCTTTGGTTTTCTTCTTTTAGATACTGCACTTTTTTGTTGAATTCATTTTTAAGTATCTGTGGCTTCTGTCACTATTGCAAATCAAATCTATTTTCCAGTTTCTTCTTCCAGGTGCTGTGTCAGTGTCCTGGCAGGAAATACATGGTGCACTCGAGTTGGGTACTGAGGAGAGTTTAAATATCAAGTATTGATTAAGGTGCGGGCATGAATAAGGGAAGTCAACAAGGAGCAGAGAAGCACCCCAGGGTGCCAACGCAGTGGGGCAAGGTTTTCCAAGGTAGGACCTGGAAAAAACACTGTAGCTGAGGCTGTCACTGTAGTAGAGGACATCTGGCGAGGAGCCTAGCCTGTGGTAGGGGAGCCAGCCTTTGCCAATTCTCAGTCCAGCAGAAAGGAAGACACCCTGCTCTCATCCTCCTCCTGCCTGCCACACTCCTGAAAATGCTTCTCATAAGATGAACCCAGCTGTGAGCCTTGTATTAAGCCACGTTAGGTGTTAAAGCATTAATTCTAGTAACAAAAAACCCAAATCCCTTGGGTCTTCTCAGTATCCAATTGTATCATTTTTTAAAATAGGTAATTCTGTCTCTTCTTTTCCAAAGTTTATATCTAATATATAATATTCCTGTTGTATTAGTTTGCTAGGGTTGCTCTAACAAAATATCACAAACCAAGTGGTTTAAACAGCAGAAATTTATCATCTTTCATTTCTGGGGCTAGAAGTCCAAGGTCAAGGTATCATTAGAGTTGGTTTCTTCTGAGGGCTCTGGGGGAACATCTGTTCCACACCTCTCTCCTAGGTTCTGGTGGTTTGCTGGCCACCCATCACCCCGGCAGAGAGCAGGGTGATACTTGACTTGTAAAATCATCACCCTACTCTGTCTTCATGGTGTTCTTCCTGTGTGTGTTTTCTGTCTATTAGAGTGGGCCATTTCTATGTTTTCTTTGGAGAAATGTCTACTCACATCTTTGCTCATTTTTAAATTGAGTTCTTCTTATTGTTATTGAATTGTATGAGTTCCTTATGTATTCTGAATATTAATCCCTTATCAGACAGATGGTTTGCAAATATTTTCTCCAAATCTATACGTTGCCTTTTCATTTTGCTGATTGTTACTATGCTGTGTCAAAACTCTTTAGTTAGATGTAGGTCCACTTGCTTATTCTTGCTTTTGTTGCCTGTGCTTGTGGTGTCATAGCCCAAAAATCATTGCCAAGATCCATGTCAAGGAGCTTTACCTTATGTTTTCTTCTAGGAGTTTTGGGGTTTCAGGTTTTACCTTTAAATCTTTAATCCATTTTGAGTTGATTTTTGGGTATGGAGCAATGCAAGGGTCAAATTCACTATTTTGTGTGTGGATACTCAGTTTTCCCAGAACTGTTTATTGAAAAACGAGTCCTCTCCCCATGGTGTGTTCTTGGCACCCTTGTCAAAGATCCGGTGACTGTATATGCATGGACTTATTTCTGAGCTCTCTATTCTGTGTCATAGGTTTATAGCCTGAAGTGTTCTCTTCATTATTGTCTTAGTAGTTTGCTATTCCCCTTATAATTTTCTGTTTGACCCAATAATTGGGTGGAATTGTGGTTCTTAATTAAGATTTTTGGTTGAATTATTTAATTCTAATTTAAAAAATTTTTGACATAATAATGTGGCCTTTAAGTATCAGCTTTTTTATTTCATTAAGATATTTTAACGTGACCAAGTGGGACATGAGTGATTTTTGTCCATGATTCATGTACACAGGGGGGAAATGTGTACTCTCTATTTGAGATACGTAAAGCTCAATGTACGTCAGTGAAGTCAGATTTATTGATGGTATTAGTGAATCCCTTTACATCCTTACCTTGTATCTAGTAGATCTATCTCCTTTCCTGTTGGTATTTTAAAAATTAAGTTTTACTTGCATTTTAACAGTTTCAGCTTAAGGTATTTAATTGCTACATTGTTGTGCACACAGATTTATGACTATTACCTCTTCTACATAAATTTTGCCTTTATCGTTACACAATGTACCTCATTATTCTATTTAGCTCTATAAACCTAAAATTTCATTTTGTGACATTAATATTGTCATGTCAACTTTCTTTTTGTATGCTTTTATCTGTTAGCTCTTTGATTACTGATATTTTCAACCTTTTCATAAAAGTTGTCTTTCATTTCTCATAAACGGCATAGAGCTGGGTTTTGATTTTTTTTTTTTTTTTTTTAATACGGAGTCTTGCTTTGTCACCCAGGCTGGAGTGCAGTGGCACGATCTCGTCTCACTGCAAGCTCCACCTCCCGGGTTCACACCACTCTCCTGCCTCAGCCTCCCAAGCAACTGGACCACAGATGCCCACCACCACACTCAGCCAATTTTTTGTATTTTTTTTTAGTAGAGACGGGGTTTCACCATGTTAGCCAGGATGGTCTCAATCTCTTGACTTCGTGATCCACCCACCTCGGCTTCCCACAGTGCTGGGATTACAGGCGTGAGCCACCGCACCCGGCCTGGGTTTTGATTTTTAACTTAATCTGATTCTCTGTCTTTTAATAGGATCATTCAACATTTTATATTTAGTGCAAAAACTGATATTCTTGATTCTGATTCTTCTGTCCATGTTTATTTTTTATTTTTGTTTCCTCTTTTGCTTTTTTCTATTTTTTTTATTTAGTGAAGCTGCTATTGCTTCATTTTCCCCTAGATAATGAGGAACTTCTACCAAACATTTCTATTCAATTAATAGTCATTGCCCTTTCCCCAGAACTCTTAATCAGAAACATATTAATATTTCTGAATTATTATTTGAAATCAAGATACCAAGACTATTTCCCTAACCAGGATACACTCTTTCCCCTCTTTTGCTTTATCTCAGTAAGGTGAAATCATTTTTAAAATGTTCTTGGTTACTCTTGAAATTTTATTTTGTTAAAATTTAAGGTTGATTTATTAAGGGAAAAAATCAACAAACACAAAAACTAAAAAAGAAATTGGGATTGTGGTGAAAATTTCATTAAATAGGTTTTGAGGGGTAGTTGCATTTTTACAACATTGACTTTCCTGATCTGAAAACGTTATCTGTCTCTATCTATTCAGATATAATAGCCTTCCGTAAAGCTTTGTCAGTACTGCTCATACCAAAGTTATGCATTTATCAAATTAATTCCCCAAATTTTGTACTTTTAATTGCTCTTGTGAATGGCATCTCTGTTTCCTTTATATTTTCTAGCTGGTTATTAATGTTATAAAGGAAAGCAATTGAATTTTGTGTATTTATCTTGTATCTGTTTAGAAAATAGCCAGCATACTAAATTTTAAAATTGATTATAATATTCAGTTGATTCTTTTAGGTTTTCTGGATAGACAGTCATATAATCTGTTCCAACATTTCTATCTTTAACTTTTTTTCTTGTCCTATTGCACTAGCTACACCTCCAGCATGGTGTACAATAATAGTATTTAGAGGAGGCATTCTTGCTCGTTCTTAACTTCAGTCCAAATATCTTTAGTGCAATACTATTGTATATTAATTTGTTGTATTCCAAGATATGCTCTGTATTATTTTAACAAAATTTTTGTTTTATGGCTATTTTCTAAAAGTTGTTACTTTTTTGAAAATCCAGAATAACCCTGAAATTTCATAAAATGTTTTTTTTTTTTTTTTTTTTTTTTTGAGACAGAGTCTCGTGTTACCCAGGCTGGAGTGCAGTGGCGTGATCTTGGCTCACTGTAACCTATACCTCATGGGCTCAAGTGATTCTCCTGCCTCAGCCTCCCAAGTAGCTGGAATTATAGGTGCCCAGCTGAGTTTTGTATTTTTAGTAGAGACAGGGTTTCACCACGTTGGCCAGGCTGGTCTCAAACTCCTGAGCTCAGGTGATCTGCCTGCCTCAGCCTCCCAAAGTGCTGGGATTACAGGCGTGAGCCACCGCGCCCGGCTGGCAATTTCATAGAAAGTCTTGATGGCCCTTGAGATGATCACATAAGATGTTCTTCCTTAATCTTTTGATTTAATTTTGATTTAATAATTTGCATTAATGAGGTTCCTAAGCGTAAGTGATCTTTGCATTCTTAACCTATCTTATATCCTGTTGTAACTGAATTGCTAATATTTTATTTTAGAGGTTTGCATTTTTGTTCATGAGTGACAGTGACCTACAGTTTTCCTATCTTAAGCTGCATTTGTCTGATTTCAATATTAGGATCTGTTAGTCATTTAAAATGTGTCTGGGCTGGGCATGGTGGCTCATGCTTGTAATCGGAGCACTTTGGGAGTCCGAGGCAGGAGGGTCGCTGGAGCCCAGGAGTTTGAGACCAGCCTGCACAACATAGAGAGACCCCATCTCTACAAAAAATATAAATAAATTAGCCAGGCGTGGTGGAATATGCCTGTAGTTCCAGCTACTTGAGAGGCTGAACTGGGAGGATCACTTGAGCCTGGGAGGTTGAGGTTGCAGTGAGCTACAATCACGCTACTGTTGCCAGTGCCAAAAAAAAACACATAAAATAAAATGTGTCTGAAGGAAACTTTGATTGTGTTTTTTGGAAAAAATAAATACATCTTCATTCTATTGAAAAGTGTCAGTCCTGCTAATATGTTCTCCCTGAAAGGAAACGATTTTGTGCCAACAGGTCCAGGAAAGGTATTCCTCTGTTAGGGTTTCACAATATACCATGTACAAAGGCTCTGAAAAGTCCTGCAGGGAAGAGGCCTATTTTTTCAACCCAGCTTTGTTTAACTTAGTTTTTCCCAAACTAATTGGAGCACAGAACACTTCTTTTTTTTTTTTTTTTTTTTTGAAGTTTACCTATTAAAACATCCTATAGGATATCTTTAAAAAGATATCAGTTTTGGAAATGCTGTTTATTTTATTTTATTTTTTTGAGATGGAGTCTCGCTCTGTCGCCCAAGCTGGAGTGCAATGGCACATTCTTAGCTCACTGCAACCTCCACCTCCCAGGTTCAAGCAGTTCTCCTGCCTCAGCCTCCCGAGTAGCTGGGATTGCAGGCATGTGCCACCACGTCCAGCCAATTTTTGTATTTTTGGTAGAGATGGGGTTTCGCCATGTTGGCCAGGCTGGTCTTGATCTCCTGACCTCAGGTGATCCACTCACTTCAGCCTCTCAAAGTGCTGGGATTACAGGTGTGAGCCACCACATCCAGCTGGAAATGCTCTTTAAATGCAAAATTGTTTCTTGCAAATTATTTACAATAGCAAAGAGTAGGACATGACCTTAACAAAAAGGGAATGTTTAGTTAAATTATAACAGAATGGACCACTATGCAGTAATAAGCTGATGTGTACAAATATTTCGTAAAGGCATGAAAATGCACCCATTTTAATGTTAAGTGAAAAACCTAGATAAAAATATACTATGTAATTACACCTACATTAAAACCAAACAAACAACAGAGAAAAATAATTAGAAATAAATTCACCAAGGTATCAAAATTATTTTGGATGTTGTTTTTCTTTAATTTTCTTCTTTCTATATTTCTATTAGCATACATTGCTTTCATATTTTGGGGAGAATTGGGTCTGTTTGTTTTTTAGGGGGATGGAGTCTCACTCTGTTGCTCAGGCTGGAGTGCAGTGGTGCGGTCTTGGCTCACTACAGTTTCCGCCTCCTGGATTCAAGCCATTCTCGTGCCTCAGCCTCCCAAGTAGCTGGGATCACAGGTGTGCGCCACCACACCTGGCAAGTTTTTGTATTTTTAGTAGAGATGGGGTTTCACCATGTTGGCCTGGCTGGTCTTGACCTCCTGACCTCAAGTGCAGGTGTGAGAATTGTAATGCCAAAATAATAGAAACCTCACATTTCCACCCAAAAGGAGCATGGGGGTTGGAGTTTGTTGAAGAGGAAGGAATGGCAGGAGAAGGCAGGGGCTCTGGGGCCTCTACCTAATATTCTTTCCTGCCTGGTCCTGTGGAAGGACCCCTGCCGTGGATTGCAGTGTGAGGGGCCTCTCCTACAGCCCAGCACCGGTTCTTAGCAGCACAGACTGCTGCAACACATATGTTACCCCCTCCATCCTATTCCCTTCCTAGTCCACCCTCTCACGCTCTAGGCATGACTCCTTCCCATTTGACTACAGGTTTCTCCAAGGATGAGGATCGTGTCTGACGGACCTCTGAGTCCCTCTGGCCATTAGCACAGGACTTTATGCATGACATATGTCAACAACTGTTTGTTCATACCCTAAAATAACAAAAGTCAGGTCATTCTCTTTAGATCCCCCTTAATCAACCCTGCTCAGCATAGAGGAGCTGGGGAAGCAGCGAGATCCCATTGCTCCAGGAAGGACAACAAGCCCCAGAGGGACAGTCAGCACTCTAGGTCACTGTGGCCACTCACGTTCTCCTCCTCGAAATCCTGCTTCTCTATTATTGAACCTTGATCCCCCTCACCCTCAAAGTAGGGATATTCTATTCTTCATAATGGGATTTTAATTGGTTACATATGACTATTACCCAATTTCAGAGTAACAATGCTATTTCACATATTGGACAATCATCCAGGCACATCTTTTCTCTTTACAGGGGCTGAGAATTGGTATATGTAATGACAGCTCCAACTCTTGACATATTTATTCATGGTATCCTGGTTCTAACTAATTGCACAAAAGTTTACATAATTCTTGACCTCTTCAACACAGGGAACATTTTGTTATGTAATTTTTGAAGGCTAAAGGTTCAGAATCTCTTGTGAGGGCTGAATCCACACCAAAAAACGTCAAGAGCTCATTTATCAAGGTGTGATCTCTGTCCTACCTCCACATTTCACATGTGCAATGCAGAACCTTCTGGCCACTTCATTACTTTCTATTATTTTTATGTTATCTGTCAAATAAGACAAAGCCTAGCTTTCCTAGTATATTAAAATATTTTGATGAGCAATAACTTCTTAATACTGAGAATGGCGTGATCATTATCACTTTTATGGATGGAGCTCTTCCTGTGTGCCAGGCACCTGTTATGTGCTGTATGCACCTCACCACACTTTATCCTCTTTAACCCCCATCCCCAACCCTGGGTGGTGGGTTCTGCTATTACAAATGAGCAAACCAAGGCTCTGGGAGGTTACGTCACTGCACAAGGTGACACACCCAGTGCATCTGTGGCAGTCCAGCATTCAGATACAGGTCTAACTTTCTCCAAAGTCAATTTATTTGTAACTGTTATGTGGAAAAATTGGAATTGGCCTATGAAATAGATGATAGTGCTCATTCAGTACAACGAATACAGAAAGAAAATTCCAATCAGTGAACCCCCAGGCGGCACTTAATAAGCACCAGGCACTATTCTCAGCACTTGTCAAATAGGAACTCCTTACGATCTCAGAATGACCCTATGAGGTAGGAACTATGATGATTTCCAGTTTATAGGTGAAGCAGTTACAGCACCAATAGGTTAGATAAGTTGCCCAAGGCCATGGCCCTGTCAGCAGCAGGGCAGAGTTTGGAGCCCAGGAAGTCCAGTCCTAGATCTAGGGAAGAAGCCGACCCTCTATCCCACTTGAGAACAACAGAAGCTTGGGACTCTCCCCTGGCTGTCGGTCATTTCCGTTAAAACCAACAAATCCAACGTTTCCTCCACCATTCTCAGCATGGAGAGGTTTGGGGGTTCTCTTCAGAAATCAGCAGGCCATGTTTGTTCTGGGTCAGTCAAGCCAGCCCAGATTTCTTTCAGCTGAATACGTATCTTCGACCAGGGGAAAAAAAAAGGAGTGGAGAAAATCTGGTTCTTGAGTCAGTATTTGTGAAATCTGCATGTTTAATCAAATGTCTACTTCCTGGGCTGTGTGTGCGTGTATGTGTGTGTGTGTTGTGTAAAAAGACCTTCCTTCAGATTTTCCGGAATCCAGCAAATAATACAATGGTGGAAATGAGAAAGTTTGTATGTCACATCCTCACATTCTGGGCCACCAGCTGCCTTAGAACCACATTGGCGACACTGGTGACGTACTGTTTCCCTGAGAGATTTTTAGCATCAGAAGAGTGCCTCAAGTTCACATTTTCCAAGAGCTTCCATCCTCCTCATAACCATTATTTGGCTTCAAATTACCTCAGTCAATAAAATTACTATCGTTGGTTTGCACCTTTCAGAAAATGTGTGTGCATTAAACACTTTGGCAATATTTATTTATTCTGCCATCTGTCCCACTATCTACACATTCTCAACAGTCTGGCCTAGAAAGCGCCCAAAATCACCTGAGCATCGTAAAATTAGTTCATGGCTGTCAGAGAAACGCGTGGAGAACACAGCTGCTGCCCTGCCGCCTGATTTAATGAGGTTCCAAAAGTATGTGGACAAGGATGCTTTCCCTTAGTTACCATGGAAACAGGACGGGGTGCTTAGAGCAGGTGTCAGCAGCATTGAAATCAAGATGAATCAGCTGATGGCTCGTCATCTGGGGGAGGCACTGACCGAGCCCCAGTGGCTCCAGAACTCACACAATCGCACTGTCCTGATCCTTTCTTCCGAGAACTGGAGAACAGAGATCCAAACTCCTTCCAGACTTTCTTCTGAACATATTGTGTTGCCATATAAACTCTGTGAGCCTAGAAGGACTTATACATTAAGGATTTCAAAATTAGAAATGCGGAGTACTTCTGTTCTTTCAGATCCTAATTAATTGGTGATCTGTTGTTTTACCAAAAAAGAAAGAAACAATACGGGATCCACCTCCGTACCACCATCCCCCTCTCCAACCTGGGTTTATTCTGATTTTATTCAAAGCCAAACTTGCCTCCAGGAGAAACTTTTTGTTGTAATGAACAGAATGGGATAGCTGATGTTTCTGGTGAAACTCCCCATTTGGAGAGTCAGGGACTTTTTACGCAAACCTGGTTTTCATCCTAAATTATAGTGTCAAAAGCGAAACAGCCTAATTTACAAACTTGAATGTTAGACCTATGAGTGACTTCTCAGACTCCACATCACTTGGAAAGAATAGAAAACTTAAAAGAAATTTTTTTTGAGACAAGGTCTGACTCTGTCACCCGGGCTGGATGCAGTGATGCGATCGTAGCTGACTGCAGCCTCAACCTCCCAGGCTCCAGTGATCCTCCCACCTCAGCCTTCTGAGTAGATGGGCTGGGACCACAGGTACGTGCCACAACACCTGGCTAATTTTTGTGTATTTGGTAGAGATGGGATTTCACCGTGTTGCTCAGGCTGGTCTCAAACTCCTGAGCTCAAGCAATCCACCCACCTTGGCCTCCCAGTGTTGGGATTACAGGTTTGAGCCACTGTGCCTGGCCAGAAAACTTTGATATTAAAAAAAAAAAAAATCTCTCAACAGTTCATTTTACTAATGATTCCATGATATGGAATCTTTTCGGGTGAAAAAGTAAGAACAGAGAATGGGACTAACTGAAATATTACTGAAGAAATAAGAAAAGTCTTGAGTTCTATTCTTCAGAAAGTTCCAATTTGACACCAGGAACTTAAAGCAAACAATCTTTGGGAAATATAGATCTCTCCAACTTTTGCAAAGCGAAGGAATCTTTAACTTTCTGGCTTCATCTTCTTAAGCTTTTTCAGGGTCAAACAGAATTCATTAGCCAGTTGGCTCAGAGAAAATAAGGTGGCATATATGCTATTTCATGTAGAAAAAGAGCAAAGCGTTCAATTTTTCTGCTTTTTGGCTGAACTGACAGATATTACTCTGGGAATGTGATGATTTAGGTCAAAATTCTGCTTCCTGAATAATTCAGATAATTGCCCCAACTCCACACTTTACTTGAGTCTAAGAGATGTGACTTCAAAAGGCAGGTGATCAAATTAGAATCATGTTTTGATGACCTTGGTTTTAAGCTCTTTTTTGAAGGAAAGGGATAGATATTTGCTACTTAATTAAACATTTTGATGTATTTTGGAAACACAGATGAACCACACAGACACTGAACATTATTAGTGTAATATTAAGTGTTGGGCAGTGGAGCCTAAGTTTGACATACTAGACTTTGTTCCATAGGAGTCATCCAATCAGACATCTTTGTCAAGCAGATGTTACAGTTTAGATGTTCAAGGAGACACAGCTTTCCTCCCGGCCCTCAGGAGCTGTGTGTACAAGTGATGCTTGTTACGCGGGTCCGTAGTTGGCAGTCTATGTCCTGTCACTCAGTGCCACCGTCCTGTGCTGTAAACAGAAGAGAGAAGTCTGAGCGCTAGAATTCGATTTGGCGTTTCTTGGGGTCTTATTGACATAGGAGCATCTAACAAGTGTACACGGAATTTTACTACATAAAAACAAATTTAATTACAATATTTGATTGAAAGCAAAGTCACTGCTGCTAAACTTGGCCCCTGTAATAGAAGGCGGGCTTCACTTTGCTATCACAATGTGATATCCCTTTGTGGACATGTCCTCAAACCCTTGGGTAATGCTACCAACTTAGAGCAGCTTCTCATGCCCACGTGGTTTGAGCTGTTTGCCTGGCAGGGTCCATAATTTAGCCTGAGCCACCTGTATGCCTCGTCCCAAGTGACCAAAATGCAGGTTTGCTGTCTAGGGTGGACATGTGCCCCTGTAGCTGCAGAGCAGTTGGGAGTCATGTGGCTCTGGCAGGTGGAGCCTTCAGAGTGGCGATGAGCCCACAGTCCAGGAAAGAGGTGATGTGGCCTGAATAAAGAGATATTTTGCAAGCAGAGTCAACAGCTGGTGGGTAACTGGGTGTGGGGATGAGGGAGAGGAGGCACACACGGCTCAAGGCGTCTGGCTGGGGGCCCTGAAAATAGACAGATTTCTTTTCCTGGAAACAGCCTAAGAGCCCAGCTGGCCTGCAGACCCTTCTTTCATGTGACGTTTATGCTTAAATCCAGGCTATAAACAGATCAAAGTGGAGCAACCCTGGTGGAAGCAAGGAGGGATGATGCCAGGTCTTGCCCCCAGCTTCCTCCTATCCTGCCGTGGGTGCCCCAGAGCTCCAGAGGAGCTGCCTGCAGGGCCCCGAGCTTGAGGGTGGATGTCACAGGAGAGCCGTGAAGAGCACAGGGTCAGAAACTCGGCTTCTCCTGCAGGGCACTGGGCAGGTGGCTTAGACTCTGCCAGGGCTCTGTAGCCTCAGTCTGTAAGCTGGTGATCAGGATGGATGGGCACCCTGGCTGCGAGCATGCCAAGAGGTAAGGACTGTGTATTAGCCCATTTTCACGCTGCTGATAAAGACATGCCCGAGACTGGGTCATTTATAAAGAAAAAGAGGTTTAATGGACTCACAGTTCCACGAGGCCTCACAATCATGGCAGAAGACAAAAGGCACATCTCACATGGCAGCAGGCAAGAGAGAATGAGAGACCAAGTGAAAGGGGTTTCCCCTTATAAAACCATCAGATCTCATGAGACTTACTACCATGAGAACAGTATGGGGGAAACCGCCCCCATGATTCAATTACCTCCCATCCGGTCCCTCCCACAACACGTGGGAATTATGGGAGCAACAATTCAAGATGAGATTTGGGTGGAGACACAGCCAAACCATATCAGACAGAGTGCCCAGCTGAGTGAGGACATGGTGAGCACTGCCTACATGCTGTTGGGAGGACTCCTGCTCTTGCATCTTACAGGCCAGGAGCCTGCCCAGGGCACACAGGCAGCTGTGTAGAGACAGCACTGGAATCAAGCTGCCCAAAGTCCATGCATATCCTCACTCAGTGGTCGGCAAGCTTTTCTGCAACACGTATTTCTGTAGTGCATATTTGAGGCTTTGGAGACCATATGGTCTCTATCCCCACAAGTCTATTGCACCTTGGAGAGAAAGCAGCCACACACAACATGGAGGTAAATGGGCATGGATCAGCCAGCACAGCTCTGCAGGAACGGGGGCGGGTGGTCCTCTGTGGGCCTCTGTTCTGAATTCCCGTGAATAAACCACAGCATCTTTGATAACTGAGTTCTGAGATCCCGGACTGCCCACAGCTGGGGATAATTTGGCTGGGTGCCACGACTCAGGCTTTCTTGGTCACGTGAGCGCCTCTCACCTCTGGGATGTCCAGTCCATGCTGTGTTCTCCTGACACCTGCCCAGGGCTGCACACATAGCATGTGGCAGAACCAGGAGTTGACCACTCTTTAACCACTGTGCTAAGTCAGAGCTCAGCTCTTCATTGCCGGCCAGTCCCTCCCCCAGGCTCCAGACCCTGTCTCATCCCACCTTCTGGACTCACTCCAGGGGCCATCTCTGCTTTCTCCTGGGCCATCAACCTCACCCTTCCTACTGGCCCCTTCCCGTCAACAGTTAACACACGCAAGCCCACTGCCCAGTTACCATCTTTAAAACATTCTGAATCCCTCTTCTGTCTCCCTTCCTCTCTTTTCATCTTCCTCTCTCCTCTCTTCTCTCCTCTCCTTCTCTCTCCTCTCTCACCTCCTCTGTCTCACTCTTGTTCTCTCTCATACACTCTCCTCCCTTTGCAGCCGAGCTTCGTGTAAGCATCACGAGCACCCAGGGGCTGTTTCCTCACCTCCCACTCACACAGCCCACAGCAATCTGCCTTCTGCCCTCATCACCCCCCTAGAAACCTCCCTTAGCTTGTCAGTGACCTCCAATGGGCTGTTTCAGTCTCTACTTTGCCACATTATTGACTTTAAATAAATGTTTATATAAAATAAATAAAGGGATAAACCAATAAATGAACATATGAAATCTTATGAGAAAAACTCCACTCATTTCTCACCACTTTAACAAGCTTAACTCTGGAGAGCCACATCCCTCTAACCAGCTTAGCTCTGGAGAGCCCCAGATGAGCACACCCCGATATCATGGCTTCTCCAGCTGAGGTCCTGGGAATCTCATATCCCATCCTCACCCCGTCCAGATCCACTGAGTAAGGGTCTCTGGGCGGGGGTCTGGGGCCTGCACTGTGAACAGATACTTGAGATGAAGCTTAGGCACATTACAGTTGGATGGCCACTGTCCCACATCTGCTCTTCTGTGAATTTTTCTGATCCAGCAATCTCTTCATAATCAACAAGATTGAAAACAAAGAGTAGGGATTCTGCCTTTAAAAACATCCACAGAAACAAAGGGAAAATAAGTGTTCTCTTTGGCACGCAATGGTGCCTGGGGTCTGATGGGTCTTCGGTTTGCTCGACACTCACCCTTTCCACCAAGGCTGTTACTGAAGGTTGCTACCACAGAACAACACGCGGCACTCCAGCCCAGGGATGCGTGCTCTGATCAGCTTCTGCTGACATCTTGGAGACAGTGATCTGTTTTATCTGCTTCCAATTTTTGGAACAAGAAAGTCTTATTTAGCAGGCAGAACTGCTTCTCAGAAAAATGCAAATGAGAGAACCCTTCCCCCCTTATGTGGAATGTTCAGTCGCTCTCGGTCCTTCTGATTAATAACTTCAGTCCTCTCTGTTTGTATGTTAATTTCCATTTACACAACACTGCATGGACTTTAGCGCATTTGACTCGAACGACAATAACAGAGAGGTGGGTGGGGCATTCACCACATCGTTACTTCCACAGATACCCAGTGGGTGCCTGTTATGTGCCCGGCGCCAGCTCTGGGTGCCATGGGAACACTGAAGAGAGACTGACATGGATGCTGCCGCCCTCGGGGACCTCCCAGGCTGCTGGAGGAGACGTGCCACGGACACAGCCACTAGTGCCACCTACAAAGTGCCGAGGGCCTGTGGACTAGATTGTAAGTTCCTTGAAACCAAGAACAGAGACGACCACTCATATCCTCTGTGCCATGCACAGGGCGTGGTGGGAGTCCATTTTCACTAAACCTGGTCAAATGAATGAGACCAGTCAAGTGCTTCAGAAATTCAGAGTTGAGTTGGGATGAGTGGGGTCACTTCCTGATGGGGTGCACTCGTAGATTGGGGGCTTCCTGAAGGAGGGGACATTTGGAACCAGCAGCTCTCACCAGCCTGTAGAGCTTCACGTGATCTCTCAAGCTCAAACCTTTACAGATTAAATGTAAATTTGTGGTATCCTTGGAAAGTCAAGTTTATTTCTTAGAACATCAACCTGCGTACCTTACAAATTGTACTTGAGGGAAACGTTTTCTCCACCCCAAAGGCCCATTTTCACTCAGTATTCTTAGTGTAAATTAAAAGAGTTTTCTCCTTTCTGTTTTTACTTTATGATTAAAAATGTAACACAGTATCATTATAAATAATTTGGAAAGTAGAAAAAAGTTTGAACAATTAGGAAAAACGTCAACCGTAATCCCATTACCTAGGGGTTATTCTGATTATTATTTTTGGCATATGTCCTTATAGCATGTTTGTATGCATGTATTTTTAACATTGATAAGCCCATATTAAATACACAGTTTAGAGTTCTTTTCCACTGTCATTAAAAACTCTTAAAAACTTAAAAAGACTACAGAATGTGACATTGTTTGCACTAGAACTTAAATTTTCTTATGTTTGACATTTGGAAGGTTCTCATTAAATGTTAATGTAAATAAAAGATGTAGAAAATGTTGTCTACATTTTGGATTATTTGCTTAGAATGGATTCCTCAAAAGAGAATTAGGATCTTAGATCCATATTACCAAATTGCTTTCTAGAAAGTGTGCCCCAGCATGCACTGCCGCATTGGGTTTGAGAGTGCTTGCAACACTTCCCAGCTCTTCCGGTTACACACCACTGCAGAACAAATGATATCATGGGTCAGGGATTCAGGCACGGCTCAGCCGGTCAGTCCTTCTGCCCTACATGGCCCTGACTGAGGTTTCTTGGTGGTGTTGAGTTGGCAGCTGGTCAGAGGGTCCAAGTGGCCTCCACACATGCCTGCAGCCTGGCAGGGATGGCTCGAAGGCCCGGTTCATAACTCCCTTCCCCTGCTCATGCGCTCTCAGGGCCTCATCACAAGGTCTCTCCCACTGGGCAGTCAGACTCTAGGTGCCACCAGTGAGCCAGGGCTCCCAAAGACGGGAAAGGGAACCTGCCAGTCTCTTAAGGCACAGCAGCACCTTCCACTGCATTCTGTTGGTCGAAGCAACCACAGAGCTCACCGAGGTTCAAGGGAGGGGCTGAGACCCTGTTTCTTAGGCGTGTGAAAGAATTTATAACCACCTGTGATTTGCCACATCAGCATTACGTATTATCACGAGAAACATTTATTTGTTTGCTAATTCGAAAGCTAAGATACAACAAACTAGTGTTGCTTTCATTTGAATTTATTCATTCCACTCTTCAACTTTTACACAGATTCTCTCAGTCATTTAAATTTCCCCACCTGTGGATTTTTTGGTCCTGCCCTTTGGGTCTTTTCTGGCTCTGCCACTTCAACTGTGAGATGTCAGACAGGTTAGTGGAACTTTCTGCATCCTCACTGCTTCCTCTATAGCATGGGGGTAATAATCTCACCCCTCTGCCACTCTTCAAGGGTTTCTGTGAAGCTCAAATGAGAGACAAAATGTAAAGGGCGTATTCAATACCATGCCTGACCCGTGACAGACGCTCAGTACCCGCTCTTGTTAATAGTGTCGTCTGTTCAGAGTCTTGTCGTAAATACTCAGGTGCCAGTTTTGTGGAAGCACGTGTGGAAGCACTCAGGGTTCCTGGGCTGCAGGAGAAGGAAAAGCAGAGCACCCTCTGTGCGCCACTTGGTGCCAGTTTAAGCCACAATTCCCTGGCACCTTTGCCCAAGGGCAGGGAGCTGCCGGCTTGTGAGTGGGCACAATGCCATCCTATGAGATGGGAATGAGAACAGGCAGCCAGGGGATCATGTGTGTCCTGCTGTATTTGTTAAACAAACCGTTCCCAGCCGGAGAGCACTAAAACAGCTGTCAATCCTGGTCTTACAAGCCCGTGGTAATAAGAGACGTGCAATCATTAATTTAGCTCCGGGAAGAATTACCTTTCCAACTTTTTTTTTTAAAGAAACCGTACAGCACAGCCCACATATACAGACAGAGGTGGGCATCGAAGTTGATTTATGTCTCATCCATCAAACTGAGATAAATGTTATTCCATGGAAATGAAACCAACACTTGCAGAATGAGGTAGTAAATTCCCTTGCTGAACCCTGACTGAGGGGTGATCCCATTTGTCACTTCCCCCTCTTGTCTGAAGGTGACACTACACCCTGCCACCAGCAGCGTAAGTGCCTTTAGTGGCTCTTCCTCCCCATGAGTGACAATGGGTCATGGATGGCCAGCCACTTGCTTTATTCCTGACGCCTCTCAACACTTGGTCACAGCTGGCAGCCTCTTCCAGGGACATCTTGGACCACAAGTCGATCAAGACGCAGCCTTGTCAGTCCCCACATCTCAGGATGTTCCAGTTGGGTGATGGGCCTGGACAAAGAACAGGCATGTGCCAGATGTGGCAGGGAGGGAAGGCACGTGCTCTCCCAGTACCTAAAAACCATGTGACTTGGGCTTCCGGGATCTCAGTTTCTGTGTCTGCTAAATGGGAACGCAAATGCCCACCTTGCCTACTTCACAAGAATGTGAAACCACACAAAACAAAGGCCTGTGACTGTGTGAGATACAGTAATAACCGAGGCAAACGCTCTGCATTCTTTCTGCACTGTTCTTTTAAAGAGGTTTTCACTCTAATATGTATTTAAACAGGTTTGGAAAGGTTTAATAAATGTTATTTTCCACTTTCCAGAGGAGAAAACTGAGGTGTGTTGAGAGTAAGTGACTCTTGAAGGTCATGGAGTGGAACCCTGGTCTCCTGGTTCTCAGCAGTTCCCATTGGACCACGCTGTCCCCCAAGTGGAAGAGAACACGGGGCCTTAATATCTTTCCAGGGCTTTCTTTTCACATCAGTTTACATCGGTAGGTCAGTTCCAGCTGTGCCTCGGTGAGCTGAGGCTCCACTTGTACGACTGTAGGCTTCTCACCTGAGGAAGCCCTTCAAAGTCCACGCTTCATCTTTTTCAGTCCGTAGAGCTCTGGATGGGGAGGCTGGGTCATTTGCAGAGGCTCAGACTGGGAGTGTGGCGTGAGTCCTGGAATGGCAGAAGCTCTACAGCACAGACCCAGACCTGTCCGTCGGCAGAACTGGGTTTTACTAACTGAGTAACTTAACCTTTCCAAATCTCAATGTCTTCGCAAATGAAAGGGACTAAGTCATGCTGTGTGTGGCTTTGGGGCTCAAGCCATTCTCTGTATATAAAGCATCAGACCCAGTGCCTGGCTCTGAGGCAGTGGTAGTGCTGTTCTTCCTTCTTTCCTTCATACCATCACTGCCTTGCCTTGCCCTGCCTTTCTTTTTGTTTTTCAGAGTCTCAGTCTGTCACCCAGGCTGGAGTGCAGTGGTGCAATCTCGGCTCACTGCAACCTCTACCTCCCAGGTTCAAGCGATTCTTCTGCCTCAGCCTCCCGAGTAGCTGCGACTACAGGCACGTGCTACCACACCTGGCTAATTTTTGTATTTTTAGTAGAGACGGGGTTTCATCGTGTTAACCAGGATGGTCTCGATGTCCTGACCTGGTGATCCACCCGCCTCAGCTTCCCAAAGTGCTAGGATTACAGGCGTGAGCCACTGCACCCAGCCTTCCTTTCCTTTCTTTCATTCCCTTTTTCTTTTTTCCCTACCGATCTTGGAAATATCTCAAATATAAAGCAGAATATCTTAAACTTGAGGATATGTTGAGCAGATACATGAATGCAACGCCAGTCATCCAGTAGATAAAATGGGAAAGTACAGTGCTCCCCTTAGAGCTTGGGAGGGGCCCGGCTGGCCTGAGGATGGTGAAAAGCAAGAGGCAGGTGACTGTTCACTGGTCCGGCGCACTCCACTCCAACATTCACTAATGGGAACGTGGCTCCTCACATGCTGGGGAGGGAAATAATCTCAGAGGCGCTGAACACTGCTCCGACTTTTCCAAGCTAACCATGTGTGACCTGGGCAGGTCCCCAGGCCCTGTGGGGTCCAGCCTCAGGAGAGTGTCACATCAGAAACTTTCAAGCAACAACAAATGACACCACGAATCTCAGTCTCCTTTGGAAGAATAATATAATTTGGAGGCCATCCAAATTATAATATCTAGGAAACACTTCTTTAAAAATCCCTTTTCCAAAACAAGTAATTCCATCAAAAAGTGTACTAAGGACATGAGTAGAATAGCCAGCAAACATATGAAAAGATGCTCCACATCATTAATGATCAGGAAAATGCACATCAAAAACCACAATGTGATACCGCCTCACTCCTGCAAGAATGGCCGTCATTTAAAAATTTTAAAAAAATAGATGCTGGCATGGATGCAGTGGACAGGAAACACTTCTACACTGCTGGCAGGAATGTCAACTAGTACAAACACTATATGAAACAGTGTGGAGATTCCTTAAAGAACTAAAAGTAGAACTACCATTTGATCCAGCAATCCCACTACTGGGTATCTACCCAGAGGAAAAGAAGTCATTGTATGAAAAAGATACTTGCACACACATTTAAAGCAGCACAATTTGCAATTGCAAAAATATGGAACTAGCCCAAATGCCCATCAACCAACAAGTGGATAAAGAAAAAAAAAAATATATATATATATATATATATATATGTATATATATATCACGTGTTCACACACTATATATATATCACACACTATATATGTGTGTATGTGTGTGTGTGTATATCACACACACCATGGAATACTACTCAGCCATAAACAGGAATGAAATAATGGCATTTGCAGCAACCTGGATGGAGCTGGAGACCACTATTCTAAGTGAAGTAACTCGGGAACGAAAAACCAAACATCGTATGTTCTCATTTATAAGTGAGGACATAAAGGCATAAGAATGATACTGGACTCTGGGGACTTGGGGGAAGGGTGGGGGAGGTGAGGGATAAAAGACTACACTTTGGGTACAGTGTACACTGCTCGGATGATGGCTGAACCAAAATCTCACAAATCACCACTGAAGAACTTGTCCATGTAAGCAAACACTGCCTAGTTTCCCAAAACTATTGAAATAATGAATCAATGAAACTATTTTGCCTTCCTTTTTTCTCTCCAGTGTTTACACAATCGCTGCAGGAGCTCTCAAACTCTACATACTTCACTCTCAACATTCTGCCTCCAAGAGTCCCAGAAGCCCCAGCCCACGTACCTTCTAAGTCTGTCCCTGGCTTCCCTCTTCTCCCTCGCCTCTCCAGCCCTGCATCTCCCCTCGCCTCTCCAACCCTGCATCTCTCCACTCCGTCTTCCAGTGCTGTGTCTCAAAGTCTGGGAAGTGTGTGGGGAAAAACAGAACTCTCCTCAGAGGACAGGAGAAGAGGAGATGGGCCAAGGAGAGATGGGATGTGGGGTTGTCAGGCGACTGGCTGGGAATATCACAGGTGAGTATCCCATTCCCATCCCCTGCCTGTGCACCAGCAAAGCTCCCAGCATGTGCTGCTCAGGAAAGCCAAGATGATGGAGCAGAAACAGGACTTGGTGTTCCCCTGATATTCCTCTAGTGTTCCCCTGATATTTCCCTAGTAGTATTTCTCTTAGGGAATGGCAGGCAAGAGTCCTGTGTGCATAGCTGGGCTGCAGAGAGATCCCTGGGACTACATAGATAGTCACAAATTCTTTTAAATCCCTCCCTTTTGGTTTAAAGTACTAGGTGATTTTAAAATGATCTGTATAACCAGGAATACATTTTGCAAATTTCTCTAAGACTTAGATACTAGGTTTCCGTCCCAAAGACATTTTTATATCTCCCTGAATAGAATAAAGTTAAATCAAGGCTTATCATATTCCAGGCCATAAGGGAGCCTCTCATCTCCTGGATGAGTTGTCGTCTCACCTGATTCTATGCCATGTGCTTGACAACATCAGTGCCTTTCCAAATCGTTGCCTTCGGCTTGGTTTTACCGCCTTGCATTGTTGCACTTCATATCACTGAGCTTAGCTGCAAGAACCGAACAGTGGCTTGTAACGTCCCTGTGCCTTCATTCAGCTTAATGGTCAGTGAGCCTAGATACAAGGGATCCCTTCTGAAGGGCAGGAGGATATTATGGGCACTACTGAATATTTTTAGAGTGGGTGGGTCTTTTTGTTTTTTGTTTGTTTGTTTGTGTTGCTTTGTTTTGTTTTGTTTTTTGGAATGTGGACTTTTTGATACAGGCTGAACATCCCAAATCTGCAATCTGCAATGCTCCAAATTCTGAAACTTTTTGAGCACCAACATCACACTCAAAGGAAATGCTCATTGGAGCATTTTAGGGTTCAGATCGCAGGATTGGGGGTGTTCAACCAATAAGTATAACGTAAATATTCCAAAACTGGAAAAAATTCATATTCTAAAATGTTTCTGGTTCCAAGCATTTCAGAGAAGGAATATTCCGCTTGCACTAACTATGCCACATAAGCAACATTGTGTATTAAGTGTGTGTGCATGTGTGTATGTGTGTGCATGTGTGTATGTGTGTGCATGTGTGTATGTGAGAGCATGTGTGTATGTGAGAGCATGTGTGTATGTGTGTGCATGTGTGTATGTGAGAGCATGTGTGTATGTGAGAGCATGTGTGTATGTGTGTGCATGTGTGTATGTGAGAGCATGTGTGTATGTGAGAGCATGTGTGTATGTGTGTGCATGTGTGTATGTGAGAGCATGTGTGTATGTGAGAGCATGTGTGTATGTGAGAGCATGTGTGTATGTGTGTGCATGTGTGTATATGAGAGCATGTGTGTATGTGTGTGCATGTGTGTATGTGAGAGCATGTGTGTATGTGTGTGCATGTGTGTATGTGAGAGCATGTGTGTATGTGTGTGCATGTGTGTATGTGAGAGCGTGTGTGTATGTGAGAGCATGTGTGTATGTCAGAGCACGTGTGTATGTGAGAGCATGTGTGTATGTCTGTGCATGTGTGTATGTGAGAGCATGTGCGTATGTGAGAGCATGTGTGTATGTCAGAGCATGTGTATATGTGAGAGCATGTGTGTATGTGTGTGCATGTGTGTATGTGAGAGCATGTGTGTATGTGTGTGCATGTGTGTATGTGAGAGCATGTGTGTATGTGTGTGCATGTGTGTATGTGAGAGCATGTGTGTATGTGAGAGCATGTGTGTATGTGGGCATGTTTCATTTAGCTGTAAGAACAAGGTTGGGAAGCCGGCCTGTTAAGCTCACCAAGTTACTGTTTTTCACCAACACAGTTGTTACTAGCAGTGACATCTGCCATGGCTGGGGCACTTTGTTTTAAACTGCTTGACCTGCATTACCTTATTTGGTTTCCACAAAAGCCCTGAGGTCTTTCTGCTGATGTTTTTCTTTGCAGGAAGTTGCTATGTTTAACGTGGTGGGCTACAGAGGAGGAGGCTGTACCTCACGGTCCAGGCAGATGTGCCCTCCAAAGTTCCAGGCAAGCTACCAATTTTTCCTGCCAGAAGGGCTGTGGTCCACTGTGACTCTGCCATATCCCAGTCAGGCAGCTGCTGTGACCCTGAACTGTCCCTGGTCCCTCTGCCCTGTTTCTTCTCTGAGAATTGTGGGTTTTAAACTAGACCCTGGAGTGTTACAGCCAGAAGTGACTTTAAGGCTCACTCAGCCCAAAGCCCAAGAGATCACATGCCTTGCCCAAGGTCACACTGAAGGTCAGTGACGAGGCTGGGACTGGACCCCTGGCCTCCTGGGGGTCTTCATGTCCTTAACACAGAAGGCACCTTTTCTAAGGAACTCACACGCACACCTCTGGAAATGCAAGCATCGCCCTTTCCCAAGTGTCCCCACCTCTGCACTGGAGACATCATGCTTTCTAAGAATGAGGCAGTTTTGTTTTAAGTACTGACTCCAGAGAGTGTGGGGGATTTTGTCCCCTCTCTGTATCTGTTCCCCGCCCCCCCAAAATCAGCCTGGCCAAGCTCATAGAAAACCTCGGCTTATAACGCCCTGTGCCCCTCCTGCCCCATGGAGCTCCAGGACAGTTCACCCCAAAGAGATGCAGGCTGTCTTCAGCTCCCAGGGCCTCGCTGTGCCCCTCTTGCTGCAGATGGCCTTATCCCTAGCAGGGCTACACCCAGGAGGAAGAGGGGGAGCTGTGCCCCAGGGTTCTCCCATCCTGAACAGCTCTGTTCGGATGGCAGAAGAGCCATGGTGAGAGTGCCACAATCTCTTCTGGTTGGTATTTCTTAAACATCCTCACATCTGTCCAGTTCCCCCTTCCCCAGGCTGGGAACCTGTAATCCTGCTGAGCGGGGTCTGGTCCCCACTTCTCCCGGCGCCAATCCACAGCCACAGGACTCTTGCTAGCCATGCTCTCCCCTGCTAATGGCCCATCCATAGCATCAGCTGCAAACCTGAAGGCTCCCCACACGCGGTGGGGTCTTTGCTCCTCCATTCACCTTGCCCCCAGCTGCTCTCTCTCACAGGTATGAGGGTTTCCTTCTGAAAGGCAGTAGTAGCAGCAGTACGAATACAGGAGTACCACGCCACCTGCAATGCTCAAGCCACACTGGGCCTTCCTAGGACGGGCCGTGACATGCTGTTCCCTGTGACTAGGACACTGTTCCCTCACTCTTCTTCCCCCAGCCACAGTCAGCACAGCTCAGGCACCAGTTCCTCCAGGAATCCTGCCTGACCACTCTCATCCCATCCCTGCCCCAAGTTGGCCACATAGGGAACCCCCCCTTTGTGCTTTCCTTCATTCGGCAAACACCTGTTGGTTGTCTCCGGTGTGTTGGGCCTGTGCTGGGCACCAGGGATGCAAAAGCACACAAGACATGGTCCCTTGCCTGCAGGGAGCACACAGTCTACTGCCCAGGAGCCAGATATGGGAGAAAACAGGACGGTACTGCTTCCAGAACTTTCTGTGCCTGTGCTGTCTCCCTGTGTTGTTTTTTTAATCTCTCCTACTGTGCACTCGTGGCACCCTGGGGAGGGTCTTAGCTCTGTTCGTATCCTTACACCGAGCACCGTTTCTAGCATAAATTACCCTATGCCCTCGATGAATGCACAAGGACTGAATCAACAAACGGGCTTAGCTGTGTGTTCTCTGCAGGTTAGTGCCACTACTGTCCTCTTTAAGAGGTTGCTGATGTCCCTGTCATGCATGTGTGCTGAAAGAAGAAATCCCTTATTTAGAGTTCCCTGAGCAAATGCTCTGGGGAGAAACCAAGGAGGTCTGTCTTCTGAATAGATGCCTGTTGAAATACATGCTTTCTGCTAGTGAGCACTTTTCTTGCAAACTTGAGTCTTAGGTTAGGTTCCTCTAAGACAAGAATTCCTGTGCAAGAGATTTGTGAAGGAAATGCTCCTGGGACACGGGTGGGAGTGGGGGCAGGGAAAGGGAAGAAGCCACACACACCAGGGTGCAATTTGAGGAAAGCTCCTGGCCTCAGCGTGCTCCTGTGAGGAGCCTGAAGCGTGAGCTATACCTCAGCCTGGAGGGTGTCATGGCACTGGATGTCACTGTCCTGCACCCAGTTATTGGCTCTGAGCCCCAAGAAACACAATCACTCAGGCCTTTTGGGCTCTTGGACATGTGGGCAAAGTGATTTTAGTAGCCCTTGGACAGGCCTCCAAAGGGGCCACAGGTACAGGGGTGGGCAGCAGAGACAACAGCTGGGGGCCTGAGAGGGGTACAACAGTGTCCTCTACAGCTTTTGGGGACAAGACCAAAGAGTTCTGGGGGTGAGGGAGCCCCTTTTTCTATTTTTACTTCAGGGTCTGTGTTTAACTGACAAATACTCACTCAGCAGGAGCCTGGTGTGCAGCCGAGTCCTCCTGCCTGGACGATGAGAAATAATGCCCTGGGCATGGCCTAAAACCCACAGGCGGGGCTCTTCTGTCCAGCGCTAAGAGAGACCTGACTCTCAGCTTCACGTTGTTTTCTGAGGTGACTGTTATTTATCATGCTGTATTGGGTAGGAGCAGCCAGGAACCCTGTACCTCATCCAGAAGGACAGAGAAAGATCTTTCTCAAGATCTAAGCATGTCCCTCAGATGTCTGGCAAATGAGTGGAGATTATAAAAGAGAAAGTAGCCTGCCAGGCGCGGTGGCTCACGCCTGTAATCCCAGCAGTTTGAGAGGCCGAGGCAGGTGGATCACCCGAGGTCAGGAGTTCGAGACCAGCCTAGCAAGCATCTCTACTAAAACACAAAAAATTAGCCAGGTATGGTGGTGTGTGCCTGTAATCCCAGCTAGTCAAGAGGCTGAGGGAGGAGAATCCCTTGAATCCAGGAGCTGGAGGTGCAGTAAGCCCAGATCACACCATTGCACTCCAGCCTGGGCAAAAGAGCAAGACTTGTCTCAAAACAAGAAAAAAAAAAAAGAAGGTAGCCAAGGATGCCTCAGGAGCTGAGCGCGGAGAGACCAGAACATGTGTTCCGTCTTTGTCATGAGGCTATTTCTAGAAAAAGACTATTTTTTAAAACAGTCATCGAAAGCTATCATAGATGCCATGGCCAAAACATTTTCGTAGGACATACTGTTACCACCTCACTGCCTACAGCCTACAGTTCTTAGGTGTAAATTTTTTTTTTTCAGAGAAATGAAAACTAATGTTAGAAAGAAGCACTTGGGGAATGATACCACTTAACTGATTTTATAAGTGTTTACAGCAGATGCTGCCTTGGTGGAACGTTTGGAGGGGAAAAGGGAGCCTCCCAAAGTCTTTATAAAAGGTAGCAGGGCCCCTGACACAGAGCGGAAGGGAAACCGCAATTAAGAGCATCAAACTCGGGAGGAAAAAAGGGTGGCTGGAGAGGGTGAGGGGAGGCAGAGAATGCATGAAAAGATGTTATTCCCACTACTACTGATTACAGAGATTAACCAAATCCTCCCACGCCGGAAAGAACAAAGTACTCATTTTTTAGCAACCCAAGAACAGAAGAAGGGGATATTGGCGGAACCTCTTCATATTAAAGACCAATTAAGTTATTAGGCAATTTCACAGAAGTTCCAACAAAACAGAGCCTTTCTCTTATATTGCAAAATACCTCTAAGCCCTATATGAAATCACAAGATACAACACGGTTGTGTTTCTCATTATTTCTTTGGCCGTTACATTCACTCATTCCTCCAACAAATGTTTATCAAGTAACCTCCATATGCAAGTCATGGAAAACGATTTGATGGACACAGAATCCTCCAGAAGAAATAATCTAAGATCTGGTGTTAGAAAACCTCGATTGGAGTCACCACTTTGCTGCACACACTTAAATGCCATTTCTGGGTTTTGTCATCTGTAAAATGATCTGATACTGCTTCACAGAGTATGGGAAGCGTCTCTGTAAGTGCTAAAGTCCTTCACAATGGTCAGTTGCTGTTGTTTTTGTAAGTCTCCTAGTAGGATGGGGTGACCACATTCCTGGTTACCTACAATAGTCTCAGTTGCACCTGTTCTCCCAGCCCCTTTTCATTCTTGTAGGAGTCCAAGTTTGGTAAATAATTGATATGATCCCCTACTGATAGGGTCATCTGTGTAGGAGAAAAGCATGCGACAAGGACCAGGGTTCCAATTCTATTGTTCAGTTGTAGTGGATTTCCATATCTTACTATCTGTTCATGGAATTTTCTTGCTGCCTAACAATACCTTGCTCTTTTTGAAGGTGCAGCCAACTCGGCTGTGAAAATTCAACGTGTGCCCAGAAGTGGGTACTCTGCTGTGCGTTTGCACAGAGGTTTCTCATGAAAAGAAACAATTTGTGGAGCACCCGTCGTGCATGCAGAATTTGGGCATAAAGAAATGTTCTCCTGCATAATGGTATTCTTCAATTTACAAATGGAAATGTTATACTTCAAGGCAACAGTGTTGTGGGCCTTTACAATAAGCACAAAGCACGACCCCAGTCTGGCAATAGCTGAAAACCCGGGGGATTTTGGTCTTACCAGGTAGAACTGGGCTGGTAAATTGTGGCTGAGTATGAGACGCCGGCCGTGGGTTGGATCTTGCACTTCAAGAGCCCTGTTCCCAGAGCCCTGGGCTGTGCTTCTCAATCTCACCCAGCTTCTGTTTCCTGACTGGGGGAGCAGATGATTCTTGTACCTGCTTCTTGGCACTGCTTTGAGAGTTACAAAGGCTGATGCATAGAGTCTTGAGCACAGCACCAGACACATGCAGATTGTCCATAAGTTGTAGAAAGTCTTATCATTCTCCACTGTGCTGCTCCCAACAGAGCACTCTGCAATGGTTAACTTGAGGGGACCAACCCCTGCTATGCCCTCCTTCCTTTGGCCTTGTTTCCAAATATTTGTAGGAGTTGTCCAGACCAAAGCCTTTCAAATATGGGCAGTGAGTTGCAACCCTGTCTGTATCAGTTAGCCATTGCCACAATGATGCTGGGTAACAAACTCCCCCACAAAACTTGGTGGCTTAAAACAACAATGATGCATTCTCACCAATGTGTGGGGCAGCTGGTATCGACTAATCTAGGCTGAGCTCTACTCCAAACTGCTCTGGTTGGGGAAATTTTGGCAGCAGCTCTACCAGTACATGGCTCTCATCCTGCTCCTGTAACCAAGGACTTCTCCAGGGCACGTGCTTCTGATGACAACAGCAGGAAGTACTCGAGAGCTCGTGGAAACCCTCCAGGTCGACTGGCTCAAAACCAGTCGCTGCCACTTCTGCCCAGATATCATTAACAAGAGCAGGTCATGTGGCCAAGTCCAAGGCCAAAGGATAGGAGCACTCCCGTAAAAGGGTCCTGGCAAGGGTGTGCTGGTAGAGAGGTGGGAAGAACTGGGGCCAATAAATCAACCAACTGCACAATCTATCTCATCTTTTGCAGAAAAGGGATGGAACAAATTTGGAGCACCTACTGTGGGCCAGGACTCATTTAAGCTTCAAGAAACCTAGGAAGGAGGCAATTTCTCTCCACCTTATGGGTGAAAAGACTAAGGGTGAATATTGAATTGATTCACTTTTGCCACACTCCCAGATGTCTCCATTTCTTTCACTCACAATGCTATCGGCAAGCAGTTTGGGCTGGACTCAGATGGACACCCTTCTGATGGTCTCAGCGAGACACTACCCACTCATGGTCAGCTAGGAACCAAGTGGAGGCTGACTGGTCTCACCCACCTGTCTGGTAGTCGATGGCTATGGGCAACATGAATGGCTGGGGCATGTGCTCTCACGAATCCAGCTTCCCAGGGCAGCAAGACAGCCAGCCCCAAAGTGTGAACACTTTTTAAAGCCTTTGATAGCTTGTTTGCTAATGTCCCAGGAGCCATGTAAGACATAAGGCCAGTGCAGAGCCAGTGTGGGAGGGGACTATCCAAGGGGCAGATAGAGGAAGTTAAACAAATTATGGCCATTTTTGTAATCTGCGACAAGAACCCGGTTCAAGGAACACACTAAATGCATGGCAGAGCTTCCTCTTTGATCTTCTGAGCTGACAAGCATGTGGTGAGCACAGCCTCATGTGTCCCTAATGTCTTCCAGACACACTTAGCACTTCCCACACAGCCATGTAAACTGCCTGGTCCTCACTGAACTTTCCACTCTGACAGATCTTGAGAGGCGTATGTCTCAGGAGTTAAATACAAATGAACAAATAAATGTATTTACACAACTTTTGGAAAAACAATGTAAATGTCTTAGAAGCAAAATTTATTTTCAGAGGAAGAAATCTTGTTTATGTGATTCTAGATTAATTCTCAGAAAGCGTTTCTACAACAGAAGCAGGGAATTCTATATGTCTCTGGCCTCATGCCCACAGCAGTGCACCAGCTTCTCAAGGCATTGCTGGGCTTGGTTTCCAAAGACATGCCAAGGAGTCACTGAGGGTGCCCAGGTCTTAGGAAGTGAGCTTTGACTCTGTAGCTGTGTTTAAACAAATTCACCCATTTTGTATCATATATCTGGAAAAGGGCAAAATCATTTTCCAAATTGGAGAGGATGGAGAAGAGGGGAAATGTGTTCGGTGTTATTGCAATTAGTCACGCTTTGGAATATCCTGGGGAAAGTCGACTCTTGACTTATTATTGACATAGTGAAGTGGAGGAGGTTAAAAAGAAGTCTGCAGGCACCATTAATTAACCTCTCCATTATTTTTATTTCCCTGTGCATTTTTCTGATGGACAGAAGATCAAGGGGTCAAACCCTGTTAGAGCTGCAGGCATCCCAGCACTCACAAAGCCCAAGCCTCTTGCTTTCCAGAGATGAGAGGAATTGTTGTCACTCTTCACAATCACAGCAGGCTTTCAGGTGGGCACAGATCCTGGGCCCACAGCACTTGTGAGGCAGGTCCCCTCCTCCACCTCATACTATTTCTCCAAAGGCTGCTCATACATTGCTAATCCCCCTCCAGGAAGCCTTCCTGGATGTATTTCTACTTACTCTGTAACCCGCAGCCTTTCTTGGTGCCTCCTTGTTGTAGATTCTGGGATACTCTGCCCAGATCCCCTCTTTAGGACCAAAGCATACATTCCTCCAGCTGTTCCCAGCTGTAGCCCTCACTGGCAATTGCATTTAGCCTCAGGGAATAGCCTAGCCCAAGGTAATGGCTCCTGCAAAGGCAGCCTATGACTGGTGACTGGCTGAAGCAGGAGACCAAGCCCAGCCTACTTCCCTCCATTTGGGGACAATGCTGAAGGGCCACCCTGGCTTCGGAGCTCCCATCGGAGCAGCTGGGCCTCTGTTGTATCTGTTGTAGATCCACTTCTCCTTCTGCCCAATCCTTACTGCCTTATGGGTCCATCTCTCAAGAAACCTACATGCAGCTCTCCACCTCAGAGTCTGTTCCAGGGAACTCATCGTGGGACACTCCTTCCTGGCATCCCATGTCTCATTTTAAGTTTGCTAACTGGGTTCTCCGACACTGGGCTCACTCCAGTATATATATTTAAAAACCAGAATGGCTAAAAAGGAGGAAAACCGCAATTGTAAAGTTGCCCACAATTTTCTCCTTCGCTTTAGGTGGAGGTCAACTTTGCCTCTGGGGAAAGACTGCACACCCATGTACTGGAGGGTAGAAAGGACACTTCAGTGTCCTTGTGATCATGCAGAGAAGACTCCAAGCCCACACTGGCATGGAGAGGATGAGGCCACAGTGTAATCGATCAAGCACTGTGTGTTGATGCTCAAGGTTGTCTGCACCAGGCAAGGAGTTCCTTCTCAACTGAGATCACCATGATGCTGACGGGAAAGCAGTCATGAGGGAAATGTGGGCTTCTTTCCTCCTCTGAGCTGAATCCACTGAGGGTTGGAAGAATATAATGAAAACTGTCCCCTCGCTCCTCTGGGAACCTGGCCAGCCCTGTTGAGAGTAGTGTCTGGGCTGGACACCTAACGAGAGCCAAAAGGGGATCCCATGAAGGCCACAACCAATGCATTCTAGATGTTGGTTCAAGAGGTGATTCAAAAATTGTTCTCAACTGCACTGTAAACCCTGATGCTACCCCCAGATCCCCATGGCCACCAGCACGGTTCGGTCTTTGCTAAACTTCATGGAATTAAGTTTAAGTGCCCATGTTCACACTTAGGATGTATAAGGAGAGCTCTGGCAGCCTAGATCATGACTGTGGCATGAGGGAGTGGACACAAAGAGCCGAGGTGCTAAGATTAAGTTCAGGTGAGCTCACTGAGCCAGTGCATTTCTTGGAGACTTTCAGAAACTCTTGGAGAGGGAGTGAGGGTTCTGACAAAAACAGACGTCCTGAGTTTCAGGATGGCCTGGGACTTGTTGGCTGGGTACTGAAAGGAAGCTGCTCCTGGAAACCTTGGGTCTATTGAACTCTGGTTAGTTGGGCTATGTCCTTGATTGAGTGTGTAAGCTCCCCGCAAGCAGGAACCGTGCTTCATTCCTTTCTCGGGTTGTCCACAGTGCCTAGTACAGTGTTTGCACATTGTGGGGTCTGATGTGATCTTCAATTTTGGGCCCCAAATCTGTTAACAGAGAGCACAGTGATGCCTCAGAGAGAATGTGGCTTGGCAGGGTCACAGAGCAAGTGAGTGGCTGGATCCTCAGCCCCCAGGGAGCTTGCAGTCTTCAGCCACCTCTTACTGCTCAGGAGCAATGGGTGCCCTGAGTAGAACTAGAGTCAGCTTCAACCTCTGGGAGGAAGGATTTGGTGTGTTCCCTTCCACCAAGGATGCCCTGCTGAGCACCTAAAAGCTGGCAGTTCCCAGCCCATGATCTCTGTGGTGGGCAGAGTTCTAAGATGGCCCTCAGTCTTATGTAATTCCCTCTCATGTGTATATGATAGGACTCCTCTGATTATGTCACATGATGTGGCAAAGGGATTTTGCAGCTGTGATTAAGGTTACTAATCAGTTGACCCTAAGATGGGGGTATTATCTGGATGAGTCTAACACAACCAGAAAGTTTTCTCCAGCTGGTGGTAGAAAGGGAAATCAGCAAAAGGTAAGCAAAAACAAACAAACAAACAAACAAAATACAACCACTGTTGTTGACTTTGAAGATACAGGGAGCCACATGTAAAAGCTGGATAGCACCCTGTAGGAGCTGAGAACAAACTTCATCCAACAGTCAGTAAGGTCAGGGGGACCTCAGTCCTACAACCACAAGGAACTGAATTCTGCAACAACCTGGATAAGCTCGGAAGCGAATTCTCCCCCCAGGGCCTCCAGCTAAGAGTCCAGCAGCTGGTACTTTGATTTCTCTTGCGAGATCCTAAGCAGAGCCCATGTCAGCCCAGTGGATTTCTGACCTATAGAATTGTGAGATAATAAATGGGTGTTGTTTTAAACCACTACAATTGTGAAAAATTGTTGCCTAGCAATAGAAGGCTGACATTGTCTTTGAAAACTCTTCATAGAATGGAGCATGGACAAGGTTGGAATTCCTATTATACTTATCCTTAGTTGCACAACCCCTGAGTCTCAGTTTTCTCATCTACTGAGTGACAGATATAACACCCACATCTCAGAGTTGTCCCAGTGACCGCAGTCTGAGGACTTGGAGTTCAAGAACTTCCTTCCTCTCAAGGTGGCTGCTCTTGGGAGAGTCATTTACCCGCTCTGCACCTTAGTTGTCTCCTCTGTGAAATGGGTCACATTAATCGTCATCTTACTGTTGTTCTAAAGATTGTATCAAATGAGATAATGGATGTAAAAGGCATGACACCAATGTTTGTTATTTACACCCCCAGTCTGAGCACAAACCACAGACATCATACACCCAAGAACAGGCCATAAACGTTCACTTTCTGCAAGCCTTTCTGCAAGCCTTTCTGCAAGCACCACCATTTTTGTATAGTTCAGGGCCCTCTAATTCAGAAATGTATTTAATGTTTAAGGAAAATTGCCTAGATACCAAGATAACCCTTTGAGTAGTGTTGTACCTTATGCAATATTCTATTTGGTCAAAAAATAAGGCATCGTGAAAGCTCAGAGGAGGTCCTGAGCTTTGAGCTCACTCTCAGGAGTGAGCATGACTGGCTCAGTCCCGATAGGAAAGAACCTTCTCCAAACAACTCCAAGCACCAAAAAAGTTTTTTCTGTAAGAAGTTGTCAAATCATAAACTATGTTGTCATTCATCCTTTCATGCAGATCCCCTCCTGCGTTGTCCCACAAGGAAAGCTCCTGATTAAGATGTAGGGGCTGTAAATCAGGAGAAGGCGCCGGCGTGTTCTGCATGAGGGAGCCATATGGCTGACTGCATCGACTGCTGGCGATGTGACCATCACCCACTCATTGCGCCATAGCTGAGCGCCAGCATCCTCTATGGTGATTCATGGGTGCCCTGATCACAGGCCCCATGTTATCTAATAGATTTCTGAAGTTTTCCACCAAGCGTTTTATTTTAAATGACAGTTATTTCTATTAATGGGTGGGCCCTGTCAGTTTCCTGACCCCGGTCGGGAAGGATGTCTTTCTGTTCAAATGGCAGTCATCATTGCTGTGAAGCCATGCATGCAAAGAAGGCAGCCAGAGCAAGGCACCTCGCACAGGCCTGTCATTCAAGTTGACATCTCCATGTTGGAGCATTTTTGCAAAGTTTTCTCCATGTGACCTGCAAGTTAAAGATCAGGGGGCTCCCTTCATCCAAGCCATCCATGTGCCAATCATCCTTACCTAAAAATGAAAGTTACAAATAAGCCAGTGCTGCTATTTATACCCTCTTGCCTGGCCCATCTTCCTCCTGTCAATCTTAGTCTTTCATTATGGATACACACGCAGCACCTCTTCTCCATCGAGATCACAGATTAGCTGCTCCCGCTTCTCCACTGTTTGTTTTCCCCTTACCTTTTGTGATATTTTATAAAATAACCATGCTCTCCTGGCCTTCAGGGTTTTTTCTATTAATAGAAGATAAATTTTTTCCCTCTCCTCTCTCCTTCCTTTCTTCTCTCCTTCCTTCCTTCCTTCCTTCTCTTTTCTTACTCCTTCATTATTTCCTACCTTCCATCTTCCTCTGTCCATCTTTCCTCTCTTGCTGTTTCTTTCCTCCCTCCCTCCCTCCCTCCCTCCCTCCCTCCCTCCCTTCCTGCCTTCCTGCCTTCCTGCCTTCCTGCCTTCCTGCCTTCCTGCCTTCCTGCCTTCCTTCCCTCTTCTGTGTCCTCCTCGTCCTCCTTCCCTTCCACTTCTTCTCGGTCCTCTTCCTTTTTCTTTGTTCTTCCGTTATTCCTCCCTTTTCCTGATATTTTCAAGCAGGAACTTAGGAGATGGCCTGGCCTTGCCCAGCCCCTTCCTGTAGACCTGCTTTCTGCCAGCCCCATGCAGAAGGCCCTGTCTCCCCATACATCCTGTCCCAGGCCTCTCGCCCAGCGGCCAGTCTGAACCCTGAGCCCAACTGACACCGTTCCACTAGCCCTTGACTGAGCCGCCCACTTCTGACGGATTCATTTTCCTGATAGGACTTTCTTTGCCTCTCCCCTCAGGTCCCCATCCCCTCTCCACCTGGGGGCCTTTGCTTCAGCACCACAGGGGATCTTTCCTAGCTCATCGAATAAAAGCCACCCTGCATAAATACTTTGTTTATTCACTCAACCAGTATTCACTGAGCACCTTCTACCTGCCAGGCTCTGCAGAGGCGCTGAGGAGAGTCAGGCAGTCACCGATCCGATGCACAAGAAGCGTGATGTTTCCTAGGGAAAACAGACAGTAAGCAAATATCTACCTAGACTTATTTAATCACAACTGTGATGCGTGTCACAGAGGAAGAGTCTGTCATCAATCATACACGTCCTTGTGTGCCCCTCTCCCCACGTGGTCCCCGGGATGCTGATGGTCATTAGAGGTGCCCGTCCTTGAATAACGTACTCTGTGGAGTATGTGACGGGGGGAGGTTTAAGACCTTCCCACCCTGGAGGTGAGTCTGCTGGCCTGGTGATTTATGGACCCCTCCACTGTGCGCAGACATCTTCCGAGGGCTGATCTGGATGCCAGGAAACAGAATAAGAAAAGGTCCACTGTGCCCATGTGGTCCTTCCCGGGGAGCTCGTTTACCGGCCACGTCTGAAGTGTTTTGTACCGTCTCAAGTGTGTTCTCAAGTGCTTTGTTCTGAAGTGAAGCGTGAATGCGTTTTCTCAACCTCCTCTTCCACACGGGGGCCGCTGCTTGCCGGCACATGCTCACCAGCCATTTGCACTCACATGGGGCAAAGCTTAACTATAGATTTTGATACATGAATGTGAGTACTGAGCTGTGAGAGCCCAGAGGTGCCTGTACAGCTACAGAAAGGGGAAAAAAAGCGAGAGTTCTAAAAAGCACAAGAGCAGCGGGAAGAGGAAAGATTCATTTATTAACTTCATCAGCCTCACTTTTCTCATGTGCAAAATGGGGGTGCTGATTGTACAAGAGATGCTTCTAAAGCATTGCACATGTCATGTGCCAAACTAAATGTCAGTCTTCTTTCCCTGATATTTGCAGTTAGAAGTCCCGATGGAGAATGTGGCTGTAACTGTGGAAACTGTACAGAAAGCCTCGGTATTCGTCGGGGTGGGCTCTGGAGGTCCCCACTGCTAGGGAAATCTGCAAAAAGATCTTCAATATTCAAACAGGATGGGGAGAAGGTCGGGGGAGCATGTATACATTCCTTTTTCTACTTCATCCTCTAGCTGGTGGCTGTCACAGTGAAAGGAGGTGCATGGGGGTAAACTGAGGAAGCTGGACCAAACTAGAGAGACTGGCCGCACTGTAGGGAGGTGGGTCTGCATTTTGCAAGCCAGTCTTGACGTCTTCCACACAGACAATGGCAAACCAAGATGCACAACAACCGTCTGAACTTTTCTGTGAGGCGTTTCTCCTCGTAACTTCAGAAATTTACTATCTGTGCAAAACTGAGCAGAGGCAGACATTACTAACCTAATTGATGAGATGTCATCAGGAAATCACAATACTTTACCTGGATGACTGGCTCAAAAGAATGAAGAGTTAAAAAAAGAAAGAAGGAAAAAGAAAAAGGAAAGCTACGATTAACTTTTAAACTCAAACAGCAACCAGAAGTCAGACAATTAAATGGGGAAGCCATGCACAAATGTCACACACAGAGGAGGACATCAAAGAAAACAGCAATCTCTGATAAAGATCAAGAGGGACAACTCGGGTTTTTATAGCATCTGCCGACAAATGGCTCAAGTGGAAAAAACACACGGTAGCTTGATTTCTCAATATGCTACAGAACGGCCTGTGATGCTACAGAGATCAAAGGCTAGCCTCGGAAACAAAATGCCACAAGAAATGACACACTCTTTGTTTTTTGTTATTATTTTGGGGGGCAATTTGTATCTCAGACCCGTGACTCAAGGAGTTGGAAATTTATGAGCCAGTGTGGAGAGAGGTCGGTCAGCTGGCTGAACGACAAGGAATAAAAATTACACACTTAGAAATTCATTCCATTCTTTCTCGGCTTACTCCCATGGAATAGAGAAGGTGATAAAAGACCTTTGTAAATTACATGGCATCTCCATTAAACCTTCACAGGTCTGAGGCAACGCTGTGTTTTCGGAGTGTGATACTGTGTAACTGTGTGTGCACATGCCAGCTGCTGTCATTGTCATTCCTGGCGTTTTATCCTCTCCTAATGTATCCCTATCCCCTGGATTTTCTCCCTCCAAGTTTCTCTTCAACATCATCTTTTTCATCATCTAAGTCTGGTCTTCTTTGAATTGCCCATAGTGACATCTGTGTCCACAGCACTGAAAACCATCCATCTCCCGGATCTGTCCCAATGTGTAGACATTTGGCAGCAGGTAAATAAAAGACCCAGATGTGCAACTTCTTTGCTTTTCATCTGGAACTCTGGCATAATGTAGAGATATCTTGAATGAAAGCTAGCCTATATTCTTTTGATTTTCCACATGTGGTTATTGTTATATTATTATTTATTGTGATCTTTGTACAATTTACCAATCATCTAGGTAGCCATCAACAGGCATAATAATATGGTTAGTATTTGTACAAACAATTATCCTTCGAATATAAGTTAGTAAATGGATTACAAATGAATCCAGGAATATTTTGGCAAATATCCCTGGGAAGCTGTGTTGAGACTAAAGCCATGTAAAGTGCAGGATTCTGGCTAGGGGATTGATGATGCGTTTGAAAAGCTTAATAAAACATTAAGATGGCTGATACTGTGGATTCCAAGAAGGCAGGTAGAGAAGTTTGATCATACACCAGGTGACACAGAGAATATGAATGAAACCTATCAGAAATATATTTAGTAAATTTGCATCTCAACAATGGAAAATTACAACACAGAATGATGCCCTGATTTTTGTAGCATGTTAGAGAAACCTGAGGAAAATAAGTGTGCTGTCTACTGTTGCAGACAATGTTCCCAACAGATGTGGTCTGTCTGGCAGGCAGCACAGAGCTGTCCTCCCCCTTTGCAATGCCAGAAGTGACCCCCGTGCAAATGTGCATTTCAAAGCTCATACAGTCTCAATCCTGAGTCTTTGGCTGTTTCAGAAATCTAGATCATTGCTGAATCTTTCTCAATGTGGCTTTAGTTAAAAAGAATTGTGTTCTTTTCTTAGTTACTTTTTTTGAAACAGAGTCTCACTCTTTTACCCAGTCTGGAGTGCAGTGGCATGATCTCAGCTCACTGCAACCTCTGCCTCCTGGGTTCAAGCAATCCTCCCACCTCAGCCTCCCGAGTAGCTGGGACTATTCCACCATCATGCCAGGCTAATTTTTGTATTTTTTGTAGAGACAGGGTTTCACTATGTTGCCCAGGCTGGTCTCAATGTTAGACTCAAGTGATCCACCTGCCTTGGCCTCCCAAAGTGCTGGGATTACAGACGTGAACCACCATGCCTGGTTCTTAATTACTTTTTTTTTTTGAAATGGAATCTCACTCTGTGGCCCAGGCTGGAGTGCAGTGGTGTGATCTCGGCTCACTGCAAGCTCTACCTCCCAGGTTCATGCCATTCTCCTGCCTCAGCCTCCCAAGTAGCTGGGACCACAGGCATCCGCCAAGCTTAAACCTAGAAATGATTAAGCTTGGTCAGGAAATGCATGACAAAAGCAGAGACAGGCTGAAAGCTAGGCCTCTTACGCCAAACAGGTAGCCAAGTTGTGAATGCAAACGGAAAGTTCTTGAGGGAAGTAAAGTGCTACTCCAGTGACCACATGAATGATACGAAAGCAAAACAGCTTTATTGCTGAGATGGAGATGTTAGTGGTCTGGAGAGAAGATCAAACCAGCCACAACATTCCCTTAATCCAAAGCCTAATACAGAGCAAGGCCCTAACTCTCTTCCATTCTGTGAAGGCTGAGAGAGGTGAGAAAGCTGCAGAAGAAAAGTTTCAAGCTAGCAGATGTTGGTTCATGAGGTCTAAGGAAAGTTGTCTTCATAACATAAAAGTGCAAGATGAAGCAGCAAGAGCTGATGGGGAAGTTACAGTAAGTTATCCAGAAGATCTAGCTAAGACCATTGATGAAGGTGGCCATGCTAAACAATAGATTTTCAGTGTAGATGAATTAGCCATCTAGTGGAAGAAGATACCTTCTAAAATTCCCTTAGCCATCTAGTGGAATGAAGATACCATCTGAGATTCCCATAGCTAGATAAAAGAAGTCAATGTCTGGCTTCAAACTTTCAAAGAACGGGCTGCCTTTCTTGTGAGGAGCTAATGTAGCTGGTGACTTTAAGTTGAAGCCAGTGCTCATTCACCACTCCGAAAATCCTAGGGCTCTTAAGAATTACGGGAAATTGGCTCTGCCTGTGCTCTATAAATGAAACAACAAAGCCTGGATGACGGCACATCTGTTTACAGCATGGTTTACTGAATATTTTAAGCCCACTGTTGAGACCTACTTCTCAGAAAAAAAAATATTCCTTTCAAAATCTTACTGCTCACTGACAATGATTCTGGCCACCCTAAAGCTCTGATGGAGATGCACAAGGAGATGAATGTTGTTTTCATTCCTGCTGACACAACATCCATTCCACAGTCCATGGATCAAGGAGTAATTTCAAGTCTTGTGATTTGAGAAATACATTTCATAAGGCTATAGCTGCCATAGGTAGTGATTCTTCTAATGGATTTGGGCAAAGTAAACGGAAAGCCTTCTAGAAAGGATCTACTATTGTAGAGGCCATTTAAAAATTGTGCAATTCATTGGAGGAAATAAAAATATCATCATTAACAGGAGTTTGGAAGAAGTTGATTCCAATTCTCGTGGATAACTTTGAGGGGTCCAAGACTTCAGTGTTGGAGATAACTGCAGATGTAGAGGAAACAGCAATCAAACTAGAACTAGAAGTGGAGCCTAAATATGTGACTGAATTGCTGCAATTTTGTGATAAACCTTAAATGGCTAAGGAGTTGTTTCTTATGCGTGAGCAAAGAAAGTGGTTTCTTGAAATGGAATCTACCCCTGGTAAAGATGCTGTGAACATTGTTCAAACGACAACAAAGGACTTAGAACATCCCGTAAACTTGATAATGCAGTGGCAGGGCTTGAGGGATTGACTTCAGTGCTGAAAAAGATTCGAATGTGAGTAAAATGCTACCAAACATGCTACAGAGAAACCATTTGTGAAAATAAGAGTCAGTGGGGTGGCAAGCTTCATCGTTGTCCTATTTGAAGAAATTGCCACAGCCACCCCAACCTTCAGCAAGCACCATCCGATTCAGTCAGGAACCATCCACACTGAGGCAAGACTCTCCACCAGCAAAAGATTGTGACTCATCGAAGGCTCAGATGATTGTTAGCTCGAAGGCTCAGATGATTGTTAGCACTTTTTGGTATTTTAAATTAATGTATGTACCTTTTTTAGAGAAAATACTATTGCACATTTAACAGGCTACAGTATAGTGTCAATTTAACTTTTATGTGCGCTGGGAAACCAAGAAATTTGTGTGACTCACTTTGTTGTGATATTTGTTTTACTGCAGTGATCGAGAACCAAATCCACAATATCTCTGAGGTATGCCTATACCAAATTTATTTTAAAGAAATTTGAGAGAATTCTATGCCATAAAAATAGAGAGCAGAATAATGAACTTCAGTGTACCCATCACTCAGTTTCAACATTTCATATTATACCAATCATAGAGCTGATTTCTTCTTTTTGTGTGTGTGTTAAAACAAAACAAAACAAAAAAACCCATGTGACATAAAATGTACCATCTTCACCATTTTTAAGTGTTACACTTTGGAAATGTGAAACATATTCCCATATTGTAAAAGAGATCTTCAGAAGTTTTTCATCTTGCAAATCTGAAACTCTATACCCATTAAACAGTAACTTATTCCCACCCCCTGACTGCCCCTAGCAAATACCGTTTGACTTTCTGTTACTATGAATTTGACTCCTTTAGATACCTCGTGCAAGTAGAATCTTACATATTTGTCTTTCTGTGACTGACTTGTTTCACTTAGCCTAGTGTCTTCAAGGTCTATCCTTGTTGCAGCATGAGGCAGGATTTCCTTCCTTTTCAAGGCTGAATGATATTCCATCTTATGGGTAGGCCACCTCTTGTTGATTTATTCATCCCTGGGTGGGTAAGTCGCTTCCACCTCTTGGCTATTGTGAATAGCCTAGAATATGGGAGTCCAAATATCTCTTTGAGACCCTGATTTCAATTCTTTTGCATACATACCCAGAGGTGGGATGGCTGGATTGTGTGGGAGTGCTAATTTTAATTCTTTGAGGAATGTCCATACTGTTTTCCATAGGGTTTGCATCATTTTACACTGTTGTGTCCTACCAACAGTGCAAAGGGATTCTAATTCTCATTCTTTTCTGGGTTTTTTGATAGTAGCCATCTAGCAGGTATGAGGTTTGGATTTTCATTTATCTGCTGATTAGGGATTGAGCAACTTTTTCTATGCTCCTTGGCCATTTGGCATCTCTTTGAAGAAATATCTACTTAAGTCCTTTGCTCACTTTTTAATTGCTATTTGCTTTTTTTGTTATTAAGTTGTGATTTCTTCTTCCGTAGAGATGTAAAGATTTTCTGTTTTGTTTTGCTTTTAACCATCAAAATTGAAAAAGAAAAAAATGACTAGATTGCTGTAGTGAAGATCCAGATACTTATACAGAGGTGGTTTCCAATATAAGCCAGATAGAATTAATGGGTGAATTTGAACTATCCATATGGCCAATATGAATCATCACTCAGACAGCAAACATTTCCTGATAACCTTCTCAGCCAGCCCTCCTGAAGGCGCTGGGATATGAGTGTGGAAAAGGCAAGGCCTCTGCCTTCAAGGAGCTCACAACTATTCAGAAAAAAGGCAGGGGTTTCTGACTGATTTTCAAAAACCACCTTTATTGAGATATACTTCACATACCATACAATCCATCCATTTAAAATATACAATTCAATAAGTTTTGTATATTACATTATTAATTTTTAAATTTATGGTAAAATATAAATAGCATAACATTTACCATTTTAACCTTTTTTTTTTTTTTTTTTTTGAGACAGAGTCTTGCTCTGTCGCCCAAGCTGGAGTGCAGTGGCACGATCTCGGCTCACTGCAAGCTCCGCCTCCCGGGTTCACGCCGTTCTCCTGCCTCAGCCTCCCGAGTAGCTGGGACTACAGGCGCCCGCCATCTCACCCGGCTAATTTTTTGTATTTTTTAGTAGAGACGGGGTTTCACCGTGTTAGCCGGGATGGTCTCGATCTCCTGACCTCAGGTGATCCGCCCACCTCGGCCTCCCAAAGTGCTGGGATTACAGGCGTGAGCCACCGCGCCCGGCCCCTTTAACCATTTTTAAAGTGTTGTCTGTTTGATCTTTTAATCAAAGGATTGTTTCTCTGTGTCAGGGTGCCTGCTGTCTATTAGGCCTATGGAGTCTTCTAAGAGAAGCTTCCCTCTGCTGATGGGATGGTGGCTGGATGTAGTCAGATGGCCACGTCCGGACCCCACGACCCAATCTTGTCCTGCCTGCTTCATACAAAGCCAATCACAGGTGCGCCGGCTAGGGGGAGCTGTGGAGCCCAGGACGTTTGGGCGTGCACTCCATTGGCTGCCGGCCAGCAGTCTTCAAGGTAGTCGAGTTCTTTCTGCTGTACAGGCTGGACAGTCAGGTGCTCCTCTTGGGTGGCTTGTGAGAAAAGGTAAATGCATCAGCCCTTATTCTTGCCTCGCTCGTTCCCTTCAGTTAAAGAATAAATACTAAAGGGAAGCTGGTGAGGTATCTGAACATGCCCCTCCATCATTTAGTCACTAATCACCAATTCCTTTTTTAAATTAAATCATTATTTGGGTTTTTGGCCAAATTACTCATTGACATCAATGAGTTTTTTTGTTCAAGCATCGAAAAATCCCAAAAGGCACCCGGTGGAAAGCCTTCTTCCACTCCTAACTCCTATCTGCCAACTCCCCATCGCTCTCAGCCAGGGACCAGGGTTATTAGATTTGTCTTTTGCTTTTATTACTTTTTCCTTTCCGACATTTTAAAGCATTTACAAGTCAATACAAATGTGTATTCTTCTCCTCTCTTCTTTTATCATAAATGGTACCATATTATATACATTCTTCTGCATCTTGCATTTTTCACTTAATATATCTGGAGAGCTTTCATGCTACTTTTTTATTATCACAAATAAGATATCAAGACTCCTGATGGGAAGAATTTTTGCAAAGTTTTTAGTTAGTACCTGATAACTAATATGTGAGTTATTTACAATCAGTGTCTACAGAATACGCCGAAATTTACACCTAGGTAATTTACAGCCTAAATTACCTAGATCACTTAAATGGAAAGAGACCTCATTTCTACCTGAATCATCTAGGCAATTGTGGTTGATTAGAGTGGATCTAAAAATACATGAATCTTCCCCATTTCCCATCAGGGAAAAACTCTGGATTTTGATCCCAACTTCTCTTCAAAATCAGCATAACTGGATTGTGGTTTGAATTGATTTGCCAATGTTTCAAATGCAGGGCAATGCTCAGAAAGATGAGAAATGGCTCAGTGGGAAGCATTTTGTATTCTAGAACACCAACAGAACACTGAAGAGTAAATAAAGAACCCCTGAAATGTGAAAACCATTTGCCGGAATGCAAGGTTGTGGCAGATTCTGAATTAGTAGATCAGCTCCCCAAGAAAAACCACATCATTAATCAAAAATGAAAAATAATTCTCCTTTCAAGAGTGATATATATTGTGAGAAACTGGACTCAACTTGAAAATTCATCTAGTCATTGTAGCTGGGCTATTCCTGAGCAAAGCTCTTGATGACCAGCCAGTGAGTGCCCAGGACACACCGTGAAAGTGAATGGAATTAATTGCATCTGAAGAAACAATGGGGGTACAGAGATGGGTTACTGAGGATTAAAAGAAACTAAATTTAATATACCTCAACTGATAATACTTTCCTTTTAACCTTACGTGGGAAAATAAAACAAGGTGAGAAAATGGGAAAATTGCATTTTGGTGAAAATATTTCATGTAGAGCAGCAGTCTCCAATCTTTTTGGCACTAGAGACCAGTTTCATGGAAGACAACTTTTCTACAGGCTGGGGAGGGGGATGGTTTTGGGATAATCATAAAACTCACCATAATGTAGAGTCAGTGGGAGCCCTGAGCGTGTTTGCCTGCAACTAGACGGTCCCATCTGGGGTGATGGGAGACAGTGACACATCATCAGGCATTAGATTCTTGTAAGGAGCAGACAGCCTAGATCCCTCACGTGCACAGTTCACAATAGGGTGCATGCTCCCATGAGAATCTAATGCCACACTGATCTGACAGGAAGTGGAGCTCAGTGGGTAATGTGAGCAATATGGAGTGGCTGTAAATACAAATGAAGCTTCCCTGGCTCACCCGCCACTCACCTCCTGCTGTGTGGCCAGTTCCTAACAGGCCAAGGACCTGTACTGGTCCATGGCCTGGGGGATGGGGACCCCGATGTACAGGTCTCTGTGAAGACATTCACCATCACCCTGTTAAATCTTCCTCTCCTTATTGAATTATCATCCAAGTCAGTGTCATCCCACTCTCCTTCACTCATTGCATCTCAGCCCTCAATCCTTTTAAATTGGATACCCACTTTAGTGCTAGCGAAACAAACAAGCTGCACACAGTCGAGTACCTCCTAGGCCAGCACAGACTCCACTCCTGAAGATGATGAATGGAGCCTGCTACCTTGGCCTTCAGGCTCTGGCATGCTCAAGAATTCACAGAGCTTTAATATTTTTCCCAGATGTCTCATAATTGTGCCAATTTAATGTTTTAAAAATAATCTATATTTTATTTCCTTAATCCCATTAACAGATTTATGACTTAACATTTCATCAATAGCACAAACTCGTGGGGTTTTTGCCAGAGAAAGCAAGTTTAATCACTGGAAGTTGTCTGTTGCAACATTTATTCTTAAACCTCAAGTAAGTGGGACTGGTCGAGAGATTTTGTATGTGCCTGGGGAGGAATTCATTTGTGCCACTTGCCCCAAAGCCATGTCAGCTCCAGCAAGGAGAACACTGGGGTTTGTGAGCACATTGTTTTTGGAGAAGGATAATGTGGCAGGAGTTTGTTATTTAATAACCAGTTGCCTTCTGAGCTGGAGAGTTAATCACTACCATTAAGTACTGATCACTCCAGGTGAGAAGATGAGAACAGTTTCACATTTACAAAAGTTTGGAAGTCAAAAAGCTAATAGGCTTATGCCATCGAAACTTGACAAGAATGCTGTTTTCCCTTCTGATTGCATTTGAGCTGCATTACCTTGCTTTTGCATGAAGTTATTTTTTTTCTAAATGGAAATTAAAATAAAACAACTAGATCCCGGGCGACTGCCCCTTTCCAGGTTTTATCTGTCTATCATGTTTGAAATTTTTTACAATAAGCCCATATAATTTTTGTAATTAGAAAAGGTAATTAGAAAAGGCAATTGACATTCCTTAAAACAAAATAAAACTTTTTTTTTTTTTCATTCTTGTTTTTGTCTGGCTCAGCCTTCTGTGGCTCACAGGAGTAGCTGGGGATTTAAGGATGTTTATTCAATTGTGATAAACAGCAGCAGATTTTTGTTTGTGCTTTCTGACTCTATGAAAGACGAGATACATGAAGGCTGTTTCCAAGTAAGACAGCAACATTAAAAGCAACAAAGAAGGTGGAGATGAAATGGCCAATCATTTCTGTCCTACTAAGCATTTGTCTTCAGTTTGTCTTTCAGTTCCCCAAAGCCATTCTGCACACCCTGCCAGGAATCAGCTTTGGCATTAAAAGCCAGAGAAATTAATGCACAGGAGTGGGAGTGGTGTGGCTTATGGAGGGATAAATTCAGCTGACACTGGCTCTATGACACTGCCACTCAACCTTGCTGGCAGTTTTAGTCACCTGGGGAGCTTTACAAAATACCGATATCTGTGTCCACCCCCGAGAGATTTGGATACCATCACGCTGGATATGGGCCAGGTGATTCTATTGTGTAGTCAAAGTCAAGAACCTTCATCAGTTTCCTCCCCTTTCTACCCTCCACTGCTGCCAAAGCCCTCCTTTTTAAAGTGTGGTCCAGGGACTCACAGCACCAGCAACACCTGGGAGCTTGGTAGAAATGCAGAATTTCAGACTCCGGCCCAGAACTTCTAAATCAGAATCTACATTTTAATAAGATCCCCAGGCGTACTTTGTGCACATTAAACTTTAACCTTCATAGCTCTTGCCCGGACTCATCCAGTCTCCAGAGGGATCTCCTGTTCTCTCTTCTCTCCCATTTCAAAGCAATCTCCATATTGAAGTGATCCAGAATAAACCACTGTGGCATAAAAGTTATTTTGAGCTGAAGGCATTTGAGTTTCCAAAATCTCTTATCTACCTAAAAGAACAGCCTCCACAAAACCCAAAAAACTAAATTGTTATAAATGTCCTCCCCAGGAGCAACTCTAATCCCTACTCCCTGTGAACCAAAAAGTATCTGAGACATGTCTCAATCGAGTTGGTAACTTTATTTTGCCAAGGGTAAGGACACACCCATGACAGCCTCAGGAGGTCCTGCCAACATGTGCCCAAGATGGTTGGGGTACAGCTTGCTTTTATGCATGTTAGGGAGACATGAGACATCAATCAATACATGTAAGGTTTACACTGGTTTGATCCGGAAGGGTGGGACAACTCAAAGGGGAGAGCACGGCACTTCCGGTCATAGGTAGATTTAAATATATTCTGATTGGCAACTGGTTGAAAAAGCTATTGTCAGTAGAAAGGAATGTATGGATTAAGACAAAGCGTTGTGGAGATCGAGGTTTTATTGTGCAAATGAAGCCTCCAGGTAGCAGGCTTCAGAGAGAATAGGTTGTAAATATTTCTTATCAGACTTAAGGTCCATATAGATGGTAATGCTGGAGGGGTATAGTTAAGCATGTTTGACCCCCAGTTCCCATCATGACCTGAACAGGGGGGCTGGGAGGCCTTTGAATTTTATTTTTGGTTTACATCCCAAACAAATGTCACAAAACCATCATATCTCTCATCTTTTCTCCTAAGGGCATATTTATTTTTCCAAAAAGACAATTGTTTTTCCATAAGTGACCCTTCTTCCCTTCATCTAAGAAGTCATTTCTCCCAGAGGTGCCCCTTCCCCTGTTAAGATGATACATAAACCCCAAATTCTAGCTGCCTCCTTGAGTCACATTTCTTTGTGAACTCCCACGCATACACATGTAATTAAATCTGAGGGGTTTTTTCTCCCGCTATTTTGTCTTTTTTTTTTTCAGTTTAATTTTCAGGCCCTCAATACAAAACCTAAGAGAGTAGAAGAAAAGAGTCTCCTCCCTGAAACTGTACACATGATCATACCACATGCATGCTGATACGGACAGGAAGCAGAAGGGCGTTTCCCTGGCAAAGGCCCCGCCCCCAAGTCTGGAAACCCGTGACCCTAAATGGGAACAGGCTTTCCTGTTTTTACACCCAAATGTTGCCTTCTCCAAGACCACTCTGTCTCACCACACCCCTATTGTGTGTGCATATAAACCCCAAGCTCCATGAGCAGAAAAAAAGAACAGCAGAAGAGTGGCAGAGGGGTGAGGCAGAGAAGAAGAGAAGAGAAGGTGCATCTGAACATTGGGAAGGGTTTGGCTGGGGATGGTCAGGGAGGAGATTGGCTGAGGGACAGCTGGACTCCAGAGGGAAGATGATCTTCCAGTCCATCTACTTTCCATCTCCCTATCCATCCCGCTGAAAGCCACCTCCACTACTCAGTAAAATCCCCACATTCACATCCTCCAAGTCCGAGTAACCTCATTCTTCCTGGACACTGGGCAAGGACCTGGGTACCAAAAAGGCAGGGTGTAAAAGGCTGCCACCCTGACTCTCCACTGAGCTGGTTTAACACTTAGCCATTTGTGAACGGCAACTGATATAAGAGCATTAATTGTAACACACCCTAGATGCTACCATGGGGCCAGAGCCCAAAAATGCTCACCCTGGCTCTTGCACCTGCCTGTCTATGTGCTCCCTCTCCGGAAAAGGGTTTGAGTACACCGCGGGCTGAGCAAATGATCCACACCCCTGTTGCAAGTCCTGCAAAGGGGTCAAGGAACTCTATCATTTCAATGCTTATAGGATAAATTATAAACTCCTTAACATGAACAAGACCACTCAAAACTAGGCTCCAGCATACCTCTCTGGACATATGGTGTGTTCCTGGCTCCTTGAAACTTGGTCCATCAGACATGTTCAAAACTAGACATTAAAGCCCTTTCATGAATCTGTGCCTTTGCACAGACTGTTCCCTCTCGTCTGTTTTTCTCTCTTCTCGCCTGGTCATCACTGACTCTTTAAGACCAACTTTAATGTTGTCCCATCCAGTATAGCCTTCTCTGTTTTCTTCTACAAAAGGGTTCTCAATGCCCCCAGTCTGTGACCCTAGCACCTAGCATAGTACCTAGCACACAAGAAGTACTCAAAGAAAAAATGTATTTGAATAAATGGATGGATGGGTAGATGGACTAAAACCCTTGTTTCCCAAATCTCTTCATTTACAATATTCAAAAATATTTAAACGTTGGTTCTACCCTTAGTTCCAAACAAGAGGAACCTCTGTCCTAGGTTCTGAAATTCCGAGGGGTCTGCATATCACAAATACACACGATGAATGTTTTAAAAAATATACAGGGGCCAGGCGCGGTGGCTCACGCTTGTAATCCCGGCACTTCGGGAGGCTGAGATGGGCGAATCACGAGGTCAGGAGATCAAGACCATACTGGCTAACACAGTGAAACCCCGTCTCTACTAAAAATACAAAAAATTAGCCGGGTGTGGTGGCGGGCACCTGCAGTCCTAGCTACTCGGGAGGCTGAGACAGGAGAATGATGTGAACCCGGGAGGTGGAGCTTGCAGTGAGCCAAGATCACACCACTGTACTCCAGCCTGGGCGACAGAGAGAGACTCCGTCTAAACACACACACACACACACACACACACACACACACACACACACACGTGAGCTGGGCACAGTGGCTCACACCTGTAATCCCAGCACTTTGGGAGGCCAAGGTGGGTGAATCACAAGGTCAGGAGTTCGAGACCAACCTGGCCAATATGGTGAAACCCCGCCTCTATTGAAAATACAAAAAATAGCCAGGTGTGGTGGTATGCGCCTGTAGTCCCAGCTACTCAGGAAGCTGAGGCAGAAGAATCACTTGAACTCGGGAGGTGGAGGTTGCAGTGAGCTGAGATCATACCACTGCACTCTAGCCTGGGTGACAGAGCAAGACTCTGTCTCAAAAAAAAAAAAAAAAAAAAAAAAAACACAGGTGCCTCTGTCCCTTGGGATCCGACAGGTAATGCTGGCATAGTGCCACCTGCCACCTTAAACATTTACTCAGTTGACTAACACAGCTCAGGTCCCAGGGAAACACTTCTCTTCATCCCTTGCCCTATTCCTTGGAACGAAAAGTAACTGAGCCTAAATGCCACAAATGTTTGTGGGTTGTACCTGCACACGTCAGAAACAGACACTGCTTCAGAATCAGGGAAGACCTGAGCAGTAGAAGTGCTTAAACACAGCTCAGGTCCCAGGGAAACACTTCTCTTCATCCCTTGCCCTATTCCTTGAAACGAAAAGTAACTGAGCCTAAATGCCACAAATGTTTGTGGGTTGTACCTGCACATGTCAGAAACAGACACTGCTTCAGAATCAGGGAAGACCTGAGCAGTAGAAGTGCTTGGGAAAGATAAATCACTAATTAATTACCTTGACAACTCCATCTTCTGCATTAAGGCAAGCACAACAGATTCTCACATAATGAAGCATTTTGTCTTGGTGGTGCTGAGATTCCATTTTCTTCTGTCTCTTCATATTCTAATTTGTGGCCCGGAAGTCCTGAAGAATTAGTGCATAATTTGCAATAGTTGCATCTAATATCTGAAAAATATTTTTCAATAGTTAAATAATTCATATTATTCTTAAATTTGCATGTATGTGGATCGAGCTATGACATGCATGAAGCCTGGTACCAACTCCTACATGCACAACTAGATGGCCATTGAACACTAGAATTGAAAGTAATCCTATTATTGTAAACTATGCAATAAGATAGAGCTAAATTTTCAAAATTAAATTTAAAATTTTGTTTCTTAAAAATGTTTCATGTTTCATATTTGTTAATGATGCTATTTTTTCTTTAATTTTAAAATTTAACATCTCTTAAAAGTAATATTTAAACACATAAAAATAACTTTTTGTCACATTTGCTTTTTATTTTATTTTATTTTCACATTTGCTTTTTAATACAAATATATTTAAATTGTGTTTTCTTAAAAGACAATTACATTCCATTTTTAGTCTTTAAATGACCAAGAATAAATATAAGGCAAGATCATGATAGGAATAAAAATAGTAGAACTCAAAAAGAAAAAACTAAAAAAAAAAAAAGAAATGGAATACCTTCAAAGAAATGGTTTGCTTAAATTTTGTAAAGCTGAAATAATAAAAGTGAGAAGTCTTACACAAAAGCATGAGATACATAAAATTTGCTAGTAAGGCATTACAACTGCTACATTTAATAAAGTTTTAATTATGGATCAAAACAAGATAAATGAACAAGAAAATTATTCTCATCAAATTCACAACTTCAAGAGGTCGATGAAATCCCTGGAACCTCACATTCTTCAGTACATGAAGATTTAATTAGTACTCAGAGCAATGAGAATGAAAAAGAGGATTGTTCATAACAGATTCACAACTCAGGAGTGCAACTCCGGCCTGTCCTTTAGAAGGGGAAGAAATTTCCACCGTGAAGGCAGCAACCTAGATGAGAAAGATCAAGCCTCCAGAGCACCACTCATTTAGGTGGATCCTAAAAGTGGTGCCCATCCCCCTCACAGCATGACAATGTTTCTAGCAAAACACAGTCTGATTCAAATTAGCAAATACGATTTTTCACTGGTGAGCATTGCAGGAAACTTAGTATTTCGTTTTAGACCAACATTCTTTCAAATGGAAAAAGAACTCTAGAGAGAGATTTTCATATTTCAAAGCGAAACATGAACTTTTTGATTAAATGGGTTACATGATTCACACCAATTTTCAAGATGAGTTTTGGCCAAATAAGTTATTTTTGACCAGAAACATTTGGATTTTTAATTAAAATAACACAAAATGTCATTCACACACATAAAAAAATAAATTTGTGCGCAAATACTAGAAATGTAAAAATAGGCCAGACCTCCAATAATATTCAACAATGGTAAGTGAATAATATTCAACATTGTTGTGATGTTCTGAAAAAATATATTAGGGGTCCAATATGTAACCAAGAGTAATGATGCTTTTCACGGTATTAACAAGCACCATATTCACAGAAACAATAAAGGAATTTTTGGTTTAATAGAAATAACGCCAATTTTTATGCTAGAATGGCCAAAAATGTAAGATGAATAAAAGTAATAAAACAATCACTATCTAGGATAAATAATTCAAAATGAGATTACTAATTTAGTAGGTAATAGAGTGAGAGAATAAATCATACATAACACAGAAACATAAGTAAATATTACTCAGTGCAACTAGATGGTGCCAGGGACAAAGGTCATGTTGAACAACTAACACTTATGATACATATTGTTGAAGAATAAAACAAGAACATATTACATTGTCTCCACACCTAGAAGTACAGGTTTTGATTTAAATGAGGAACTGAAAAGATAACTTACCATTTTAGGAATTAAGTTAAAAGACTGTGAAGCTAAGTCTATGAAAATGGCATGGACATACTTAGTAAAGGAAAAGGTGTATGGGCCAGAATTTTGTCCGAAAATTCAGCAGCATCCACGGTAAAGCCCGTAGTATAAATCTGTTGCTAGGACACGTGGTCTCAACTTGACCTATGGTGATGCAACTTTCAGAACAATTAAGCAAGTCTGAAGGGTAGTTTTTGGACCCACCCAAAGAGGGAACATCTTCATGAAACGTATATCCAGTTTGACCTTACAAGCTCTCTCAGCATATAATGGGAATGCCAACTAAATGCTGTTCAAGCAATGCGATTTCATTTAAACAAGACAGGAGAAGAGTTAGGCAAAGTAACAGAAGATCTACAGAAAAAGTGCATAAATAGAAAATTAAATTTACTTTGAATTTGCACTATCCATAATCTTTTGGTATACATTGTCACTTGCTCTCAATTATATTATCAGAAGCTTTCAAAAGAAAAGAAATTTTAACTGTGGCTACCTCATTTTTTTTTTTTTTTTTTTTTTTTTTTTTTTTTTTTTTTTTTGAGGCGGAGTCTCGCTCTGTCGCCCGGACTGGAGTGCAGTGGCCAGATCTCAGCTCACTGCAAGCTCCGCCTCCCGGGTTTACGCCATTCTCCTGCCTCAGCCTCCCGAGTAGCTGGGACTACAGGCGCCCGCCACCTCGCCCGGCTAGTTTTTTGTATTTTTAGTAGAGACGGGGTTTCACCATGTTAGCCAGGATGGTCTCGATCTCCTGACCTCGTGATCCGCCCGTCTCGGCCTCCCAAAGTGCTGGGATTACAGGCTTGAGCCACCGCGCCCGGCCGTGGCTACCTCATTTTTTAAATGTCAAAACAAATTTTTTGAAATTTTAAAGACAGTTTTCTAAATCAAAAGAAAATACATGTAAAATGTGTGACATTCCAATAAAATGTAAAGCAATTAGAACAAGGAAACAAAAATAATTGAGTCGCTGTGAAGAAGGGCTACATAAAAAAAAATCCCAAATGAATTTTCCTTCGATAATATTTTGGGGATACTGTGAGTCAGGGAAGAGTCTTAGTTGAGTAGAGATATGAAAAAATTGAGCAATTTACTGACATTTTCAGCTTTCTTCATAATATCCCAGCACTGAAAAATTTGAAAGAAGAAATTGAGAAATATTAAATCAATCTAGACACTGCTTTAAGAGATGGCTAAAATTGCTAAATACATGATTATTGTGTATATGATAAATTATAATAACTTATAACATTTTCTGCAATAATTTATCATATGTAATTCTATTATAATATGTGAATGTGATATGTAAAATTCATGGTCTATTTTGGCATCTAAGTATTACTGGAAGACGTTTATTGATGACTCCAGCAGCTGCTGCTTCAACTTGAAGTTAATAAAAAACTAAGAACTATGATAACTCAAGAAATGTTGTCTAATTTGGCATTATTCCATGTGACATGTAAATTATATGGAAATCTTTATTATAACAAGATAATTAGTGATTTTACTGAAATATAAACAAGAAATATAAATTTTATGGAATAAGTATATAATTTATGAGTTATGCATCTCAATTTTATTACCGGCCCATCAGTAAAATGCTTAAACATACACGATAATAATTAAATTCAGTCGTCTTTGAAATTTTGCCAACTTTCTGTCATGTACAAACTACAAACATATTTTTACCATATTTAACACATTTGTTTTCAGCACACACTCACGTGCTGGGCTCCACCAATGTCAGGAGTCGGACTTCTTGTACCCAGCGACAGACATTTCACTCCAGGCTCATCCACTGTCACTCCTGGAACTTCAGCAACACTTTCCTTTCTCTTCACCCTATGGTTTTCACTCAGCAGCTGGGAGGAGGAAGTGAGGGTTAGGGGGACACTCAGCATTGGACCCCCAGGGGCTGGGGCTGCTGAGGGGCTGCTCAGCACCTGCCCCGACCCCTCTGCTGCCCTCCTGCCTGCTGATGGCTCCTGCCAGATGCCTTGTTGTAGCAGAATATGGTTGGGAGTATGGCCACTACCACCACCTACCTCCCGTGTGGACCACTTGTGCCACCTGAGAGGGCCTGCCTCTCTCCCCAACCTCAGTTCAGCAATCCCAGGGACTCCATGTGTACCCCCAGAAGCGTGGCTGTGTGCTCCAAGCTCGGTGACTGACAGCTCCCCCAAATGCCATGGCTGCCGTCAGGGAGGAGTGGCTCCTCCTAGCTTCCTTAAGGTGGGCTCTGCAGCCAGTGTTCAGCCTTGGCATCTTGCCTGTCGCTGCTATAACAGATTCCCACAGACTTAGTGGCTTAAAACAACACAAATGTATCATCTCACAGTTCCAGAGGGTGGAAGTCGAAACTGGGTCTCCCTGAGCGAGGGTCAAGATGTTGGCAGGACTGCTTCCTCCTGGGGCCTCGAGGGTGCATCTGTGTTCTTGGCTTTTCAGGCTTCTAGAAACTGCTTCATTCCTTGGCAGTGGCCCCTCCTGGATCTTCAGAGCCAGCAATGGCAGCTTGAGTCGTTCCCATGTCACCTGACGGTGTCTCTTTCCTGCCTCCCTCTTCTACTCACTGGGACCACTGTGATGACTTTGGGAGCACCTGGATGATCCAGGAAACTCTCCCCATCTCAGGCAATGGTTGGCAACCGTAATTCCATCTGCAACCTGCACTGTCCTGTGTCATAGCATATTCACAGGCTCTAGGGACTTGGTTGTGACATCTTCAAGCGGCCATTATTCCACCTTCCACACCTTCCTTCACCCAACCCTGGCTGTGCTGGCCCTGACTGAGAGGAGTGGGCTTCCACTTCCGTGACTTGGTAAAGAAACCTCCACAGCCCAAGAATAGTAACATTTACTGGGTGCCGGGCTTGGGCCTTACGTGTTTTATGTAATTCAATCCTTGTAACAAACGTATGAGGTAAGTAGTAAGTAAAATAATTCCCACCATTGTACAGGTGAGGAAACGGAGACATGGAAGGACTCCACAGCGAGACTAGATCCCCATAGCTAGGAATGGACAGTGTTGAGATTTAAGGCAGAATATGGCTTCCTACAGATTGATTCAGGTGGCCATTCATTGGGGAACGGATGTTTATTGTCCACCTTCTAGTGCCAGGCGTAATGCCCAGCCGGGGACACAGAACAGGGAGCAGCACCAGTATGGCCTCTGCTTCTCTGTAGGGAGGATTTCTCCTGCACAGAGAACTCGGCTCTAGAATTGGATAGGGGCGAGGGTGATGGTGGGCCAGAAGGGAGGAGCAGGGACAGCAAGCTTCTCCTACCCCGCAGTCTCCCCTCCTCCATTTTATTCTGTATGTAGCAGCCAGGGTTGTTCTTAAACCCAGACTTGACAATTCTCTGCTGAAAAACCTTTCATGTCGCTCCACTGCTCACACCAAAAAGATCGCACTCAGGCCAACCACAGTGGCTCCCGCCTGAAATCCCAGTGCCTTGGGAAGTGAAGGCTAGAGGATTGCTTGAGCTCAGAAGTTCAAGACCAGTCTGGGTCCACAATGAGATCTCATCTCAAAAATTTTCAAAAAATTAGCCAGGAATGGTGGTACATGCTTGTAGTCCTAACTATATGGGAGGATTGGTCAAGCCCGGAAGTTTGAGGCTGCAGTAAGCTCTGGTGGCACCACTGCATTCCAGCCTGTGCAACTGAGCGAGATCTTGTGTAAAAAAAAATAAAAATAAACAAAACAAAACAAAACAAAAAAACCCTCTTAAACCTAGCTTACAAGTCTTTGAACATGGGGCCCGCCCACCTCCCCAACCCCTTCTTCCATCTTTCAAGACTTGTCCACCCACACCCTATGCCCCAGCCATCCGGAAACCCCTTTCTTCCATGTCTTGCTTCTAGGCCTTTGAACACGCTGTTTCCTCAACCAGGGCTGCCTTTCCTGCTTCCCCGATCTCTCACTGCCTTCGCCATCTCCTCCCCTACCTCCTACTCCCCATCAGGACTTGGCTCAGAGCCATTCCCATCTAACTCCTTCAATGGGCGGCAACCTGCTAGAGACTCCATTTCCCTATTGCACACTTGCCACTTCCTCATCTTTGTTCGTGATGGGACTGCAAGTTCCTTGAGGTCAGGGGCCAGCCGTCTAATTCAGTGTTGCACTGCCAGTGCCTGACATGGTGCCTGGCTTATGACGCTCAGAATATTTTTGTGGGTGGATAGATGGATAAATGGATAGGTGAATGAATGGACAGACTGGTGCCTCAATTTTCCTGTCTTAATGTATTAATCCACAGCTACATCAGAGCCAGCCCTGCACCCCAGCCTTCAACATGAGCAGCTCCTGCTCTCTGTAACTCCAGCCCCAGCCTGGACCTATCTTTCAGAGCTACAATGCTAAGAGACAGTCCCTGAGTCTTGGATGACCACGTGAGTACCTCCACGTGGTAACTGTGGAGGAACATGGCACACCCATCTTTCATGGAGCCGGGGCCTGCCTACCTCCTCCCTGGGCCAGCCGTCATACCATACCACTGTCCCCAATTCCTGAATTCCTCTGGGTCCTTCCTGCTCCCCTGACTCTTGGATGGCTCTGCCTGAAGGACAGTCAGGACAACTGCCCACTGCATGGGATGGGCCCTGCATGTGTAAAGAGCTGTGTGTTTTTCTGTAGAGGACTCGCAGTGTCTACACCGGGCAGTTGCTGTTTGCACGACATTGAGTAAACGTCACTTCCATCAGGGGCAGTTACCCTTTGGGATTTCTGATGAAGGTACACCTTTCGAGATGCTCTCAAACAACTCCAAAAGATGCTCTGTCAGGGGCAGAGTGGTCCTATCCGATTTTTGGGGTTTACACATTTACTCTGAGAGTGAAACAACAGGACAAACATTGTCTCACTGGCCTAAGAGAGCAAACAAAAAAGACCATTAGACAGATCATTCTTCCTGCCAGGGAGACAGCCCTATTAATACTTGTGACCACACAGGCAAGCAGAATAAGAGGATTTCTCCAGAGTTGGGAATTTATTTTTCCAAGAATACCGAATAAATCCTGGTGGTTACTAACCAGCTAGGCTAAGACAAAAGGTCCTTTTCTTCCCAACTAATACACATTGCATTAGTCAGGACTGGGGAACGGGTGACAGAAACTTGCTCCCAAAGAGCTCACACTACAAGGAGGGGTGCATTAGTCCTCAGGCCCGGACGAGGAAAAGACTGGGTCCTCACTGGCTCACAGAACTCTTGTCTCTTGCCTGGTTCTCCCTGTGGGACCGTTGCTGTCATTCTTTCCTGTGAGGAAGAGGGAGGAAGTATTACCATGAGTAGTTGTGTGCTTAAATCCTCGTAGTTCAGCAATCGGAGAGGACAGGGGGCCTTATTCTCTCTGCTTTAAAAACACCCCAGAGAAGGATTTAGTGAGGCTTAGCCTGAGCCCTAGGCCCATCCCTGAATTGGGGCAAGGGAATGGGATGTCATCACCGGCTCAGTTGGGTCATACATGTGTCTGTCCCTCTGACTGGAGGGATAGGGTACAATGAGGGGCTGCCCTCAGCAGAAGCACAGGGTTGAAACCAGGCAGGAAGGTTTCCAAAAGGTCTCAGGTGCTCTTCTGCATGGACAAAACAGTAAACATCAGGCTGGGTGCAGTGCCTCACGCCTGTAATCCCAGCACTTTGGGAGGTTGAGGCAGGAGGACTGCTTGAGCCCAGGAGTTGGAGACCAGTCTGGGAAACATGGTGAAACCCTGTCTCTACTGAAAATACAAAGAATTAGCCAGGCACAGTGGTGCACTCCTGTAATCCCAGCTGCTCAGAAGGCTTGAGGTGGGAGCATCACTTTAGCCTGGGAGGCAGAGGTTGCATTGAGCTGAGATCGCACCAGTGCACTCCAGCCTGGGGTACAGAGTGAGACTCTGCCTCAAAAAAAGAACAGACAAAAAAAATGAATATAAGTATTCATTATTTTAAATCATAAAAAATAATTTAAAATGTGGAGTGAAAACATCACCCCTAATCCTATCATCTCCAAACAACTGTAATTAACACGATCGAGTATTTCTTCCGAGTCTTTTTTCTCCAGGCACATGTACGTGTTTAATATAGTCCTGCCATATTGTATAGACAATTTTGCATCCTGCTCTTTTTACTTAAAATGATAACAGAAGGATTTTCTCATGTTATTTCCTTTGACTCTGTTCCCTGCACAATCCACTTCCTTTCCTACTCAGATCTTTGGCAGAAAAAGTTTGTAGACTGCACAAATAACTGGAAGGAGTACTGACTTTTTTTGGTTTCCGGGAGGAACGTGAGCAAAGAGAAAAGCAAGAAAGATTAAAAAGGGCAGGTCTTGGTGACCCTCACGGGGTTGCTGAAATAAACAAATGTCATATTCTATGTGAGCACGCCTTGAAATGGCTATATTTATCAGCATTATAGTCATTAATCACTAAATTTATTTTTCCCTGTTTTTTTTTAAAATAACTAAGTCCACTGGACAGGCTTGAACATCAGTAGAGGGTGGTGCTCTCCTGCCACAGCCCACTGCAGAGAAAGGAGTAATTTCCCAGAGAATCTATGGATTTACTGTGGGTTGTGGGTGATAACAGGGTTTTCTAAAAGCACTTTCTGCTTCAGGTGAGGAGAGGATGCTGTTCTGAGAGCTGCTGATAATATGTGGATCCAAACCCACAGGCTTGAGCTGCTTAATTGAAATTCACATCAAAATGGAATTCTGGTTTAGCTCAACTTGACTACTATGGATGATGAAAATAAATCCCTGGGTCACACAAGGATAGTGATTGAGTAGAGCTTGTTTGCTGGCACAGGAATGACATTTCGACTGGAATTAAATTGTCGTCAGTTAACAGAACTGAATTTTCTGTCATTCTTTGACTTGAATTTTCTTTTTTCCCAAGATAACATGGACAGGACCCAGGTATTTCCAATGACTCAGAAAAGAGTACGTTTGGCTACGGGCTTACCCAGCTTTAAGCGGGCTCTGCTCTCCCTGAAGAACAGAGCCAAAGGAAGGTGGGGTACCTTGTCGTCCCTCCTCCTCTCATTTTCCATCCTGTCTGTCCAGTCCATAAACACTCTGTGGCTCTACTTCTAGAATCTCCTCTGCTACACCCATGGCCAGACCACCCCATCTCATGCCTAGACTACTGTGGTCCCTTCAGCCATTATCCCCACAGGTGTGAGAGCAACCTTTCAAAAACCAAACCCACCTGTGGCAATCCCCTGCTCACATGGCTTCTTGTTGCCCTGAGACCAAAACCCTCATTTGCAGCCCTGCTGATGGACTCCCTTTCTGACCCACCTCTACCTTTCCCCACATGCTGTGCACTGGTCACCCATGCCTCCTTCCTAGTTCCTGAACCCCCCAAACTTGTTCCTGCCTCAGGGCCTTGGCACATGCTCATGCCTCTATCTGCCTCCTCCCCAACTCATTACACAAAGGACTCCTGATTATTCAGATATCGACTCAAAAATGCCTTCCTTTGTGAGGCTTCCCTGAATAGCTTCTGCTTTACTTCATTTCTGGCACACTCATTCTTGGAAAGAAGTTTGCCATATTAGTCCGTTCTCGCACTGCTATAAATAACTGCCTGAGACTGGGTAATTTATAAAGAAAAGAGGTTTGACTCACAGTTTCTCATGGCTGGGGAGGCCTCAGGAAACTTACAATCATGGTGGAAGAGGAAGCAAACACGTCCTTCTTCACAAGGCAGCAGGAAGGAAAAGCACAGTGGGAAGGGGGGCAAAGCCCCTTATAAAACCATCAGGTCTCATGAGAATTCACTCACTATCATGAGAACAGCATGGAGGAACTGCCCCCTTGGTCTAATCACCTCCCACGAAGCCCCTCACCCAACACGTGGGGATTACAATTTGGATCACAATTCAAGATGAGATTTCGGGTGGGGACACAGCCAAATCATGTCACTTGCTTTCTTATTCCTGCATGCCCATCTTCTCACTCTGATATGGTTTGGATTTGTGTCCCTGCCCAAATTTCATGTTGAAATGTAATTCCCATTGTTCGAGGAGGGGCATAGTGGGAGGTGATTGGATCATGGGGGTAGGTTTCCTCCTTGCTGTTCTCATGATAGTGAGTGAATTCTCCTAAGACCTGGTTGTTTAAAAGTGTGTGGCACCTTCCCTTTTGTTCTCTTCCTCCTTCTCTGGCCATGTAAGACATGCCTGCTTCCCCTTCACCTTCCACCATGATTGTAAGTTTCCTGAGGCCTCCCCAGTCATGCTTCCTGTACAGCCTGTGGAACTGTGAGGGAATTAAACCTCCTTTCTTTATAAATTACCCAGTCTCAGGTAGTACTTTAACACAATGTGAGAATGGACTAATACCGTCTCCCCAATATGAAGTAAGCTTCTTGAAAACAAGAATGTTGTTAGATCTTAGTCAACATGATTTACAAAGTACCTGTTGGGTACTTGTCTTTAAGCCATGAAAGGATCTCTTTAACATTCATTAAGGTCAGGCAAGTGAAAGTCTTATTTCTAGTACAGTAAAGCAAAAGCATGGATCTAACTAAAATGTCAAGTGCCCTAAGGTGTGAAAAATATTTAAAAACTCTCCATTTGCTCTTTTACGGTAGTACCCTTTGTCAAAATCTTTTCTCCAATTTTATTCATGCCTGATAAATGGAAGAGGAGAGTTTTCCCAGAATACCATAAAATACACCCAGCTAGACAGGGCTAGGAGATTTAAGTGGCTTCCTGCCTGTTCCAGTGCCTGGAGGGGTAAAGCAGAGGAAAGAAACCTTTGAGCTTGAAGACAGCTGGAGGGAAGAAAAGAGAAAACATAAACTTAGAGCCCAGAAGCTTCTGAGAGGGAAGGGATCAGACCCCAAACCCTCGTAACCAAGGGCCCACCCACATTACTGAAGCCCGCTAGGTGGGCTGGCTGGTCCTGGTCAAAGTCCAATGACCAGAAAGGGTGCAAGCTTCTACTGGCCTCAGCCTCCCACTTGCAGTTACAGGCCCCATTCCTCTGACCAGGGGTGGAGAAACGACCCATCCTGGCCCATTCATAATTTTCCATCACCCTGACTACCATGATTGACCTAGGGATGCTCACATGACCCAACCAAGCCCATCAGAGTCCTTCCCTGGGACTTTCCTGCCTGGAGCTGGAAGGCAAGATTCCTCTGTAATCTCTAAGGACCTCAGCCCAGAGTGGCCTGAGATGGAGCATGCTGAAGAAAGTCCACTTGCTGTCAGAGAGAGCACCTCCTCCTCAGTAACTCCCCACTCCAGCATAATCTCCTGGGTATTCTCAATTTCCTGCCCCACTTTTCCCCCACGTCCTTACAAGGACTTTCTGGGAACACCTTTTAAGTAAACTACCTGCACTCACCTACTTGTCTTGGAGTCAGCTTTTGGGGAATCCAAACTAATCAGGAATGGCCTGTCTATGGAACATCCCTAAAGCCAGTTCCGTCTCTGCCTTTTCCCTGCTAAGGTTGTGTGATTGAATTAAATCCTGTCATTCTCAAACAAAGAATCATGAAGCAGAGAAGGTGGGTAAGCCACTCAACCCTGGGATTTTGAGAGAAGTAGTCATGGGGGAATGTAGGGTGGTGGTCTCTCAACCTTATCTGAGCTTACACCTCCCAACCCATGGAAATGATTGAGGCCCAGGCGCCATGAACTGGGCATATCCTTGTAGAGGGTAGGTAACTGTCTGTCCTCCCACCCAAAGGAGCCTGCGGCTGAGCAGAGTTTGTCTTCAGCCACAGAGGCAGCAGTGAGAGGAGGAGGCTGAGTTCCACTCAGACAAGGCCACAGTGATGCATGGTCTTTGGGGGTCAGCAGGTGCTCTCACCAGACCTCAGGGGTGGGGTGGTTTTCCCGACGCAGTCAGCTGGAGGAAGCGAACCTGAGTGCTTTCCCATGGCAAGACCAAGGGAGTGAGGAAGCCAAGGGACATGCTCAGAGAGATGGCCAGCAGCATCCCGTAGGGGTGAGGTGGAGTGGTGCCTTCAGGGAGGGCTGGCAGCCTGTATCCTAACTGCTGCATCATCCCTAAGAAAAACCATGACTTTCACCTCAGTGATGTCTAGCTGTAAAGCACTTTCACTCCCATAATTTTACTGTACCTTCTTAACCTCAAATTCTAGAGTGCAAATTTTCTGCACATTTCTGGAAGGTGAGGTGACTGCCAGCTCCACAGGGCCAGGTTCATCCCTAAAAAGAGACAACAGCTTCCCCAGTCTCAAGAGCATGGTCATGTCTTTCAAATGCACATACCTAACTTTAAGTTTGACTCTTCCATTCTGCTGCGTGCGTGCTTACAGATCCAAAATGGTGGCCAAGTGCACTGGATTTTATCATTTATTTGAGTGAACTTGACTGCTTAATTAGCTGCTTAAAAGTTTCATTTAGAGAGTGATTCAGCAGCATACACCTATAGGCAGCAATTCGTCATTTGTTCATTCAGACAATCAATAAATAAACCTCAGGAATTTACATGGATTAAGAGCCCAAAGTCTTCTTGAAGTGGTATTTTTCAGTGCTTATTTCACTTTGGGTTGCTAGGAGATAAATTGGTTTTTTAAAAAAAGCAATTTGCATAAAGACCAGGAAAGCATTTTAATAATGTCAATATATAGCCAAATGGACTAAAGTGCTAAAGTGACAATTTTTCACTAGATAATTAAGCCTCCAAATTTAAATGTTATAAAAGAAATATAGTAGTATTCCATGGAGATCTATTCCACTTAGGTAGCTAATTATTTCTCAAGAACAACACTGAGTCATGTTAGACATATTCTTGCTAATCTAATAATATTAAGCAACTGGGAGATGATCCTATCCTACCACACAATCAGGAATGGAAAACTGGTAGGATTTTAATTGTAGAATTGTGGGAAATTTATTCTTCTAATCACTAGCACAAATCTGACAATCTGTCCAGCAGCCAGGAACTAAATTGAAGTTTACTTTCCCTGATACATATGTTGTAAATTTCACTAATTTGAACAGGTGGAGAGGAAGAGTGTCTTAGTTCAGTTGTGCTGCCATAACAAAATCCCCGAGACTGGGTAACTTAAAAACAGCAGAAATTTATTTCTCACAGTTCTGGAGGCTGGAAGTCCAAGATTAAGGTGCCCGCAGGTTCAGTGTCTGGTAAGGGCATGGTCTGTGTTTTCAAGATGGTGCCTCTTGCTGTGTCCTCCTCCAGAGGGAATGAACGCTGTGTTTTTGCATAGCAGAAAGGGTAGAAGAACAAAAAGTTCTTTTTGTTTTGAATGCTGCATGGATCCTCTTTTGTAAGGCATTAATCTCATTCATGAGAGCACAGTCTTCAGGACTTAATCACCTCCTAAAGGCAGAACTTCTCAGTACTATCACACTGGCAATTGAATTTCAGCTTGTGAATTGTAGAGGACACATTCAGACTCTAGCAAAGAGCCCATCTATTTTGGTTAAAAATATCAGCTGTAGGACTTATGTAATACTTTAAAAATGTTTTCCTTCAAGTCCAAATAGAATCTTGAGTCTGGCACAAAATAATTATATAAGTGTTGGCCATTATTATTGCCTCAATATAGATACATAGCCTGGAATAAGCTTTAAAAAATTCTTTGAAATGGTATGGTAGATCATTTGCAAAGAGTCTGATCATTCTTCCCATCCTTGTACTCCAACCTTTTCATCCCGTGACTTTACCACTTCTCCCATTCAGAGAGGCAGAAAAGATGTCTCTCCCCACCCATTCCCCAAATCTGGCAGACCTGTGACTTGCTTTGAACAACAGGTTGTGGAGAGAGTGACACTGTGGGAGCTTAGAGCCCAGGCCTCCGAGATCTCAAAGCTTCCACTCCTGTCCTCTTCGAACTCCTGCCAGTATGCAAAAAAAGTCCCAGCTGGCACTGTGGACATGAAAGGCCACCTCGAGGGAGAGGCATGCCCGCCATGTTAGTGAGTCTGTGTTGGACCCAACAGCCCCAGGAAAGCTACCAGACTAGGGGCCACTGAAAGACTCCAGGCAAGACCAGCAGAAGCACTGCCCAGCAGAGCCCAGCCCAAGCTGCTGACACACAAAACTGTCCACAAATAAAATGGATGTTGTTTGAACCCACTAAGTTTTGGGGTGGCCTGTAATGCAGCAACAGATCGCTGATACAAATGGGTTTTTAATAAATGTAGATAATTCAGAAATAAGAGTATAAAAATAATCCTCATAATCCTACCCCTAATTTTAACAGCCATTAATATGTTGGTATTTTTCTTCCAAATTTTTCTTTATGTTTTTTACAAGGATGAAAACATTGATCTGAAATGCGTCTCCTACCTCCAGTTCATCCGTTGAAGACCTTACCCCCAAGGTGACTGTATTTGGAGATAGAACCTTTAGGGAGCTAATTAAGGTTAAATGACATCATAAGTGTGGGGCCCTAATCCAATGGGAGTAGTGTACTTGTAAGAAGAGGCAGAGATACCAGAGATTTCTCTCTCTCTCTCCTCCTCGAATATGCAGAGGAAAGCCTCTGTAAGAATGCAGCGGGAAGATAGCTGTCTACAAGCCAAGGAGAGAGACCTCACCAGAAACCAACTATGACTTCCAATGGGCAGAAATGTGAGAAAATACATTTCTGTCACATAGTTCATCCATCCTGTAGTATTTTGTCACGGCAGCCTGAGAGGACTAATACACATACTAACATTTTGAACATCTGCTGTTTCATGGACCCAATGCAAATGTTTCTTCATGTCATAGATAGTCTTCAACATCATTTTAAACAATATCTCAGATGAATGTCTCAACATGGGTCCATTAGAAAATACAGCTTTAGGCAATGATTAACCTGCTGATACTTTATTTGGGAGGTGCAAGCTCTGGAAAGAAACCTTGAGAAGAAACGAAAGAAAAACACCAGGAAAAACACAAATGCTGTGTGATGAGTCACTGTGTTGACTGAGATCTCCTGACAAACTGCACAAAGACACAGCAGGTCAGTCATCCCCTGGCTTAAGGTGTGTCCCCAGAGGGGCTACGAGGAGGAACTACACTATAGACCAGTTCCCAGAGGGAGAAAGCAGGGAGGTTGTACCTGCCCAATTCCCTCCCGCCTCCCACTTCCAGCAGGTCAAAAGTCACCCCCAGAGGGAGTGTCTTGGGCTTAGAAGGCAATACCCCAAAGTATGGCACGTTGGTGCGCTGAGGACTTTGAACCGAAGAAGCCTGGGGAGGCCTCACAAACAAGGTCTCTTCAACCTTCTCCCCTTTCTCCCTCAAGGCCTGTCATAGAAAACAAAAATCCTCTCCCCCAAGGTGGATCACAGAAACTAGAACTCCTCTACCCCAAAGCTAGCCATAAAGTGTGGGAAGGTCACTCTGATCTCTCTTTCCCCCTGAAAGCCCTCATGGGGCAGGTGTCCTGCCCTATGTGTAGAAGGGAAGGAACATCTTACAGAGGCAGAGAAAAGAATCCGAACAAACGGCTTTCTGGGTTCCCCCACACAACTCATCCAGTTTCTTACCCCTTTTGTGTACAGTCATGTTTCTCCACAACTATCCAGCTATCCACTTCTTTCATCAGACTTCGCATCAAAATCCATAGTTCTCCCCAGGCTTTTGGGACTTCGTTTCCTTGTGAAGGCTCCCATGTCATACAAAACTTTCATTTAATGATTTGGATTCGTTTCTGCTGTTAAGCTGTCTTTGTCAGTTTTACATTCAGACCTAGCATGGAACCTTAGGAGGGTTGGAAACTTCGCTCCCCTACAGGAGCTAACTGTCCCATATGACTGAGTTGGTCCAGTCCTTTGGGTTTGCTCAGGAGACCTGACTTGTGGTATTTTATCTAAGTTCAGTAATAGAGGGCAACTGTGTGCACAGAGCTCAAATGACAGTGAGACAGAGGCCGTCTGTGGTATCTGACAAAGCACACAAGTTTGTGTCCAATACACATGTAGATAGCATAATTTAGTCAGTCAATTGTTTCAGTCCTATTATTGTACACTTAGTTGATTTCCAATGTATTATCTTCATAAATAAGGTTGGGATAGACATTTTTATAAGTTAATCCTTATTCTCCTCTATGCTATTTCTTTAGCATAAGTGCCTCGAAGTAAAATCATTGGGTCAAAGGTAATGAATAACCCGGATGGATACTATTATATATCTTGTAGTTTTCAAGTCTTGTACATTTCTTGTTAAATTTATACCTTAGTGTTTTATTTTATCTTTTTGACTCTTGTGAATAAGATCTTATTCCAATAATATATTCCTTAATGGATTCGTGTGTATAGTAGTCTATCAAAAAGATTTGCCAGGGTGGCACATGCCTGTACTTCCAGCAGTGTGAGAGGTCGAGGTGGGCAGATCGCTTGAGCCCGGGAGTTCGAGACCAGCCTGGACAACATTGTGAAACCCTGTCTCTACTAAAAATGAAAAAAAAAAAAAAAATTAGGCATGCGTGGTGTCCCACACTTGTAGTCCCAGCTACTCAGGAGACTTAGGTGGGAGGATTGCTTGAGTCCAGGAGACGGAGGTTGCACCACTACACTCCAGTCTGGGAACAAAGTGAGACCCTGTCTAAAAAAAAAAAAAAAAAAAAAAAAAGGTGCCAGGTGATATGGTTTGGATTTGTGTCGCCACCCAAATCTCCTGTTGAATTGCAATCCCAAGGGTTGGAGGTGGGGCCTGGTGGGAGGTGATTGGAAAGGTGGTTTCTAATGGTCTAGCAGGATCCCCCTAGAGCCATTTTGTGATCCAGTCTTCTTAAGATCCACTTGTTTAAAAGTGTGTAGTGTCTCCCTCCTCTCTCTATTCTCCTGTGCCTGCCATATAGACGTGTCTACTTCCTCTTCGCCTTCCACCACGATTATAAGTTTCCTGAGGCCTCCCCAGAAGCAAAAGCCTGAACAGCTCACAGAACTGTGAGTCGATTAAACCTCTTTTCTTTATAAATTACCCAGTTTCAGGTATTTCTTTATAGCAGTGCAAGAACAAATACACTGGGTGTGGTGGCGTGCTCCTGTCATCCCAGCTACTTGGAGGCTCAGGCAGGTGGGTGGCTTAAGTCCAGTAGTTTGGGGCCAGCCTGGGCAACTTACTTTTGGGAAAAAAAGGGTTTTATATTTTGTATTATGTTTTAATTTAATTTTTAAAGGTTATTAGATTTACATGGTTCAAACTTTTAAAGTTTAAAAAAGTTATAGAGTAAAAAGTCTCCCACCAATATTCTCACCTCTGGAAACAATCAATGCTATCAGTTTCTTACCTTAGAGACACTTTATACAGGCTGGCCCAGTGGCTCACGCCTGTAATCCCAACACTTTGGAGGCTGAGGCAGGCAGAGCACCTGAAGTCAGGAGTTCGAGACAAGCCTGGCCAATGTGGTGAAATCCCATCTCTACTAAAAATACAAAAATTAGCCAGGCATGCTGGCATTCCCCTGTAATCCCAGCTACTTGGGAGACTGAGGCAGGAGAATTGCTTGAATCGGGAGGTAGAGGTTGCAGTGAGCCAAGATCACACCAGCCTGGGCTACAAGGGGGAAACTCTGTCTCAAAATTAAAAAAATAATAATAAAGAGAGATACTTTATACAAATGAAGCACACAGACACATATACACACATGTATCCTTCTTGCTATAACTATAACAAGCAATAGTTCTTCTGTGCCTTGCTTTTGTTCATTTTGCAATGTATCTTGGAGATCATCCCATGTTAGCCCCTAAGGATTCCTTTTTTTTGTTTGTTTTTTAACTAGATTCTCCATCATAGTATGGATACCATAATCTATTTAATCATTCCACTGGTAACTAGCATTTAGAATGTTTCTAATCTTTTGCTATTTCACAAACACAGCAGTCACTTTGTAAACATATCACTTCACGCACATGTGAGTGTATCTCTAGGATAAACTCTTAGATTAATGAGTCAAAGGGTACAGACATTTGTAATTTGGATAGAGCTCTCCATAGAGGTTGTACCAATTTACATTCCAAAGGGATTGTATCCAAGAGAGTCCCTCACCCTCATCTCAGTGTGGTATTGACCTTCTCTATCTTTGCAAACGTGATTGGTTAAAAGTAGTATCTCAGTGTAGCTGTCATTTGATTTCACTTACTGTGAATATGCGTGAGTCCATTTTTGCATTGCTTTAAAGAAATAGCTGAGGCTAGGTAATTTATAAAGTCAACAGGTTGAATTAGCTCACAGTTCTGCAGGCTCTACAGGAAGCAGAGTGCTAGCGTCTGCTTCTAGTGAAGACCTAAGGAAGCTTCCACTCATGGTGAAAGGTGAAAGGGGAAGCAATGCAGCATGTGGTGCAAGCAGGAGAAAGAGAGAGAGAAGGGGAGGCCCCAGGCTCTTGTTTTTTTTTTTTTTTTTTTTGAGATGGAATCTCGATCTCTCACCCAGGCTAGAGTACAGTGGCCCGATCTTGGCTCACTGCAACCTCCGCCTCCCGGGTTCACATGATTCTCCTGCCTCAGCCTCCCAAGTAGCTGGGACTACAGGCTCATGCCACCACGCCCAGCTAATTTTTGGCATTTTTAGTAGAGATGGGGTTTCACCGTGTTGGCCAGGCTGGTCTCGAACTCCTGACCTCAAGTGACCCACCTGCCTCGGCCTCCCAAAGTGCTGGGATTACGGGTGTGAGCCACTGCACCCAACAATCAGATCTCACGTGAACTCACAGAACAAGAGGTCCCTCATCACCAAGGGCTGGCACGAAGGCATTCATGAGGGGTCCGCCCATGATTGAAACACCTCCCACTCGGCCCCACTTCCAGCATCGGGGGGTACATTTCAACATGAGATATGGAGAGGAAAAATGTCAAACAATAGCAGAATGATTTTCAGCATCTTCCCATAAAACCATCTCTATTTCTTTTTTCTGAGAACTAACCATTTATGTTCTTTGCCTGTTTTCATGAGATTGTTTATTGTATAGATTTGTTAAAAACAGCAAACTCACTGGATTCTCCTTTTCATTCTAATAGTTTGTCAGTTGACCCTCTTGGATTTTTCAGATGAACAACTAAAACACCTGCAAATAATTACCACATGTATCTTCTAACATTCTTATCTTTTCTCTGTGTGTGTATTTTTACATCGACTTAGAATTTCCAGAAAAGCATTGAAAAATAGGGGTGATAGTGGCCACCCTTGTCTTACACCTGACTTTAAGGGGAAGGCTCCTAGCGTTTCAGTAACAAGTGTGATATTGGTTGATACACTGAGATGGATACTTTTTACTCTTTTAAAGGAGTGTCTTTCTATTCCCAGTTTACTGAGATACCATCAGTGTTTTGTAAATTTGATCAGTGTTGGATATTGAGTTTTATTAAAATATTTCCAGAATAGATTGAAAGAACCATATATTATTTCCTTTTTTTTTTTTGAGACAGAGTCTCGCTCTGTCACCCAGGCTGGAGTGCAGTGGCCGGATCTCAGCTCACTGCAAACTCCGCCTCCCGGGTTCACGCCATTCTCCTGCCTCAGCCTCCTGAGTAGCTGGGACTACAGGCGCCTGCCACCGCACCTGGCCAATTTTTTGTATTTTTAGTAGAGATGGGGTTTCACCATGGTCTCGATCTCCTGACCTTGTGATCCGCCCGCCTCGGCCTCCCAAAGTGCTGGGGAACCATATATTATTTCTTTGTCTTATAATATGATAAATTATATTAATAGATTTCCTAATCCTAAACTATCTTTGCATTCCTGGGATGGTGCAAGACTCAATTATCTAGTATTGTATTTAGGATTTCTGCATCTCTTATGTATAGTCATATGGAAAGTTACAGTATAATTTTCATTTGGTCAGAATTCACTGTATGACGTTGAGCTATTATCAGAATAATGCTGTCTGATGAAATATGATTCACTGCATGCTCATCTTTTGAAGTGATGTGGTTTGTAAAGTCTCGGTATCACAATTGGTTAGATGGTTCTTGGGCAATCTTCATCTTTGAGCATCATTTTGCTTTTCCAAATTTGCACAATTAAGTTGCAGGTCTCCTTTTTCACAACTACAATCACCTGTCTGCAAGGCTTCTGCAGGAAATCCACTTATTAGCATTATATGACCTTGGACAAGTCTGTTAATGTCTCTCAGCCTCATTCTCTCTCTCACTTTATTTTTGTTTTAATTTGAGACAGGATCTTGCTCTGTGGTACAGGCTGGAGTGCAGTGGCACCGTCTCGGATCACTACCGTCTCCACCTCCTGGGCTCAAGCAATTCTCCCACTTTATCCCATAGCTAGGACCACAGGTACGTGGCACCACACCCAGCTAATTTTAAAAAAAAATTTTTTTTGTAGAGACAAGGTCTCACTATGTTGCCCAGGCTGATCTCAAATTCCTGACCCAGGTGATCCTCCCACCTCGGCCTCCCAAAGTGCTGGGATTACAGATGTGAACCACTATGCCTGGCCCTCCTTCTCTTTAATTTAAAAAAAAGGTGGGGGCCAGCTAATAATAGTACTGTCTTCATGGTGGCACTATTTTGTAAAGATTCATAAAATTTTACAAAAGCTTTTAGCACAACATTACAGGGTAAGAGCTCAAAATGTGGCAGATATTATTATTACTATTACTACTAGGCTAAAAGTGTTTCCTGATAACCAGTCCCATCCAATGGAAGTCCACGTCAACAACATACTGACTTAGTGCGTGCTGCTCAGTGCTCAGATAAGATGATGTTTATGAAAATGCATTGGAAAAAAGCACTAAACAGAAGCTAGCTATAATGAGAATAATATTGTCTGATGAAGAAATATGATTTACTTTGTGTTGATCTTTTGGACTGGTATGGTTTACACAAATATCATGACACAATAGATAGATTCTATATATAGATATAGATACATTGATATACATACATATGATGCAATCAGGAGTTACAAACGGGCTCCAAAAGTTGTTCTGTTGCACAGTTTAAATGTCCCCCTTCGGTTGTGTTCACATGAGTGATGTTCATGGGATGTATTTTTTTCCCCACGTGTGGCCCAAAGGTGAATCATCTCACAATGGGCCTGGCCTGCACCATACTACACCTGGAGACAGCACGGCCCAGTGATGAGGGCAGATCTGAGCGCCCTCCCTTCCACCCAGCTGTGAGGCCATGTGCAAGTGATTATCTTTCTCTGTGTCTTAGAATGATAATGACAGAAATCCATTTCATTTGGAATTTGAGAATGAAAAGGTGAGTTACTAAAAGTAAAGCATTTAAAATCGTGCCTGGCCTATCTGGAAGCATTCAATGAACATTTAATGTCATCTATATTATTTTAATTACTGCACTCTCCTCTCAACTACCAACAGGAGGGAAGATCAGTCGGTGGATGGTGAAAGTTAAAATTCAATGTAGTCCCCAAATCCCCCAAAATACCTTGCCATTTGGCTCTGCCCTTAGTAACTGGGAGCCACCAAGGCCCAGAAGTGAGGGCCCCCAGGCTGCGTGGATTTGTCTTGAAGATCTTCCCACAGTGGGAAGCCAATGGCTGGCAGGATCCACACACTATCCTCCTGGAGTGTCCTGTAGGACTCTAGAACCATCTCAGCTTCACTATCTGTGTGTACACACGCTGGGAAACCGCACTGATCAATACCCTCGTGTCTGCCATGGTTCTCTCTACACTGAATTTACTTGAATCAATAGGAAATTAGTGTTCTGTATCAGAGCAAATCTTAGTCTTAGCCTTGAAAGTGTAGCTATAATACACAAGCATGTTCATGAAGCTGCCACATTAAGGGGAAATATCCCTCAGACTCAGAGAATCAATTAGCAGATGCGTTCATGACGAACTTGTTTACTCTGCTCTTGTCAACTTTTCTTTGTTGAAACTGACCTTCCCTGCTTGTATGAGAATCATTAGTTCCCAACAGGAAAGACAGGGCTTTCCGTTTCACAAGTCTGTGAGCATTCATTTCTGAGTAGGGCCCAGGCTCAGCAATATTTTCACAGAGTGACAGTCATAATCGAGTCCTAACAAACGATTGTCCTGCACAATAGAACTGCAAATAAAACTCTACATGTTGAATGTGCTTATTGTTCCTTCTTGTTTGCAAACATGTACACAGTGAGATCTTGATTACTTCAGAGCTTGGAAAAACAAAATTGTCTTCCAGTCTGTTTGAGCACTGGTTTATTTTTCTGGCTCCTGGAGAAATGCCCAACTTTTTTGGAAGAGCGTATCTTGTGCATCCTAAACTCTCCTACTGGGAGAAAACCTTCGGTAAAGACAGCAGGCATGAGGAAAGCGAGGCTGGCGGTGGCAAGTGGAGACCATCCCCATGAAGCCAGACGTGCGTTAGGCCACCAGGGCCACCAGCCACAGTCTCTCTTTGATGAGCTTCCCGTGGGTTCTGACTTCCGTTCCGTGTAACGACCCCTCTCTAACTACATGCTCACAAATACAACACAATTTTTTCTTTGCTTGTATAGAATGTAGCTACTTGAATTTTATGTTTAGATTTCTGTAGAAGATAGAGGAGAAAGCAGTGTTTCTCCTACTATCTTACACAGTCACACAACACAATGCTTCTGACACCAGATGTGCCGGGTTTCCTCCCTGCACATCCAGCAATTCTCTAGCAGTCACCAACTGAATATCCTACCATTTCATTCAGTTCTGACATTATCCACCAAGAGATCGCATCAGATCCCTCAGGGCGAGGGCTCAGTCCTACAGCACTCCCATGTGAGAGGCCAGTCCCAAGCCCCAGGTTGTAACCCATACTTCCCACCACCTGGCCATAAGTCAGGGATCCCACAACCCCCTTCCTTACAATTGATTACTTTGTTAGAGCAGCTCACAGAATTCAGGGAACACTTTACTTAGGCTCACCCATTTCTTAATAAAGGATGCTACAAAGGATACAGAACAACTGCTAGATGGAAGAGATGCCTAGGGCGAGGTATAGAGGAAGAGGCGCGGAGCTTCCATGACCTCTCGGGGGTAACACCCTCCAGGAACCTCCAGGGGTTCAGCAACCTGGAAACTCTCTAAACCCTTCCTGTTTGGGTTTTTATGAAGGTTTCATTATGTAGGCGTGATGGATTACATCATTGACCACTGGTGATGAAATCAACATTCATCCTCTCCATGCTCCCCTGAGGGTGGGAGGTGGGGCTAAAAGTTCCAATCTTCCAATCACAGAGTTGATTCTTCTGGCAACCATTCCCCATCCTGGGTTGCCCAAGGGCCCCAGCCACCAGTCGTCTCATTAGCATGACGCTTGAGCACAGCTCAATATAACAGATAACCGGGGACTCTGGATTCAGAGATTCCTGGCTGGAAATCTGGACTTAAAATGCAGTTGTATAAATTAGTAATCTCTCCTGTTAACTTTCCTCATCTGTAAAATGGGTTAAAAATATTACTTACTTCAAAAAGGCATTATGGGATGACATGAGATGCCCCTTGCAACATTGCTAGAACATCTGGCGCCTATGAACTGCCTGTCCCAACAAGAGTGACCCAAACTTGGCTGAGCCCTGTTGGTGAGCACATGCAATTTTAGGGGAGTGACTGTTGACTTCACCATCACTTAGAACTGCAAAGTGCTTACACTGCCCAATGTTGTAGTCCATCTGTCTTCTCTATCCACTGCAGATGCATGTTTGCACCTGAGGCTTGGACTTCACATCGAACTCTACTTGTGTCCACCATGTGAAGTCTATTCTTGGTCCCACCCATTGAGTTCCTCCAGAGCCCAACCACTGTCACCAAGCCGAACGTGGGTCTGCTCACCCAGTGCACAGAAAAAAAACACTGACATGGAGATTTGCAGCAAGAGAAAGTGAGGCATTATTACAGGGTGCTGAGCAAAGAGAACCTTGCAACAAATGCTTAATACCCAAACTGCCCAATAGCTTACAAGCAAGAGTGTCTAATGGTAGGGGTACATTTCAGGAAAGCAGAAATTATGGTGAAAACCATAAATCAATACATGGAGGTTTTATGTTGGTTTGGCCCAAAAAGGCAGGATATCTTTAAGTGGGCACTTAAAGTTCATAGGTGAATTCAGAGATATTTGATTTGCAATTGGTCAAGGAAGCAAGGCTTTGTCTAAAAACTGGGAGTCAGAGTAAAGGAGCCTTCAGTTCTGGCCTGGGGGACTCACTCCAGGCCCCACAGGAAGAAATTTAGAAGAAAGAATGGCAGTCAGCGTTCAGGCCTTAGATCCCCCTTATCTGAGATCCACATGACAATGGTTGGCATTTTCCATTTGGTGGGGGCCTAGGTTTCCAAAAAACAACTCAAGGACATATGCTAAGATGTTATCTTTTAGTTTCTGTAGGGATCCCAAACACTTTGTGACTCTGGCTCACTTGGGTGGCTATTGTCGAAGTCATTATTTCCTTCTTGTTTAGTGGGTTATTTATTTACTTTCTTAATTGCTGATTATAGAGTTAGCTATAGGTGCCTGGAATCTTCCTTGAAGGGACTCAAAATTTGTCCTTTATTTCCATGCCAGGGTTGAGGAGGGTGGGAATGGCAGACCCCTAAGAGGGGTCCCTGCTAGGTCTCACCACCTCCTTAGTCTGTGGGTCACCTGCAAATATGATTCTAGCTTCCTATCAGCAGGACACACAGGTTTCCTCAGTCTCCAGTGTGTGATTGTTTGCCATGTTCTCTGGCCTGTCTTTGAAGACACTGTGCCAATATAATGCACATTTGTTGAGATCATAGTCTAGGCTGGACCCTGCCCAGCTATTATGTGTAAGCTCACAACAACACTTCAGGGTAGCAATAGTGGAGGAAACAGGATTGCAAGAACTGGGTTAGTTTTTTGGCAAGTGATGGTAACCCCGTCGGGGTGACGCTGAGGCCAGCACTCCTCCTGCCTTTGCCCCTGAGCTTGTCAGGCCTCCAGGCAGCTCAGCAGCCAGCTCACTCTAATCTCTAGGAAGAGGATCCTTGGAAAACTAGTCCTTTAGGACCTTGACAAGGCCACCTCTCCCCAAACCAACAGAGTCCAGTGCCAATCATCCATTGCCAAGCTGGCCTAATTTTCATGTGAAGAAAATGAATCCAGAAAGTCCATTCCTAGCATTCTCAACATCTCTTCTGACTCTATATTTTGCTAGTCAGTAGATTTTACTGATTTTTGCTTGGAGGTTTTTAAGAGACCCAGCAGATTTACTATAGGAAATCAAATGCATTCAGAAAATAGGCAAGTCCTGTTTAATCATTGGTGAGGCTCAAAATCGTGTCAACAATAACTCACTTGAATGAGTTAAATTACACCTTTTCTGGAAAAGGAATCCCAAATATTGAGCTGTCTTGAAAATTCCATACCATTGTTGGAACCCCCAATCCAAAAATTTATAATTGGTCCTGCTGCTTAACCACTAAACAAATCAGCCAAATGTGAAGCTGACCATATCAACCCTATTTTTCCGTAAACTGGAAATTTCCTCTGGAATCTCGTCTTTCTTAACCATGACCTTGACTGCCCTTCTCCGTGCCCCCTGCCTTCTGCTACCTGAAGAGTCACTCACTGAAAGATGAAAAGGTACTCATCTTCGGTTTTTCTTCTTAAAATAATAGGAAAAAACATTTTTTATTATAAAATATAACCACATTAAAGAAGATCTGGAAAATGGAAGAGAAAAAAAAAAACACCTATAATCCTAGCAAACTGCAACCACTAATGGTTTACAGCAGAAGTCCACATTGTGGCCCTTAGGATGTTAAAACTGAAGTCTGTCTCAGTGTGAAACTATGGAGATGCATGTCCTGGGCTCTCGGAACCTGCTGAGGACCAGCTGACACCAGTGTCAGGCCCTCACGCCTGCCCTGGGGCAGCATCCTGTGCTGTGTGTGCACGTGTGTGTCTCCTCCTCACTTCACTCTCTTTATTGATGCCCATTCCTTTCATTTTCCACTTTCGGTTTTGTTTTTCTGTATTTCCTTTCCTTGTAACAGGTGTCTTTCAGTATCATGTTCTTAGATTCCATGCATGCTGGAGGACCTGGATAAATAGCAAATGGAAATTGCCCATCTGCTTAGGGAAAGACAGCACATGTGAGCACCAAGGTTTACCCAATGCCAGAACCACATACCTCGCTGGAATTAATAACGTTTTCACTGACTCAAACAACTGGCTAAAAAATCTGTGATGATATCGCTCCCTTAATATAATACCCTTTGTATTGTATTTGTGCAAATACTACTTTGTGGCACAATATTTCTTTTTTATTTTTATTTTATTTATTTTTTATTATTATACTTTAAGTTCTAGGGTACATGTGCACAATGTGCAAGTTTGTTACATATGTATACATGTGCCATGTTTGTTTGCAGCACCCGTTAACTCGGTGCTATACATTAGGTATACCTGATGTAATACTTTACCTGATGTAATACCTGATGTAATACAGGTAAAGTATTACATCAGGTATATCTCCTAATGCTATCCCTTCCACCTCCCCCCACCCCATGACAGGACCCGGTGTGTGATGTTCCCCACCCTGTGTCCAAGTGTTCTCATTGTTCAATTCCCACCTATGAATGAGAACATGTGGTGTTTGGTTTTCTGTCCTTGCGATAGTTTGCTCAGAATGATGGTTTGTAGCTTCATCCATGTCCCTGCAAAGGACATGAACTCATCCTTTTTTATGGCTGCATAGTATTCCATGGTGTATATGTGCCACATTTTCTTAATCCAGTCTATCATTGATGGACATTTAGATTGGTTCCAAGTCTTTGCTATTGTGAATAGTGCCGCAATAAACATACGTGTGCATGTGTCTTTATAGCAGCATGATTTATAATCCTTTGGCTATATGCCCAGTAATGTGATGACTGGGTCAAATGGTATTTCTAGTTCTAGATCCTTGAGGAATCGCCACACTGTCTTCCACAATGATTGAACTAGTTTACAGTCCCACCAACAGTGTAAAAGTGTTCCTATTTCTCCACATCCTCTCCAGCATCTGTTGTTTCCTGACTTTTTAATGATCACCATTCTAACTGGTGTGAGATGGTGTCTCATTGTGGTTTTGATTTGCATTTCTCTTATGGCCAGTGATGATGAGCATTTTTTCATGTGTCTGTTGGCTGCATAAATGTCTTCTTTTGGGAAGTGTCTGTTCACATCCTTTGTCCACTTTTTGATGGGATTGTTTGATTTTTTCTTGTAAATTTGTTTAAGTTCTTTGTAGGTTCTGGATATTAGCCCTTTGTCAGATGGGTAAATTGCAAAAATTTTCTCCCATTCTGTAGGTTGCCTGTTCACTCTGATGGTAGTTTCTTTTGCTGTGCAGAAGCTTTTTAGTTTAATTAGATTCCATTTGTCAACTTTGGCTTTTGTTGCCATTGCTTTTGGTGTTGTAGTCATGAAGTCCTTGCCCATGCCTATGTCCTGAATGGTATTGCCTAGGTTTTCTTCTAGGGTTTTTATGCTTTTAGGTCTAATATTTAAGTCTGTAATCCATCTTGAATTAATTTTTGTGTAAGGTGTAAGGAAGGTGTAAGGAAGGGATCCAGTTTCAGCTTTCTACATATGGCTAGCCAGTTTTCCTGGCACCATTTATTAAATAGGGAATCCTTTCCCCATTTCTTGTTTTTGTCAGGTTTGTCAAAGATCAGATGGTTGTAGATGTGTGGTATTATTTCCGAGGGTTCTATTCTGTTCCATCGGTCTATATCTCTGTTTTGGTACCAGTACCATGCTCTTTTGGTTACTGTAGCCTGGTAGTATAGTTTGAAGTCAGGTAGCGTGATGCCTCCAGCTTTGTTCTTTTGGAATAGGATTGTCTTGCCAATGTGGGCTATTTTTTGGTTCCATATGAACTTTAAAGTAGTTTTTTTCCAATTCTGTGAAGAAAGTCATTGGTAGCTTGATGGTGATGGCGTTAAATCTATAAATTATCTTGGGCAGTATGTGTGGCCCAATATTTCTGAATGGGCAATGGTCAGAGGCTTCAAAAAATGTAAATCCCTTTCTGAGTCTCAGTTTACCCATCTGTAAATGTGAGGCCCCTCAGGTGGACCTTCTCTGGCTTCTGGGCCACCCCAACCCTCCTCAATGGAAGCTGTGCCTGTGAGACCCCCAATCCCTGGCTCAGCCCTGCCCTAGACTCCAGGATCCATGCTGTCCTAAGACAGGTGGGAATTAGAAAGCTTCAGACTCTCGTTTCAAGATTGGCTGTCTGATTCAGCCCTAACATCTCTAGCCCAGTTCAGGAAACTGGGCCTGGATCCAATTTATTTAGGCAGCAAACACAAATGAGTCCTTGCCCATAGCAGAGGAGCTAGTCTACAGGCTGGTGGGTAACTTATGACCTGTGTCATCTTCTTAATAAGATGAGCTGGGTCAATCCAATTACTTTCTCAGAAAGTCTGCATGAGAAAACTAAAATGTCAGAAGAGTTGGTTGTGGGGATAAGTTGGACAAGTTGATGTAGAGGGGCCCAGGGAGGTTGTGCTGGCTCATGTGTGGGCTGAGGAGGGAGTAGAGACTGGAGACCTGAGGAAGGAAGAGATATGGGTGGGCAGATGCAAAGAGAGGTAGGAAAGATGTCCTGGGATTGATCATGTGGGTCTCCAACCTTTACCACCATACCTGTGTGATCCATGCTGCTGGAATCCTGGACTCCTGAGACTATTGTACTTCTGGTAGACCTTCCTTTACTTCAGCTAATGTGGGTGAGTTTCTGTTTCTATTTGAATTACTTAAAATCAGAAAAAAGAAAGCCCTTGGATCTAGCCCTACATGCTACATTTGTGGAAAGTGAGTCAAGTCACCACAGTCAAGTCACATGCTCAGGACCCCCAGCGATACCCCAGGGTCCCAATCACAACCCTCTATGCAATGGCCTTTGAGTTGCAGAGCTCAGGAGGACAACCGTCCCATCTTTAAGCCAAACAGAAATCATTCTGTTTCTAATTATAACCCCCATGGAACGATCTGAAAGTCTCTTGGTATCTCATTAGTGTTTCAAGGGTACGTGGAGTCTTGTCTATGAGAGAGCACAACAATTTGATTTTGCAAACGTGAGACGCTGAATACCGCAGCCCATTTCTATCTGGATCCTACCTGGAACTGCACTAATCCCAAGAGCCTCACTGATGACCTTAGCAAGCAAGAGCAATTGCTAAAGAATACAGTACATTTGCTGAGTCCAAAAGCAATTTTGTTTTAGATTTCTCATTTGGCCAGAGGAGTTGGCATGCATAAGTGTTGATTCAATTTGGCTCTCTGGTTGAAATAGAAGACTCAGGAAAATCAAACATGTTTGTGAAATCTAAGCATACTTTATCTATAAATGCCCACATCCTAATATTTTTGGTTTAATTTTCAGTTAATCATAACAGCTAACATTTATGGTACATTTACAATGTTCGAGGAACTTTTAATTAATAATCACATTTAATCTTCACAATAACTCTATAAGACAAATATATTATTAAAGAAACTATAATAATTACTATATGGATGGGTACCTCCCTGTAACTTGCCCAAGAGGCATAGCCAGGAAGTGGCAACGCCAGGTTCCCATCTCAGAGGCCCACTCTCTCCCAACCTTTTAGCCATATAGCCCCAAAGGGGGTTAGCTAAGGAAACAGATGATTGCTTGTTTGTTTGAGTTACAGACAGTGAAGATAATTCAGGAATTTGTAATTGCTCATCCCTGCTGGGGGATATTAGCTAGACATTAGCTGTGGCATGTGAATCATGACACTGGTTTCTGGCTGAGTTATTACCTATGCACAATGGTGCTCACCAGCTTGCCAGCTTGGTTTAGAAAATTTGGGGAAAAGATGGTGCACACTGCTTCCAGTTGCTTCCCACTGCTGATGGCTCAACCGGGGATCCAGCGTCCCCCATCCACCCTCAGTTGTTAGCAGGCAGTCCCTTGCTTCAGTTTTACATCTGAGTTGTGACGCTGGGACGATTTGGGGGATGTTGATGTATCACAGTCCATGAACTCTTCAGACACCCCCTGGGAACACTGACCTGCTAACCAATTGGAGGGAGTGGTAGCCTCGGCAAGCCTCCACGCATTGCACGCTGGGGTCCTCGCCCTGGACAAGGTCCGGAGGCAGCACCTGCACGCTGGGAGTCTTCCTTGTCCCTGCTCTTGCTGCTCTGCCAAAGCCACAGGACACACATCCGAGGACCGTCCTCACCCCCAGCAGGGAGGTGAACAGATTTATAGCAAAATCCAGGGAGGTGTTGCAGGGGGAAAGGGGAGGCCAGCCTGGGCTCTGCCTCTATCTGCTGAGCAGGCCACTGCCACTCTCTGTGCCTCAGCTTCCTTGCCTGTCAAAAAGAAGGGGCAAGAGTGTCCTGGGGGAGAAGGAGGGGACTCAACTGTGACTTAGTGAGGTGGAGACACTGCCTGGTTTATGTGGGAAATGAGGCTGGTCCAGCAACCATCTCCTGGCAGGTACATCTTGGGATACGCAGGGCCTTCATTTTCACCATGAAATGTGAAGTGAATATTATCATTCTTGTGCTTAAAGACACAGGTGGGAAAGCGCTTTTCATTAATTAAAAAAAATTCTCAGCTCCCATCACATCCCTCCACCACTCTGTATTCAAGCCAGGGAGACTTTCATCATTCCCCAAGCCCCACTGGACACCTTCCGCCCCGTCTCGTTCTGTTCCCCTCTATTCATCCTTTAGGGGTCAGGCAAGCCCCATCTGATTCCCTCCACTGGGATTCATCTCTCCTCCTCATGCTCCCCGGCAGCTGTATTACTCTGACTTGTGCTTGACTCATTCATTCATTCATTCATTCATTCATTCATTCATTCATTCATTCAACAAACACACTGTGAGTGCCTGTTCTGTGTCCTAAAGACACAAATCAAAGATGGGACAGAGACGAAATGGATAAAGTGAAGAAGGCAAAGGTGAAGTTATAGAATAAGTTCAGACACATTTCCAGACTCTCTTCATCCAGGTTTTTAAAAATTCTATGTGTTTATATTTCTATGCCACATAGAATTCTGTTCTCTTTTTTAAGAATTAACATTTGTATCCTTTCCATGGAATACTTGTTAAGAATACATCAAATGCATGCGGTGCAAATGAAGACTTCGAGGACAACCTGATGATTACATGACACCTGGAGATTTCCACGGGGACCTGTGTGGCTTGCGGTTCCAGTTCTATCCTCTCCAGGGCCCAGGAAGGCTCCACCCAGCTGGACCCTGCCCACAGGCCCACCTGGTGCCATGCACGGAAAGGTGAACATGGCTCCAAGGCCAAGCGTGGCAGAACTGGGCAGAAAGAGACTCGGACCATTCTTCAGGAGCAATGACCATCTACAGACAAGGCCAACCAGCCTTCCTATCCTAAAAGTCCCATTTGCCCAATAAAACTATTTAAATAAAAGCACCACCCCTCCCAGTGGCCCCCCTCCAGAAACTACAGGAAGGGATGGTTGCCTTACCAGATGGTTTCCACTTAGATTTCTCCGACTTCCAAGGACCCGTGCCCCCATCCCTGCACCAGAAACCTGGTGGGGGCCCGGGGGTGGGGTGGGCAGGGCAGAGGTCACAGGAAAGCCCTTGGTCTCCCCTCTGCACCTCTTAGTGGTCCCCCATCTGCTCTGCCCCTCGCCTGAACCCATTTCCCCCACTGGTCCTTGCCCCCGCCACCCAGTGCTTCGCTTCTCTAACCCAGCTCCCAGGGGAACTTGTTGATGAATCTTATACTGCACAGTGGGCACGAATAAGGCTGTGCAATCATTCTCACCTCTAAAACACTGGCATGCAATTGATGGCAATATCTGGGGACAGGCTAAGCTGTTGCTGAAGCATGGCAGCCCTGGAGGCTGGTTCCTGGGGCAGGACATACGGCCACCTGCACAAACCTCGTGTCCACAGTGCCAGGCATCAAGAGGATAGCATATTCACAGTTGCCCTATACAGTCCTAATACTGAAATCAGAGCCACAACCTCCCCTCCCCACCCAACTCCTGCAGCCTGAGATGATCCACCCCCTCCACGTGAACACAGGACCTTCTAGAGTGCAAGGTGCCCCCTGTCACCGAGCAAAGAGTGACAGGAGGTACTGGCTGGGCCCAGGGGGCAGGTCAGGCAAACTCCAAACGTCTGGCTCTTATACTGCACTGTAAGAACTTGGGTGCTGGGGGATGAGGGGCCCATCCGGATTCAGCCCAGGCTTCCCCCAGGACCTGAGAAGCTCAGAAAGTACCTGCTGGTGAGCAGTGAGCTAGGATGAGGGTTTGTATGTCAGAGTTGATAAGTCGGGGAGGGGTCCTCAGGGAAAGAGACATGTTTCCCATCAAACGTGACCAGAGCCAGGAGAAAGAGCTCCCGATGGCAGGGTTCCCCAGCCAGTACTAGGTGGAGGCCTGTTAGGAACCAGGCCACACGGCAGGAGCCCAGATGAGCAAGTGAAGCTCCATCTGTATTGACAGCCCCTCCCCATCACTCGCATGAGCTCCCTGCCCCCGTCAGATCAAGAGTGGCATTAGATTCTCAGAGGGGCACAAACCCTATTGTGAACGGTGCATACAAGGGATCTAACTTGGACGCTCCTTATGAGAATCTAAGCTGGGCATGGTGGCTCATGCCTGTAATCCCAGCACTTTGGGAGGCTGAAGTGGGAGGATCACTTGAGTCTAGGAGTTCAAGACCAGCCTAGGCAACATCGTGAGACCCCTGTCTCTACAAATAAAGAAAAAAAGAGAGCCGGGGGAGGGGCTCACACCTATAATCCCAGCACTTTGGGAGGCCGAGGCCGGCAGATCACGAAGTCAAGAGATTAAGACCATCTTGGTCAACAAGATGAAACCCCATCTCTACAAAAAATACAAAAATTAGCCAGGCGTGGTGGCATGTACCTGTAAGCCCAGCTACTCAGGAAGCTGAGGCAGGAGAATCACTTGAACCAGGGAAGCGGAGGTTGCAGTGAGCCAAGATCAGGCCATTGCATTCCAGCCTGGTGACAGAGCGAGACTCTGTCTCAAAGAAAGAAATAGAGAGAGAATCTAATGCCTGATGATCTGTCACTGTCTCCTATTACCCCCAGCAGGGACCATCTAGTCTCAGGAAACTAACTTCAGGGCTCCCACTGATTCTACATGATGATGAGTTGTGTAATTATTTCATTACACATTACACTGTAATCATAACGGAAATAAAGTGCACAATAAATGGAATGCACTTGAATCATCCCGAAACCATCCCCCCAGCCTTGGTCTGTGGAAAAATTGTCTTCCACCAAACTGGTCCCTGGTGCCCAAAAGGTTGGGGATGGCTGCTCTCTGGGACAGGGGAGAAGGATGCTAGTGGGGCCTGTGCCCAGGCACAGCACGCAAGGTAGCTGGGCCCACCTTATCACTCTTCTTCTCCTGTTATGCCCCCAACTCACCTTATTTTTCTTTCTAGACAGCCTGTAAAGTCTATGAGGTCAGGACCATGCCTTCCCAGTTAGTCTCCATACGCAACATAGTGCAGCAATGTGGTCAGTGCTTTATAAATCTTTTGCTAGTGAAAACAAAAAAGACTGAAGGAACAAATGAAGGAAATGTTCTGGGTCTAAGATGTCTATTTATTTATTTATTTATTTTTGAGATGGAGTCTCGCTCTGTCACCCAGGCTGGAGTGCAGTGGTGCAATCTCAGCTCACTCAACCTCCACCTTCTGGGTTCAAGCAATTCTCCTGCCTCAGTCTCCTGAGTAGCTGGGATTACAGGCGCCTGCCACTATACCTGGCTAATTTTTATATTTTTAGTAGAGACTGGGTTTCACCATGTTGGCCAAGCTGGTCTTGAACTCCTGACCTCAGGTGATCTGCCTTCCTCAGCCTCCCAAAGGGCTGGGATTATAGGCGTGAGCCACCATGTCCAGCCAGATTTATCTATTTTTAGATTCTAGTTACAGGGAATCTATTCACCTTTCATCTTATTTATTAAAACCAACTTTGTGGACTAAAATCAACGACGCATTTAAGTCATTCATCTAACGAGTTTTTATTTAGCACCCACTCTGTACTTTTTTTATTTGGGAGTTTACCAGCCCAGAGGGAACTTTGTATCTGGAGACATTCTTAGACTGTTGGGCCATATTCTAAAAAATCAATTCCTGGAATCCCAGCAGTCATATAAGTAGAAAAAGGGAAACTGACAGTCCTTCTAATTAAGCACCGTTGTAGGATTTATTTTTTCCCTATAATGAAACGTATTCAAGAACGACAAGACTTCAATAGATTCCTACGTTTCCAAACATCTCTCCGAAAATCCAAACCCTAGACCACATCTTCCTGTCTGTCCAAACAGGTAATTATACTTTGTGTATTAAAGTCTTGTATCTTTGACCTATCCAGTGCACAAAAAAAACAGTTTAACCTTTAAACCAAGTCATGTACACCATTTTACTCCTAGAAAGTTGAATTTATGTTATTCCGTCAAATCAGTATCAACCTGACCTTTAAACACATCAGTGTTTCTTGGAAAAATATTATGGCTGGGATGCCTACCACGGTAAACAATATTAGCTGCTCCTACCCAGTGCTGAGCCGTGCTGTGCTGTAGCTTATCAAATCAGGGGGTGGAAGTCGGCAGGGACCAGAGCTCTTCTGACAAACTCTACAGGATATGAAGAACAATGTAAATGCACCAGAGTTGGCAGATATATTTCTATATTACTGTTCCGGAGATAACAGCTAAGGTGAATCATTTCCTACCACCTACCATTCTAAATTATTTCCAATTCTGAAGGGACTCTATTTATTTCATTGGTAGCTAGCAATTTACTTAGCTGAAGATCATTATATTTATGTGTCTGTGAAATCCTCACAATAATTACACATTTGAGCCGTCTCAGATGTGCTATATGTATTCTCATTAGTCATATACTTGCAAAGATATTATCACATTTTTTCTAGCAACCTTCACAACGTACACATAAAGGGCCCAACTGGATGTGAACTTTGATTCTCATGGTTTTCCTACATATCATGTTTATCAAACAGCAGGATGCCTTCATTCACATGCAAATGCTTACAGAAAGCTAGAAAATTGTCTTAATTTCTCTTTTCTCTAGATCGCTCCGGTGCTGCAGCCCTGGAAGATACTGTATTGGGCAGCAGGGAGAGCAAACCTAGCTGAGATCTAAAATTACTTTAGGAACTTACCAAAAAGTTCCATAATGGGAAATATTTATAAGACAGCACACTTCCTTCCGAAGCGTAAAGTCATTGCAGGATAAGTGCAAGGCATTTGTAATTTCCAGTGCTGTCAAGCAAGTGTCCCCAGATTGAATCCTGGACAATATTTGTGAGGCTGATTGGTTTATCTGAAAGGTCTATTTTGTCATTTTAAAGTCAGAGATTATGAAAGAGAACAGACTGCCTGGTGGTTTTGCCCATTTCTGCCCTCCCCACATTTATTTCAGAAGCCGTTGTTAGTATAAACATGGTGATTCTCAGAACATCTCTAACCTTGACAGCAAATATGAACAATTCTGCCTCCTGAGCAATGATTGCAAGAGAACATGGTGATTCATTCAGGTGCCAAAGAATATTGTAGAACCACTGAGCTCAGGACAGAAACACATACTCATTTGCCACAGTGTCTCAGAACACATGTGTGCTCCTTGGGTTTACATGTGACTCCCCGACTAGCTGGTAGGCCCTGAAAGCACAAGAACTCCATCTGCTCATGTCCACCTGCGCATCCCCAGCATCTAGTACAGTGCCCAGCACATAGTCAGTGCTCAATAAATATTTACTGGATAAGCAAATGACTGAGGCAATGAGCTGAACTGCCTCCATGCTATAAGCCTTTTCATCGGGAACTATAACCTCGTCTCGCATTTGAACTGCCTGAGGCTAAGTCACATGACTTTCGCATAGAAGATTGAAGCCAGAGTGAGAATTCAAGTCTCCAGAACCAGCAGGTGCCATCACCTTCTTCCATGCGTGAAACGATGGTTTAATGAGTACCTACTGTGAACCCAGAGCTGTGCCAGGCATAGGAGCAGCTACGGTAAACAAGTCATGCAGATCTGGCTCTCGCAGAGCTTGGAGGCTGATGAGGAAACTGGTCTAGCAAGAGCTCATGGGAAAGGAGATTCCAGAGAGGGAAAAAAAACAGTCACTAAATAAGGACACTGTTCACAATAAAAAGAAAGGAGGGTGTTGTTCCTGTGAGTGTTGCTGTATATGAAACCACCCCAAAGCTCGGGTCTTAGAGGGGAGTTTGTAGGTGGTAGAAATGTTCTATGGATTGGTTGTGATGATGGTTTCATGACTACATTTGTCATGAAAAGCCATCGAACGGTATACTGAAAAGGGACGCATTTTACTAAATATAATTGTACCTTAATAAACTGACGTTTAAAATTAAACAAAAAACTTTAAAGAATGAAAACAACAGTCATTGGTTATGCTCACAGATACTATGGGTTGGGAATCTGAGATGACACCATGGAAAAACTTGTCTCTCCTCCACGAAGCCTGGGACCTCAGCTGGGAAAACCCGTAAGCTGGAAATGACCAAGTGGCTGATGGCTGGAGGGACCAGGAACTCCCTACATGTCTGGTGTCTGCGCCGTGGGCTGGTGTGACTGGAAGACTAGAATGCGCCCTGGAGCACCCCTATTTCAGCCTCGCCACTCAGCACATCTTGTTGAGGGCCTACTGTGTGCCAGCACTAGGGATACAGAAGTTAACGTCATAGACAAATAGCCCCTTCCCTGTTGGAGTTGACAGTCTAGAGAAGGAAGGCAGACAGGAAACAACATTATACAAAAGGAAATTAACGGTATGTTAGAGCTAATACATGCACGGAATGAAAATTTTAAACAGGAGGACCGGGCACGGTGGCTCACACCTGTAATCCCAGCACTTTGGGAGGCTGAGGTGGGTGGATCACTTGAGGTCAGGAGTTTGAGAACAGCCTGACCAACATGGTGAAACCCCACCCTTATAAAAAAAAGAAAGAAAGGAAGGAAGGAAGGAAGGAAGGAAGGAAGGAAGGAAGGAAGGAAGGAAGGAAGGAAGGAAGGAAGAAAAGAAAGAAAGAAAGAAAGAAGAAAGAAAGAAAGAAAGAAAGAAAGAAAGAAAGAAAGAAAGAAAGAAAGAAAGAAAGAAAGAAAGAAAGAAAGAAAGAAAGAAAGATTAGCTGGATGTGGTAGCACACACCTGTAATCCCATCTACTCAGGAGGCTTGAACCTGGGAGGTGGAGGTTGCAGTGAGCCGAGATGGCACCACTGCACTCCAGCATGAGCAACAAAGTGCGACTCCATCTCAAAAAAAGAAAAAAACAAAAAGCAAAATGTTTCACAGGGGAAGGGGTTGGAGAGGTGGGAGAGGAAACATTCTCTGTGTGGAGTTGTGTGGTTGGTTGGTGGCCCTATGTTTGTTTTGCCAATTCAATGGTGTGGAATTGAATCACATTATGGTTTTAATTGCCTGAGCTCAGTGTCTTCAGATGTGTGGCAGACACTGCTAACCGGTCACCCAGCATGGTTCCTCTTTTTCTTGGGCACAGTTAAATATTTCCCAAGCTCAACTGCATTCAGCTGTGGCCCTGAATGGAGATCTAACCAACATAATGCGAGTAGCAACCCGCTACCATCTCCAGGTCCAGCCCAGGAAAACCTCCCATGTGGGATCCTTCTCCCTCTTTTCTTTTTTCAGCTGCTTAATTCCTACGGCAACTTTGGAACTACCATACTGAAGATGGCAGAGCCTCCAACAGCCAGGAACCCTGTGAGCTGTGAAGAGAGAACTTTGCCCCTCCCTTCACCAGCCTGGAATATTTGCCCTGTTTATATGAGCAAGAAAGAAACTTCTGTTGTGGGGACACACGTTGCAGCAGCAACCCCATCCTAACTCACACCACGTGTTTATTGGTCATTTGGTTCCTCTCTTCTGAGAATTACCTGCTCAGACCCTTCACCAAATTTAGTATGGGGTTATATTCCTTTATTTGTCTATAGTGAGATAGGAGTTTGGCAGGATTGGTTTCACAAGATACAGGTCACAAAGACTCTGCTGATAAAACAGGAAGCAGTCAAGAGGCTGGACAAAACCTGCCAAAACCAAGATGGTGATGAAAGCAACCTCTGGTTGCCTTACTGCTCATTATGCATTTATTATAATACATGAGCATACTAAAGAACACTCCCACCAATGTCACAACAGTTTACAAATGCCATGGCAATAGCTGGAAATTATCGTAAATAGTCTGAAAGATTGGGGAACCCTCAGAGAATTCTCTGCCACTTCCCAGAAAACTCATGAATAATCCACCCCTCATTGAGCATACGATCAAGAAATAACCATAAAAATAGCCAACCAGCAGCCCTTGGGGCTGCTCTGCCTAACAAGTGGTCCCTCTTTCATTCCTTCACTTTCTTAATAAATTTGCTTTCACTTTACTCTGGTGGCTCCCTCTTGAATTCCTTCCTGCATGAAGTCAAGAACCCAGATGGCCTCCCAGGCTGAACCCCAATTTGGGGGTTCACAGTAGGAGTCCTGTATATCCTGCTGTTTTCGAAGTGTGATCTTTGGAGCAGAACATACACTGCACCTGAAATCTTGCTAGAAATGCAGACTCTCAGGCCCCACCCAAACCTGCTGAATTGGAACCTGCGTTTCAAAAGATCTCCTGGTGATTCCCATGCATATTAAAGTTGAAGAAGCTTGGACTCAAATGTTCTGAGATAATTCTTCCTCTTTTATATGTGTCGAATTCATTTTCTGCCAGTCTGTAGCAACCTTTGCATCTTGGGGATCTATCTTTCCATGTACAGATTTTTTTTTTAAATTTTAATCTTGTAGTGTTTGCCAATATTTTATGTTACGGGTTGTTTGCCCTCTTTGTCATTTAAGAAATCCTTGTCTTCCTGAGATCATACAGATACGATGCTATATTTTCTTCTAAAAGTTTTTAGGTTTTCTTTTCACAGATTGTTCTTCCATCTGGAATTTACATTTGTCTGTAGTGTGCTGTATAACACTCTCATTTTATTTTTTCATATTGATAATCTATTATCTCAGTGTCGTTCATTGGATTATCCGCCCATTCCCTCCTGACTGGTCGTGTCATTCCAGTCATAGGTGCTATCTATGCTATCTCACGTTTCCATGAATGTGTGGTTCTGGCCTCCTTATTTGAATTTTTCAGTTATGTAATCTGCCTTTTTTCCATTTAACCATATATTGTCAACATTTTTCGGCAACATTAGCTGTTCCTGTACAATGCAAATTTTAATGACTTCCTAGTATTCTGCCATACTTTATTTTGTTAGACAGTTGTGTTGTTTTCAGTTTTACTCTATTGTAAATAACACTGGGGTTAATATCCTTCACACAATCTCTGCACATGTGCCTGCTGATTTCCTTAAGATACATTATTTAAGTGAAATTACCAAGTAGACATATTTTTAAAGTACTTGATAGATACTGCCAAATTGCCCTCCGGAAAAATTGTACCAATTTATATTCCCACCTGTTTCCTGCCACTTTCCTCAACATTTTAATACCGCAGCATTCAAATCCCTGCCAATTTCATAAGCTGAATAAACAAAAAGACATGCTATTGTTGTAATCCATGTGTCTTTGATGACAACAGAAGGCAAATATTTTTAGATGTTTATTGGCCTTCTGTATTTACTTGCTTTAATGTGTGTGTGAGACTGTCCAGTTCTAAGCCTGTTTTTTTCTTTTTCTTTTTGTAGGTGCATGTATCTTTTTCTTATTGATGGATAAAGCTCTTTATATATGAAAAATTTAACTCTTGCCTAGGCTTGTTGCAAACTTTTTTTGCAATTTGCACTTTGCCTTTTACTTTTGCATATGGTGTTTTTTTTTCAATGAGGAAAAGTTTTAAATGTTGACAGGGTCAAATTTTGCAATGTTTTTCCTTAGTATTATGCTAAAAGAAAAATATAAGCCCTACCTCCAAATTATCCCTCTGTGTCTTCTTTCTGTTCTTTTAGATTTTGTTTTAAATGTTTTACTGTTAAAACGAAATTGTGCCTCAGGTCGGTCTCTGCTTGTGTTTGTTCTGATTTCCTCAGCCAGGTAAAATGCCTCCTGAACACCAGATACCTGCTTTCATAGCACTTTGCACAATGGCAGTATTTTCTGCTTGTGTGATTCTTTGATTAATGTTTGTGTTCTACTATAGCATGCAAGCCTCATGAAGGGTTCAGCACTGTCTCTTTTCCACTCCTTTTTCTTCTCTCTCTTTTTTTTTTTTTTTTTTTTTGAGACAGAGTCTTGCTCTGTCACCCAGGCTGGAGTGCAGTGGCGATCTCGGCTCACTGCAACCTCTGCCTCCCAAGTCCAAGCAATTCTGCCTCAGCTTCCCGAGTAGCTGGGACTACAGGCATGCACCACCATGCTCAGCTAATTTTTGTATTTTTAATAGAGACAGAATTTCACCATATTGGTCAGGCTGGTCTTGAACTCCTGATCTCAGGTGATCCACCCGCCTTGGCCTCCCAAAGTGCTGGGATTACAGGCGTGAGCCACCGCACCCCAGCACCCATCAAAGTGTCAAGCACTTGTATCTGCTCTTGTGTTACCACTCAGGGGACCTGAGGCTTTCTGTTTCTTTCTGTCAGCCCCACCTGCTCTATTTAGCTCAGCTAATATACATTTATATATATCTACATATGTATATATACACACTATACATATAGCTTTATAGCTACACATTTATATCCTATCCAGCCTTTTTGCGAGTTTGCAGCCAGAGGTCTGCCTTGGCTCATTGGCCAACTGTCCTCTTCTTACCTGCAGTAGCTCCCTGGTAATCCCCCTGGCCTTTATAAGCGGGCAAACGTCATACCTAAAAGTAACTGAGTTTATCTTACTTTTACTAGTTACAAAGCGCATCTTTGTTTTTGTTTTTTGTTTTTTGTTTTTTGTTTTGAGATGGAGTCTCTCTCCGTCGCCTAGGCTGGAGTGCAGTGGTACGATCTCGGCTCACTGCAACCTCCACCTCCCGGGTTTATGCCATTCTCCTGCCTCAGCCTCCCGAGTAGCTGGGACTACAGGCGCCCGCCAACATGCCCAGCTTATTTTTGTGGTTTTCGTAGAGACAGGGATTCACCGTGTTAGCCAGGATGGTCTTAATCTCCTGATCGCGTGATCCGCCCACCTCCACCTCCCAAAGTGCTGGGATTACAGGCCTGAGCCACCGCACACGGCCCACCTTTGATTTGTTTATCACATCTGCTAAAACTTCCAGAACATGTAGGGTTTTTTACAAACGGGGTGGGGGGAACTATATAAAACAAAAGTAGAAGAAAATGGCTAGATTTCATTTGGGTTGTAAATTTTTTTCAATCATAAATTTTAAAAGATATCTGGATTGTCTCCTGATGTGCACACAGAGATAATTTCCATCATTTTTATATCAATACTAAAGGCAGCCACCAGCCACCCCCACCAAAAGCCTGCTCTGGTCTCTTTGCACCACTGCAGGAGTCCAGTGTTCCAGCTGGAAGAAAAGTCCTGCCGCCTCCAGCCGAGAGACTGAGAGCAGAACAGTAGCAGAGTGTGGTGTTGAGGTGCCCCGCCCAGCTGCCAGGAAAGCTAGAGTCAGTCCCAGCTCTGCCGCTGGGCTGGCACCCTGTTTTGGACAAGACTGTCCTTCTCTAGCTCTCATTTCCCCACTTCCTAAGGGAGGTGCCTGCCTCCCAGCTCCCCAGCCTAGGCTCCTGATACAATGGCCTTCAGCTAGTGCAGGTCCTGCCCACCCTCCAGACCTTAATCTCCAAGAAAGGTTATCTTTGCCAGAATAGATGAAAGTCAAGCGATACTTAAACACTGACTCACAAGCCTGCTGCAGTGACGGTGTTAAAGAGATAAGCCTTGGAGAATATCTGTTATTGGTTGAGTTGAGCCAAGATAGATCATGGAGAAAAGTAAACCCTAAAGCACCGTAAACCTATCACAGAAACAGAGCATCGAAGACAAGCAATGGCGGGAAAGAACAAAATCAACAGGAGGCACCACCACCAAGTGCAGGGGAAGCAGAGGCAAGGGTGCAAATCCTCCAAAGCCGTGCAGGCACAGCCTCTGCAGGGCTCCATCCCTGGTACCTGCCCCAGCGCCACCACCCACATTCCCCTCTCCTCATAGTAGAGGTCTCCACCACCATGCCTTCTGCTCCTTGAGAACACAGACCATGCCTCATCATTTTGTGTCTCCAAGCACTTTCTGGATGCTCAGATGGTGAAGTAATTTGTTTTTTGTTTGTTTTTGAGATGGAGTCTTGCTCTGTAGCCCACGCTGGAGTGCAGTGGTGCAGTCTTGGCTCACTGCAACCTCTGCCTCCTAGGTCCAGGTTCAAGCAATTCTCCTGCCTCAGCCTCCTGAGTATCTGGGATTACAGGTGCGCACCACCATGCCCAGCTAATTTTTGTATTTTTAGTAGACACAGGGTTTCACCATGTTGGCCAGGCTGGTCTTGAATTCCTGACATCATGATCCACCCACCTCAGCCTCCCAAAGTGCTGGGATTACAGGTGTGAGCCACCTCACCTGACCATTTTTTACTATTTATTTATAAATATATATATATATATGTGTGTGTGTGTGTGTGTATTATATATACATGTATGTAACACCTAGTTGCATGTATCATTGTAAAAAATTTTTACATCATTAAATATTCTTGTAAAATATGATTTCTCAGTAGCTACAAAATGTTGCGTCTTATACCTAAACATTCTCTATTTTGCTAGGTATTTAGCTTTGCTCTTTGAGCTGTTATAAGTAACTCTGTAACATGCATCTTTGCCCCTAAATCTTTGTCTGAGCATCTTGTCAGTCCCCTAGGATTTGTCCTTCTTGGGTCAAAAGCTATGAACATTTATAGGGCTGCTGATATATACTACTACATTCCTTACAGAAATGAACCAGCGCTGTCTGAAGTTACCCATCTCAACAAATCCTTGCCAGCACTAGGTTTTTAAATTATAATAATAAAAATCTTTGCTCATTTTGTCGAGAGAAATGGAAACTCATTGTTGCTTTAATGGCCTTTTCTTTGATTACTAGTGAAGCTGAACATTTCCTCTTTTGGCTACTGTTCATTTGTAATTTATCTTTTGTGAGTTTTCTGTTCATTCCTTCTTTCCTTCCTCTCTGTCTCCCTCTTTTCCTCTGACATTCAGTGAAGATGTGCTGAGCATCGATTTGTCAGACCATGGCAGACGGAGATCAGGAAGATACAGTCAAGGACTCACAACACACCCCAGGCCAGAACACTAGCTGGAGCCAGTGACAGTTGCTGCCAGGAGGCAATCACAAGTCAATTTGTTTTTAGTTCTGGTAAAATGCATATAAAATAAAATATATCATCTTAACTATTTTTAAATATATACTTCAGTAGTGCTAAGATAATTTACATGGCTGTGCAACCCATCTCCAGAACACTTTCATCTTGCAAAACTGAAAATCTGTACCCATTAAACCATAATTCCTCAGAACCTCTCCCCCCAGAACCTGGCAACCACCATTCCAGTTTCTATTTCTGTGAATTTGACTACTCTGGGAACCTCAATTAAGTAGAATCATATAGCATGTGTCTTTTTGTGGCTGGTTTATTTTATTTAATATAATATCCTCAAGATTTATCCATGTTGTAGCATGTGTCAGAATTTCCTTCCTTTTTTAAAGCGAAATAGTAATCCATTGTATGGACAGACCACATTTTGTGTATTCACTCATCCATCATGGACACTTGTTTCTATGTTTTGGCTGTTGTGAATTGTGCTGCTATGAAAATAAGTGTACAGATACAGTATCCCCAAACACCTGCAAATATCTTCTGTGTATATATTCAAAATATTCTTTGGGGATATATACACTCCTGAGTATATAGAATATATAGAGTAGATATCCAAAAAATATTTTGGATACATACCCAGGAGCGAATTGCTGAGTCATGTGGTAATTCGATGTGTCATTCTTTGAGGAGCCACCGTGTGTAAGCAGTTGCACTATTTTACATTCCCTCCAGTAGAGCACAGGGGCTCCAACTTCTCCATGTCCTCACCAACACTTGGCATTTTCTATTGATGTTTTTTTTTAAATAGTAGTCATCCTGACAGATGAGAGGTGATATCTTACTGTACTTTTGATGTGCATGTCCCTAATGATTGGTGACATGTTTTCGTGTGCTGGTGTGGTGTATATCTTCCCAGTGTGTAATATTTGACATTGCTTTTACCACTTATATTAGTCAGGGCTCTCCAGAGGGACAGAACTAATAGGATATATGTGTATATAAAATTGAGTGTATTAGGGAGAATTGACTCATATGATCACAAAGCGAAGTCCCACGAGAGGCCGTCTGCAAACTGGAAAAGAGAAAAGCCAGCAGTAGCTCAGTCCAAGTCTGAAAGCCTCAAACCCAGGGAAGCCAACAATGTAGCCTTCTGTCTGTGGCCAAAGGCCCAAGAGCTCCCGGAAGCCACTGGTACAAGTCCCAGAGTCCAGAGGTCAAAGAACCTGGAGTCTGATGTCCAAGGACAGGAGGAGTGGGAGGAAGCACCCAGCATGGAAAAAGAAGGAAGCCAGAAGACCCAGCATGCCAGATCATCCCACCTTTCTCCACCTGCTTTGTTCCAGCCTCGCTGGCAGCAGATGGGATGCTGCCATCCACATTGAGGTTAGGTCTTCCTCTCCCAGTCCACTGACTCAAATGCCAGTCTCCTCTGACAACATCCTCACAAACACACCAAGAAACAGTACTTTACCAGCCATGTAGGCAATCTTTAATCCAATCAAGTTGACACCTAGTATTAGCCATCACAAGTCCACCCATTGTCAACCTGTCACTCATACACATCTCCTGAAATCATACTTAATCCCCACATAAAAACAATAATACGGTCATAATTATGCCTAACATAATACAGCTATCCTTCGTACAAGCAGAAGCACACTAATCCTTAACCTAAATGCTATTACATAAAGCAAACAATGCTTAAATGCTGATATGACGTCAATACATTTTATGCTACATGATAAAGGAAAAAGAAAGGAAATAAAATGAAGGTATTTCCTTAGTACAGGTGTACAAACGCGCAAACATATTTTTAACAAGATAAGGAGGAAATACTCACGACAATACTCATGACAATTAAAGTCCTCATTTCTACAACTGGTCACGTGGTCATAGCTGTTACTAATGACTACTTTATTCTATGCATTCTGTATTCCCTTTGCCTTCAGCAAGTACCTTGGCTGATCATGATTCTTCTCCTGGTAGAGTGACCCAAACCTTCATTCCTGAAAGTCTGGGTCATTTGTTCCTGCCTGGATTGGGTTGTAGTTTCCCATTGGCCTTAGCTTCCAAGATCAGACGAGATGGGGCGCATTCAGCATGGTATGGCCGTAGAGCCATTGACCTTAATCACAGGGCTTGGTAATACTAAGAGACGCCCCGAGAGATCTCATGTGTTCCACACATACTCTTCCTTACCTTCATTGAGGAGTAGTAGTCTGATTTCATCTTGATAGTCCAGGTCAATCACCCCAACCAACACTATAACTCCCTTCTTAACCTGTTGACTTGGAGGCAGGAGGAGCACAGAGTGGCCAGGTGGCAGTCTTAACTTCCAGTTCAATGGAATCATTGTTGCACCTCCCGGTGGCAGCATTTCTCCCTCTGGAACGAAGACCTCTAGGCCTGCAGAACATGATGTCACAGTAACAGGAAGCAAAAATTCTGCGAGTGGATCACTAGAGGTGATGGTGAGTGGTGCCATTTTCACTTTCACCCCTTGGTTCCTGGACCTGTGAATCCAGGCTATGGGAGAAACAGGACGATATATTGGAGGCTGATTCAGGGTATACACAACCTTCTGGAAAACTTTGCCCAGCCCTGCAAAATATTGTCACCTAGTTGGTATTGTAATTGTGACTTCAAAAGGCCATTCCACTGTTCTATCAATCCAGCTGCTTCAGGATGATGTAGAACATGGTAAGACTAGTGAACTCCATGAGCATGAGCCCACCGCTGCTCTGGCAGCTGCTGGGATACTGCCCACCCACATTGAGGGTGGGTCTTCCTCTCCTAGTCCACCAACTCAAATGTCAATCTCCTCTGGCAACACCCTCCCAGACACACTTAGAAACAATCGTTTACCAGCCATCTAGGCATCCTTTAATCCAATCCAATTGATACCTCGTATTAACCATCACACAACCATCACATTTAGCACAGCAATACTGGGAGAGATCTGTCTTTCTGCATTAGCGCATGACTGTTTAGTACTATCTGTAACATGAAACTGACTCAGAAATATCCCCAGGATTGACTGGTTTCAAAACGAAAAAAAAAAAAAAAGTGTCTCCTGTTAGTCCCTGATCAACCAAACCCTGCACAGCCCCGAGACAGGAAGGTGGGAGGCCCTGTACGGGACTGATGGGTAAGTCTGAAGAGACTCTGTAAGTGTGAGAAAGGCACTTTGTGTTCATTCTGACTCTTCAAAGTCTTGCTGTGAATGTTGTATCAGCAAATATGTACCCAGGGATTTAATAACACATTAAAGAAAGGATTGGATATAAATTATTCTGAATGGCTGTCTATGCAGTTTGAATCTATAAATAATCAGTCGCCTCTTTGCTTTGGCTCTGGAAAGAGGGCATGGGACATATTAATGGGGATCATCTTATCCTCACCTCAGAGTGGACACACGTGTGAGAGTTGGTGGGATTTACCCACGTGGACAGGTTGGAAGGTTTTCTAAGATGTTGATTTTTTTCCCTCTTGGTATCACTAATTCTCCATGTCTCTGCTTTCAGATTCATCTGCAGTAACTTTTTGATTCTAAGCTGGACAAGCTCTGTAGTCCTGAGTCCCTTCTCCCAGTTGTGAATTGTTACAGGCTCAGAAAGGCAGGTTAATCTTAGTGTTTGTGGAAGCAAAACACATTCTGGCTGTGGAATCTCTTGATCTCCTCCCAAACCGTCCCTGCCATTCACTATCCCCCTAAGAACTTCCCTAATGACAGTGAGAGACACTAATGCTCATGTGAATTTTGGCAGGATTCTCCTTTCCCTGAGCTGGGGGCAGGTGCGGCTCCACATAGGTGAGTGTTGGGGGTAGTCAGAGACCAGAGAACAAAGTGGAGAACCCCAGGGGCAGGCATCCTCATGTCCTCCAGTCCTGAGCCTGTTTGGGCTCTGAACCAGACCAAAGGATTTGATTCTCAACCCTGTCCTGCAAAACAGGTCAGAGGGGCCTGAGGAAGAGTAGCAATGGCTCATGACTGGTGGGGCTGATCATAGCCAGTCAGAGGTGCCATGCAGCCCCTGAGGTCTCCATACACTCCCCACTAAGCTTGTTCTGGTGAGCTCATCTTCATTGGAGGTGGGGAATGACCCTTCCTCAAGCTGACTAAATACTCATGAGATGTATAGTTCTGCAGAAAAAAAAAAAAAAAAAAAAAGGCCCGAAAGCAGCAGCAGAAACAGAAAAGATATGAATTTTAAAGGAGTGTTGTCCAGGGCACTTGGGGAAATGGCACAGAGGGTTTTGTGAGAGGGGGCTTGGGGGCAGATCCCGGAGAAAGTGACTGTCCTTTCTGCAAGCAAGCACAGCCATCTAAGAGCAAGCCACCTTTTTGCATAAAGAGATAAGGACGGGGCACAAAGGCAGGCACAGATGTACAAAGGCAAGAGCCGTCAACACAGGAGCCATAACTGTGGAGGAGGCCAGGGTGACCTTGGCCTCTGGAGAACAAACACAAGCAAAACAAAGTTTCCAGGAGACATGCCAGACAATTTAGATAGCAATCTCTCTAGATCTGGCAAGGGCAACACCTCTTCCAGAAAGTCCGTGCTGAGCCCTGCACCTCCCCAGAACTCCTGGTGGCCCCTGGCTCAGCCATTACTCAGCTTTTCTCAGGACACGCAGGCGATATGTGTGCATCCTAATCTCCCACCAGACATGAGCCCCTCCTGGGCAGGACTGCCTTATTCAACCCCGGGTCTAAGCCCAGAGCCAAATGCCGGGCCTAGCACAAAGTAAGTGTTCAATTAAACTTTGGTGACAGGAACTAAAAATAGTTTAGCTCCCCCACCAAATCCAAATGTTTTACTTTGTGGGTGTGCAGTGTGACATGGGAGGCCATTAAAGGGTTTGAGTAGAGGATGGAGAATTGCCCAAATTGAAAGCAAAAGTCAGATTTGATCCAAAGGTTATTTTGATTTTCTGGATCAGTTCGTAGTTTAGTTTTAAAATGTTTGTTTCCATCTGGGGGTTGGCAGAATTGTATGTAGTAAAACCCCAGTGACATGTTCTCTTTCAAAAGGAGAAATAAGAGGCAGACTGGAAGGTGAAACATGACACAGTTGTTATAAATTTTTAAGCGAATTTTAACAACTTTATTGAGATGTAATTTACGTAACATGTAGAAGTGTAAATACATGTTCAACTAGACGCAAGCTCACACGCAGAGCCAGGAACAGAACATTGCCAGCGTCTCAGATGCCCAGCCCTGGACTCTTCAGTCTTGGCACCTGACCCAGTGCAAAGCCACTTTCGTGGCAAAGACTTTCTATGTATCTACCAGGCTACGTTTCTCCAACTGATGCCACCTCTGCTACGGGTGAAGGATTTCCTCAGCTCTGAGAACATTCCCTCCGGCCATGGGTTCTGTCGGAGTTGGTATAGTGGACACCAAGGTGTGCAACCCAGACCCCCCGTGCCATGAAGGAGGCATTACCCATCACCTGCTCTCACAGACACCTTCGGGGACCACGGCTGCAGAGAGCCGCCTCATCCAAGGTTACACCCATTCCTGGGTGAGCCATATCACAGATCAGTGCTGGGGATAAAAGTCAGGCCATCTTAGCCCAACTCAGGACAACTCTGAAGGGCCGTTCCAGCTCAGAGCACACCTGGGGTCAGCCAAGAAGCCACACTTCTACCGTTACCCAGTCCCACTCCCTCCTCCTCCCTTCTACAAGTTCGGTCCCACCAGCCCTCCCTGGTAAACACCCTGCACACTGAACTCCACCTCAGACTCTGCTTGCTGGGGGCCCATCCTGCAACAGTCAGCTCCCCACTCAGCCTTCCTGCCTTCCCTTTCCACAGACGGTGCTGAGTCCCCCTATGTCCCGCGACTGGCATCAGGACTGGCCAATGTTGACAGAAGAGTCATTAACGTTCAGGTGCCTGCTGTGGTGCTGTGCTGTTTACAGAGCACTTTCATTCACATTATCTCATCTCCTTTCTTTGTCTGTGCATTCATTCATTTACTCCTCATTCAACAGACATAGTGAGTGCCTGCTCCATGCAGAAGTGAAGATATAATGAAGAAAAAAACCTTTCCTTCCCCTGGAGAGCTCACAGTCAAGTGCACAAGGCTGATGTCAAACCAGAGAATTCTCCCAGGCATTAAAGCCGTGATGCAGCAGGCACAGAGGCCATGAAGTGGGGAGAAGGAGGGCAATCAGGGAGGGCTTCCCAGGGAGGTGGGAACTTGGAACCAGCAGCTGGAAGCAATGGGATCCAGGGGAGCACTAAATCCAACACCGAACACCACAGTCGGTCCCAGCAGTGCAAGAAACCTGCACACAAACCAAGCTACTCAGAGGTTTCTATTGGTCTAACCCGAGATGGCAGGAAGTCAGAGACGTCTAATGGCCTTGCGCTTCCCTCCGGGCGTGACCTCCCGGAGGCTCCTTCCCACTGGGGCCTGGGAAATAGAAGAGAGGAGACTGAAAAGGGAAGGAGGGTGTTTCCGGAGTGGGCTGGTGGGATCACAAATGAAAGAATAACAGGATCTTGGAAAGCAGCCCCAGGTCCCACCTCAAGCACTGGATTAGTTTAAATCCTTCTTTGCCACTTTCCAGAGTCAACAGGGTTTGCTAAATTTTGTATCTCCAGTAGGAGAAGAACCTTGAGAGAAAAAGATTTTTTAAATACATGTAAGTGAGATGTTTTCACTAATCTGATTTTGGGGCATATTGACACTTGTAAAATATTTAAATCCTTAATTGTGCTGTCAGACACACTACTTTACAACATATCTGGATAGAAGAACAATGAACATTAGGTTATGCTTTTAGATGTTACAGAGATGAAAATATATCTTGGCTATTTATCAAATTAATCACCCTATAATCTAAAGACAAATGGGATTCCTAGGGCAGTATTCAGCCAGTAATTTAATACCTAAGTTTTTCTGATCAATAAACCATTGGCCTGTTAGAATATTTAAGTCATGTTTAAGTCAGTCAGAAAAAAAAAAATCTATTAACTTACGTTCTTGAAAGCATGTATTTAATTTAAAACATCATTTTCTATTTAAGCATTGCATTTTACACCATTCTAAAACAACCCTGATCTTTTTTATCTTAATTTTATTAAAAAGAGTGAAACAAATATTTTGAATCAGAACTACATCATAAAGTATTATCGTTTGTTCAACAAATGTACAAGTAAACAATGCCACCACATTGCACAGCTCCAGGGGACACCATTCCCGTTTTGTCCTCAAGAAACATCCAGGTCTGCATGAGTCCTTGGGACACCAAGGGATAAAACAGAGCTCTGGGAGCTGCAGACGCCAGCACAAGGCACTGCAGAGCCCAGAGGAGGATGTCAGTCTCACCCGCGGATTTGAAGGATTTGAAAAGGTGCCAGGTGGCAACACCTAGAATGTCAAAGCCACAAGAAACTCTTCAAAGATTATCCAAATGAGAGATTAAGAGACTTGTCCAGGCTAACCCAAGTGACTGTAAGACTAGAGTCACAGTTTACTGCCTGTCCGAATTTAGCGTGCTTATACTCACGGGTTAAAGGTTATGCAATTTATTGGTGCCTTAAAAAAAAAACTATTAATAAAATGTATTTGAGACCATGTAATGATAAGAAGCATTTGGCACTTGAAGGGAAAAAATGCAAGTGTGCTAATGTAGAATTCTCCCCTATAAAAACATCTGGCTTTGTGTGCTGCCGTGGAAGGGAGCAAAGCTTTAAAGGATTCTATTTGGAGTCACTGCATTAGCTGTGCCTGCTTAATGCTAACAGGCTGCAAAGTAGCGCATGTTCCATCGAAAATGATTTCCACCTCAGCACCCTGGACGTGGAAGCACAGTTAATGTCCCACTGTCTATATCTTATTTGTTATTGTGGCCTCTGGTGTGGGCTTGCGGCTGCTGTGCAAAATCTTCCTGGAATCGTATTGCAGCGAACCTTCAGAGAGGAGAACGGAAAGAAAAGAAGCTGCTTTTTAGAAGTTGCTTTCTTTTGGAATGGATGAGTCTCTAATAACACTGACCAGGAAAGGCTTCATTTGTCTTGACTTTTTTCTCCCGATGATGATAATTAGGTTTCCGGACACAGGAAGGAAGTGTGGAATGGAGCATCATTTTGAAGGAATCTTTTAGAAGTGCTTTCCGAGATCATGCATGAGTACGCAGCTGGTAACGAAGAGGCAGCGTTCACCTGCCGTCTCTGTTTTCAAAATCCTTTCTAAAGATTGTTATAGAGTGAAAAGCTGGAGGATTAAAAAAAAATAGTAGTTAACTGTCTAGGGAGTGCCTGCTGCGACCCAGACATTGTCACAGACATCCTAGGTGATGCGTGATCACGGAGATTTGTGGCTGTGGTGGGGGGGGACAGAAGAGGTCCTGAGCACTGGACGACACATGTGCCAGGCACGGAGTTTCATGCTTTATATCCACTACCTTATCTATTCCTCACAACATCCTCTTGAGGAAAACAGAAGTGTGAGCTCCATTTGACAGGTGAGAAAGCTGAGGTTAAGAAAAGCTATTTCATTGACCAGTCACATGACTTACACCCAGTCTCTCAATCACAAAGCTCCGTGGCCTCTCTGTAGTTAGGAATTTGTGCATGGCAAATTGCAAGTAAGCCATCAGTCAGAGTCTGATATTTCAGCCTGATCTACATCATAACTGCAATTAAGCTGGGCTGCAGAGACCAGCACTGGTCACTCACAAAAAAAGGACTGACTATGTGGTGTACAAGGAACACCCCGTGATGGAGACGATCTGACATTCATACAAGATATTTTGAAAAAACAATTTGTAATCAGAAAAACCCCAGGTTCTGAGAAGCCTGTTTCCTCATCTTTCTTGAAGAAATTGAGGTGACTTCAAATTTACCCAATGAATTAGTTCATTTTAATGTCAGAATGCATGGGGGGAAGTTCTAAGGCGAAAGAAAAATCAGTGTAATTGCTTCTTTTTTCAAAATCACATATCACTTTGTTCATTATGAAATAATGAAGCATTATTTAATCCCATTATGAAATAAATGAGATTGAGTAAATAGCATATCTGCATTCACTCGGTGATATAAAGTCAGGAAATGTTTATCCCACTGGCATTTAAAAACAGCAGCTCGATTTTTCTTAGTAATGAAATTGTAGGTGTTTTCATTACAAAAATATATTTTATAATAAATACAAATACGGCATTGTTAAATTAACTGTTAGGGATGAAGGCCTTCCCAGCTGGCTGGGTTTTGAAATGTAGATTCACTTCTTCAAAACCGAAGTCTATCCATCATGAAACAAAATCATCAATGAAATTTGTTTAAGTCACTGTGAGAGACTAGGGTTAGGTCTGCGAGGTCCTATTCCAATATGTACACCTGCCCTCTGGATGAAATTTTTTTTTTAAGTCACTGAGAGATTAGGGTTAGGTCTGCGAGGCCCGATTTCAGTATGTACACCTGCCCTCTTGTGGTATGCGTCTGTATGATCACGTACCATGCATTTTTAAGACCGTAAGAAATACAATATTCCAAGTGGCTGTCTATAAGCCAAGCCATAGGGGTCTAGTGCTCAAATAGTTCTGATTCTTTACAAAAAGTGTTTTCTAGACGCCTCCTCTGCTAGACATTAAAAATCTCAATGTGCTCATATTTAATGACAGCAATACTGAAATGAAATTCTTTTATTGGCATTTTATTATTTATTTTGTTTCAGCTACTAGGGGTGCATAACAAATTACCCCAGAACTTCATGGTGTAAAACGTCCATTCTATGAGTCAGGAATTCAGACAGGGGATGGATTATCTGAGGTCTCAGGAAGAAGGCTTAAATTCTAGGGACTGGATACACTCGAAGGCTTGTTTACTCCAGTGGTGGATGAGACTGACTATAGGTGGGGAGCTCGGTTTTTCTCAGTGCATGTGGGCTAGTGTGGGCTTCTTTAGAGCACAGTGGCTGTGTTGCAAAGGTGAATGTCCTGAGAGAATGCGAGGCAGAAGCTCTATTCATTTTTATGACCCAGCCTCAGGAATTAGACATGGTCACTTCTGCCATATTCTACCGGACACAAAGGGTCAGTTGTCATTTAGTATGGGAGGGGACTGCCTAAGGACACGAATACGGGGAAGTGTGGGTCATTCGGGCATCTGGAAGGCTGACTGCCACGCGTGCCAATGGGAAACTAGTGTCTGTTAGTGGGATGGCACCCGGTCCTAACGAACTCTCCATCCAACTGTGGGCCAGTGTGGAGGGTCGACGTCCCCTCCCCTTCCCACTTCCACTGGAATGTCTCCGGGAAGACGATCAAGGGGAGAAGTCCTAACAGAGGAAATCACCCCAGAGAAGAGACCCAGTCTTTCAGGATGTGGCTCTGGAGTTAAAAAGGGAGGCCAGAGGCGGGGCTGTGGCGCAGATGGACAGGAGGGTCAGGCTCCAGGGAAGGGCGGGAATGACGCTTCTCCCTCTGCTCCCGTCTCAGAGTTCCTTCCCCATCCCCACTTCTGCCTGCTTTTTGAAAAAGTCCTATCAAGGACTTCGGGGAGAAATACGAATGACTAATAAACATTTTTGAAAAATCTTCAATCTCACCAGTAACCCTGGAAACAGACACTGAAGCAACTAATCAGTCAAGCTGAAAGGATTTTATTAGGCAGGAAAGGTATGGTCAGAGTGCTTTCTCCAATGACTACAACTGCATTGGATCAGCACATTGACTGCTGCCTATAATTATCTGAGTACATCTCAAGCCTTAATTCAGGTTTTTTAAAGTGAGTATTTTGACTCCTAAAAAATAGCTGGTATTTAGGAACACCACTGCTGACATTTTGATCACTACTCATGAGCTATTTCAGGAGCCCACCGCGTAACCCCACACCCTCGGGGTGTGCCTCGGCTGTATGACAGAGGAGAGCTCTGTCCTGATCTTGAACATTCTGTGTCATCGCCGGAATGAGAGAAAAGCATATTTTTGGGGTATGTTCTCTTAGAGGCAGGAATGATCAACCATAGGAGCCAGAGGAGGATGCAATTCATTCTCCCTGGGTTTGGAGGAATTTAATAAAACGGAGTGACCGGGGCAGCCCTGGGATCTGTGAGGATCCAGAGAAGAGGGATTGCACCTGGGTCTTGAATAACAGGTGAATAGGATTTTTTTCTAGGACCTCCCTTCTGGTGGGGTAGCGGGAGAAGCATTCTAGGTACAGAGAACAGCATGGCCAAGGTCCAGCGATGTCAATGAGTGCTCTATGTGTGGGAAGTGGCAGGGGCCCAGTGCACTGGTTGGTGACACAGAAAGGGAGTGTTTGGAAGCAAGTGAGGCCGCTTGTGGAGGCTGGTACAGAGTGGTTAGGGGTCATGCCGGGAGGATGCACTTGATCCACTGGTGGGGAGCCTGGCATGGTCTTTTAAGCAGGAACACCAGGCAGTCAGGTGTTTTAGGAGAAGCCCTCAGCATGGTGGCATGTGGAGGAGAGAGAGGATAGGACAGAAGATGGCAGCAAAAAGCTGGAAGTGAGGGGGATCTGGGGCAGTGTGTGTGGGAGTGGAAAGAAGGAAATGATGAAAGAGACTGTCCTCAGGCTGAATGGCAGGGTATAGGCAAGGGGCATCTGTGAGAACTCCCAGGCTTGGGGCTTTGGTCACTACCTAGATGGCAGTGTCTTTAACCAGACAGAATGTGGACTCTGGAGACAAGAGTGGTCTTGGGGAGAGCTGGCGCTCACATTTGGACTGGCTGAGTTGATGTGCTCATGAGATGTCTGGGGAGCAAGTCCAGCAGAAAACAACCTTGGGTGTGCCTCGGGATATTTATCTGGTGAAATCCTCTTGGCTTATCTGTGTCTTTTATCCACTGAGATGCACAGTCCTAAGGGAAAAGACTCTCCTTCTTTGTCCCACATCTCCTGTGCCTAGTACAGGGCCTGGCACCTTGGAAGGTTCAGTAGACTTAGCTGGATAAATGGCTCTCTACATAAGGGACTGGCCCACAAAATGCATTCAGGAAGAGGAAGCGTAGGGAGGGAAGAGGGCCAAGAGCGTAACTCTGAGGACCACCTTTTGAGGAATGCTTAGAAGGGAAGCCAGTAAAAGTGATGGGAAAGAAGAGAAAGAGTGGGAGAACGAGCCCAGCTGGTATATCTGTCACCAGCTGCATGAGCTGCTCAGCTACAGTCCCTGTTCCACCTGGCAGTATGGGCTGGGGTGGGGCAGAAATGGTTCCATCCACTTTTGTGTAGGATCCCCTCCCAGTGAACAGCCAGGTGAATAAACCAGCTCATGTCTCTTGAGCGATTTTCTTACCAAACATCAGAAGTAATTATGGCCAGGTGTAGTGGCTCAATCCTGTAATCCCAGCACTTTGGGAGGCCAAGACAGGTGGATCATTTGAAGTCAGGAATTCAAGACCAGCCTGGCCAACACATGAAACCCCAGCTCTACTGAAAATACAAAAATTAGCTGGGCAGCAGTGTCATGCGCCTGTAATCCCAGCTACTCCGGAGGCTGAGGTAGGAGAATCGCTTCAGCCTGTGAGGTAGAGGTTGTGGTGAGCTGAGATTGTGCCACTGCACTCCAATCTGGGTGACAGAATGAGACCCTATCTCAAAAAAAAAAGAAGAAAAAAAAAAGAATTATATGCATACTTCATTGCCTCATCTTTCCATTTTGTCTCTCCAGAGGGAAAATTCCCTAAAGGCTGTTAATTACCTGAAAGAATTCAATAGGTGGAAAGAACTGATGAGAGATGACTTTTTGTTAATGGTGGCAACTATGGAAATCCGTAGGACACAACATCTCTCCAGATGAAAGCCAAGAAACCCGGTCTGGTGATACTTGGTTGAATGTATTGGGCTACAGCTGATTTGCTTGACACTGGATGCCTCCTGTAATGCTCTTCGTTCTGAGTAATGACATCTGCTAAATAATTAGCTAATTGTTTTGCCAATCGATTTTTAAAAAACATTCTGCGGTAAAACCAATATAGCAGGAGAAAATTTAGAAAACAGAAGGAAAGCGATCTCCCCAAATCCTGCTCCCAACACAAAGGCTCTGACAGTGATGGTTCACTTCCAGTCCCTCCGCCATAAGCAGGCGGCTTTTTACTTGTAAACACCATGTACCTTGTATCCTGCTTTTTTCCCACTGAACATTATCTGATTCTTTTTTATGAGCAATGAAATTTGATACGAGGTGCTGCTCACATGATGTTTGGAAAAGACCGTTGTTGGAAGGATTGGTGAGTACTTTCTAAGCCCCATCGACTTCAGGGAATCAGGAAATTAAACTTTTTATTTATTGGTCTTTGACTTTCCCATAAATGGACACAGTTCTACATTGTTTGATTGCATTGTAAAAGCAGACGCCTGGCGAACAAAGGCATGCCGATGAGTAATTAGGCATTAAGCGGGAGGCAGGGAGCTCTTTATGGGACCCTTAGTACCCACCCCGCTGCCTCTAGGGTTCAAGTCTACTCCTCAGCATTGGATACCTTTACTTTCTTGGATTTAAAAAAAAAAAAAAAACGTACATATTTTTAGGAGCTGGGAGGTTGTTTCTGGCTTTGTTTTGCTTTTGCCCAAATGTTTAAAAACAATGAGCTGACCTTTGTATATTCATTTAAGGAAGAGGATAAAGGATGTTTGTTACATACACGATTTTTTTTAAATTCTGTTGTCTGGACCTTATTAATCTTGTGTAGCACTTGAGTGATTGGGGACTTAAAATATAGAGAGTGTGCTTCCTTCTGCAGAGCCGGCGGAAGCCAGGTCCCAACTCTGCAACATCTCTCTTTGATGCCAAGGAGGGGAGGTGATCTGACCTCATTTACCTCCACACATTTGATGTCATTCCGGAGAGGGTATGTTGTTATGACAAGTTCCTCTGCGAGCTCACTGAGGTTGTTAGTCTTGATCAGAGTACTGACAGGGGAGCAGTTTTTGCTTTGGGCACTTTTCCTTGTGAAATGCATCTCTTCATCTGCTTAGTCCAGAGCAAACTTCTTATCTTCTCTCCCTGTGATCACAGCTATTAAATAAATAACAAAGGCGACTCTATCTTCTCAGAAGAAAAACGAAAGAGTTCTTTTCTGCCTTGGTAAAATGTTATCATTTCTGCAGACACATCTTTGCTTGCGTGCTGCAACTTTGTAGAACAAAATGATAGTTGCTGCCTGCTAGAATGAATAGCGGCCATTTTGTTAAAAATCAGAAGGTTAAAAAATGCCCAGATCTGCCAACAATGGCTTAGTGTTTGGCTGTGTTGAGAACATCCACCAGTCCATTAGTGCAATACGTCATCATTGAGGGTAGAGAGAATGAAGTACTGTGACAAGGTAAAGGTGAAACGATAGATGGTGAGCCCCTGTCCCCAAGGCATGGAGCTTGGGAGGAAGATGAAGCTGTACAAAGATGCTTAACACACAAGTGGGCTGTGCTCGGGGCTGTGAGGGAGCTCAGAGAAGAAGGTAACATTTCCTCCAGCTGGGGCCAGGATGGAATGACGAGGCCTTCCCTTAAGCAAGGCAGGGAAAGGGATTAAGGCCACACCAGACCCACTACTGACCTAACATTCCTTGGTTTCCTGGGAAGCAGTAGAATCTACCGATAGTGCATGAGAAGTGCAACTAGGAACTTGATTTTGTGAAGATTTAACAGCCAAGAGTCTTGCCAAGAAGCGGGCACCACCACGTTGCTCCGTGCATTTAGAAGAGATCCACAAAGGTCATCCTGCAGGCCTCACTGACTAGCCATTGGAATCTTCTAGGTAGCCAGACTCTTACCCTGCATCTAGCACTTTGAAAAACATTGTGCATTCATTTTCTCATGCAATCCTTAATTGTACAAGGTAGGTCCTATCATTAGCCCCAGTAGAAGGATATGAAAACTAAGACTTAGAACTAGCTTGCCCAAGGTCACAAAGATATCAAGTAACTGAGCTGGGCACCAAAGCTCTCCTCTTAACCAGTAGGCCAAGACCAGCCTTGACAACTGTCCATGGCAAAGGCATTTCAGAATGCTCTTTGCTAGTTCCCCTGCAACAGTGCTCTGCATACCAGGCAGGGCATCGCGTGCTGGGGTACGAAGGTACAGCGGATGGGGGAAGTGCACCATCTTTCTCTTGTCCCCCAGCACTGCCATCCTCTTGGCCTGAGAACTCAGCAACATCACAGTGTCCATTCACGTCCTTGGGGCTCTGCCTGCTTTCTCACAGTTTCTCCTGTTCTCCACTCACTCCAGACTCCAGCCAGTGCCCAGTTAATGGTTTAAATGAACTGGAATGGTGGGTTCCACTTCCAGCCCAGACTGGAACCCAGCCATCCAAGGCTCTTTCAACCTGTCTGCTTGGTGATTGGGCAGCGTGAATTTCTAGGACACTTCATTTTTTGTTTTTTGAGATAAGGTCAAGCTCTGCCACCCAGCCTGGAGTGCAGTGGCACAATCACAGCTCACTGCAGTGTCAACTTCCTGGGCTCAAGCAATCCTGCCACCTCCGCTTCCTGAGTAGCTGGGACTACAGGTGCACACTACCACGCCTGGCTAATTTTTTAAATTTATTGTAGAGATGAGATCTCGCCATGTTGCCCAGGCTGGTCTGGAACCCCTGGACCCAAGTGATACCCCTGTCTCGGCCTCCCAAAGTGCTGGGATTACAGGCATGAATGAGTCACCACACGTGGCCTTCAAATGTTTACACATTGTGTTTGCTGAATTATTTTATATGGATGACTCATTAAATGAATAACCAAATGAGATTCAATTTTGATACCTTCATAAAAGTTCCAAATGAGTTCACAAATATGAACTTTCTAAACCCATGTTCCAGTTCTGTAAATCTACCCCACACATTGTGACCCACCATCATATCAGTGGCAGTCCCCCAACCAGCTCAGCCCCCGCCCCCATCCCCACTCAGGCCAGTTTTCACTTTCTGCAGTCACGTCTCTCTCACCCTCACTTCCCTGCCGGTGTACTTGTGTGTGGATGAGCTAAGAACACTCAGCATGAGATGTGCCCTCTTCAATGTTAAGTGTATAATACGTTACTGTTGACTGGGGGTGCAATGTGGTAGAGGAGATTTCTAGAGCTTATTCGTCGTACTTAAATGAACCCTTATACCCATTGATTGATAACTCCCCATTTTCCCCTCCCCCAGGCCCCAGATCACCTCCATTCCAGTCTTTGATTTTATGAATTTGACTATTTTAAACATCTCAGATAAGTGGAATTATAGGCCAGGTGCAGTGGCTCATGCTGGTAATCCCAGCATTTTGGGAGACAGAGGCAGGCAAATCGCTTGAGCCCAGGAGTTTGAGACCAGTCGAGGCAACTGGCAAGACCCCGTCTCTACAAAAAATTAAAAATAAAAATTAGTCTGGCGTGGTGGTAGACAGCTGTGGTCTCAACTACCTGGGTGGCTGAGGTGGGAGGATCACCTGAGCCTGAGAAGTCGAGGCTGCAATGAGCCATGATATCGCCACTGCACTCCAGCCTGAGTGACAGGGTGAGACCCTGTCTCAAAAAAAAAAAAAAGTATAATTATGCAGTGTGTGTTCTTACGTGTCTGATATTTCACTTAACATAAGATCTTCAAAGTCTGTTCATGTCGCAGATTGCAGGGTTTCCATCCTTTTTAAGACTAGATGAGATCCCACTGTATGTATGTACCACATTTTCTTTATCCGTTCACCTGTTGACTGGATGTCCAGGTCAGTTTCACATGTGAGCCATTGCAAACAGTGCTGCAGCGAACATGGGAGTGCAGACATCCCTTTGAGACCCTGATTTCATGTCTTTTCGGTATACATTTCCCCCAGTCCTACCAGCAGTTGTCAGCCCTGGCTGACCCTAGAATCACTTAGAGAGCTTTTCAAAAATGCTGAGGCTGGCTCCACCCCCAGGAACCTGACTCAGCTGGTCCAGTGGGACCCCTGTGGTGGGCTCCCCAGGAGACTTGCCAGGCAGTGGACTCAAGAACCTTGCCCCCATCCATCTCATGGCACAGTCTCCTTGCTTTTCCCCACAAGAACGATTTCCACTTCAGTCTTCATTTTCTCCTGCCCCTACTGGTGAGCTGCTGAGTTCTCTTAGAAAAATCCCACAGCGGGACCACAAACCTCTACAAATCCAGACCACTGCCCTGCTGCTGGGCTCCCTCCAGCTTCCTCTTGGTTATGGCATTCTCTTAAAATACGATGCCACAGGCTGCCCATCTTCCTCCGGGTTTCATCTCAGGTGCCTCATTCTCAGCTGAAGACCTCTCTCCACCTCCCTCAGACACTCCAGAGAAATCCCCAACAGCCTCCCTCCCCACTCTCAAGTTTCTTTCATCTCTCCCCATCCACTTGAGCCATATGACAACCCCCTCCCCCTCCCCCATCCCCCACTGCGAGAAGTGGGTCTCCCTTCCAGGTGCAGGTCCCTCCCCATGCTGCCCCTGCTCCCCTTCTCTCCTCCCCCATCCTCAGGCAGCCTCAGCCTGGGCATTCCCATTCCCTTCTTTGCCTTGGTCTTTAAACACCACTCATTCCTATGTTTTAAAAAAAAAATCCTAAAACAGAAAGAGAGAGAGAGAGAGAGAAGCGAGAGGGATTCAGAAGACAGAAGCAGAGAGATGGGAGTGAGAGAAGGTCTAGAGAACGTCTCAGCTCAACGCTGAAGCTGGAGAGGGAAAAGAAACAGATTCCCCCTGGACCCCCAGAAGGAAAACCAGCCCTACACCCTGATTTTTGTCCAGTGAGACCCACTGTGGACTTCTGACCCCAGAATTACCAGATAATAAACTTATGTTGTTGTAAACAAACAAACAAACAAACAAATTTTGCTGACTCTATTTCTCCATCAAGCTATCGCCGTTATCTCCTCTCTACGAGTCTAGTCCTGAGCTAAGCCACCGTGCCCAGCTGTCAGCTAGAGATTTCCCTCTGCCTCCCCTGGCACCTTGAACTCAGCTGGTCTGCAGCCACACTCACCTGCTATCCCGACCTGATCCCTCTACTGTGTCCGTGTGCAGGTCAGTGCACTCCAGCAGGGGCTGCATGAAGCCTAACGTCACCCATCAGCATCACTAAGACTTCATGTTCTCCACTCTAAGGTGGAAATGCGTCACCCTCCTTCCGTCTGCTGAATAAACCCATCATCCCTCTCTATTACACTATTAATTCTTCATTTTACCTATCATTAGGCTTTCAGTAAATAAATAAGTGAAGCCAGAATAACTGCCTCTTTCCATAAATAATCAAAATGTGTTTAGTGCTTTAGTAAACAGTTCGTTTTCTAATTTTCCTTTAATTAGCAGAGAAAGAATTCAAATCAATCACTTATCTGTCAGATAAAAAATTAGATTCAGCTTTTGTTCTTACACATATATCCAAATTTTAATGTACACAAGAAACACAAATTCATAATTGTTCTGTAAGATCATATGTATCCAATACTAAACACATTTCTATATGGTCTTCTCCCTTTTATCACAGCTTAATAAAATTATAATGATGACTTTTCAAAGTCTCATTGCCTGATCCACATTTACACAGCATCCCTAGCTCCAAATCTCTGCTATTGCAAGGGGTCTACTGCATCTCACTGCCTGACAGTCTATGCTGGATGCACCACAGGCAGCATTGGGGTCTATTACCACTCATGCGTTACCCTAGAAGCCAGCACAATACTTCACATAGAGGTAGGGCTGTGATAAAAAATTGTCACTGAATGATGAGTAAATACGTAAAGTCTTTGGGCATGTCTTACATCGTGTTCATACCAATACACATGATACTGTGGCTACATCACCTGTCCCAAAGGGAATGGGGCAATAGAGAGTGGAAGGGTGTGTCATGAGGCTGAGGGTGGGAGGGACTGTGGCCATATTGAGGAATGAGCCGTAAAACAGCCCAGATTCAGTTGGCAAACATGATTGCTTTAACCCAGACTCTCCTGGTTGATTGAAGATATCCAGCAGAGTCAAATCCTTTCTCCAAACATCTAGAATGTCACGAATATGAGGCAGTGCTTTCAATACAAAATATTCTTTGGAGAAACAATAAGATTTCTCCTGTGGGATTATGTTGAGACTTCTCAATCCTCTTTGGGAACCATAAGAACAGATGTTGGAGAGGGATTGGATATGCCACTCACGGCTGGTACCGGTCATGGAATCTTAGACAGAGGCTATAAACAGCAGAAGAATGTTTAAAATGGCTTCAGTGATTCTCCTTCAGGCCAAAGGAATTACAACCACGTGTTCTCAGCAGAGAAGGCATAGTATTCCGCTGTGGTCACTTATTATCTTGTCAGTAGCTATATGGAACGTGGATAAGGAGTAAAGCTGTTCTTTCCGTTCGGAACTGGGACTGTCCCCTGCAGATGGTGCAGCCAGATCAGCGCCCAAGTGGAGCAGAAATCATTGTTCTTGGACTGAACATTCTGATGCTAGCTCCTATTTCGCAGGAGGAGAGGAAGAAGGGAAGAAAATAGGATTTGTGTTCTTGTGCCTGTATTACCCAATTTGGGAACTTACAGATCTGTTTAATTTCGATTGGGAGAGAGAATAAAGCATTTGAGGTTATTTCGGTTACTCTGTGCGGAAATCACACGCTACACCTAACAGATTCAACAATTTCATAGAGCCGTAGTCAAGCGCGTGAGTTACAATTTTATTCATTCCATTTATTCAGTGAGTCAGGCTCTGACAGGGGGTTGATTTGTTGTTTAATATTTGGGGGGATTATTTTGGTATAGCCGTAACATGTTTACTTAAATACCGTGTGTTAAATGAGACGTTTTGGTTTGTTTTGATGGGTACTTATGAAGGCAATATACAGCACTTCACACTTAGCGTTTTCCCATCCTCAACATGGCACCAGGATTAGCGCAATGACTGCCCTGTGTGTTTGGGAACAGCCAGGTTTGTTTCACCCAGAGAAAGGCAGGACTAGAAGACAGGGCTACTGCCAAAGCAGAGCTGAGCTGAAGGGGATCTTTCCAAAACACTGGGTCCCAGTGCCATGCTAGGACCAAAGACTGTGGGTGGCAGCAAAGAGCCCAAAGGAGAAAATTGATTCTTCTTGCTTGTTTTGTGGTTCTTAGGGTGTTACCATAACAGCATGGATTCTTCCCTGTACTCAACAGAACATATGGGAAGCCTATAGTTAGCTCATCATTTCAACCCTTCCTCCCCCACACCCATCTCTCCCCCCTCCCCCGGGAATCTTCAATATGGGACCAATTTTTCTGTAGGTGAAAAAAAAAAAAAATTTAATTGGGATGAAATGTCCTTTTCTCCTGAACTGTAGGCCAGCTGTGATAGGTCCTGAACTTTGATTGAAGTTGCAATTGGCCACTAAACTGCAACATAGAAATTGTTCCTAGAAAGGCTGTAGAATTAGCCAGGGCAGGAGAAATGTCGTCACAACACCTGATTCCTGTGCCTGGCCACCCAAACAGAAATGACTTGGGCCAAAGGCAGCCACGAGATACTCTAACAAAAAGAAGGCACGAGGCAACTTTTAAGTCATGGTCCTAAATGCTAAAGCAGACCAAATGAGAATGCACTTCTGTAAAAATAGGCAGCATTTAAAAGTTGGTTTCATATAGGAAATCATCACTTTGCCCTTCTAACCATCATGTCTGAGGGCCTTTACACCTGATTTTTGCAAATATAAATTAGATACTCAATAGTTATGCAGATGCCTGCTACATGCACGAACAGTGACTGAAGATTCCTAGTATGGGTCTAGAATGGGTACTAGACAGCCTCGCTATGAAACGGTATTACCCTCGGGTGTCATTTTAATGTCTAAGTCATCTCTCAGATGGCACAAGTCCAACTCTAATGCATTAAAACAGAAGAAATCTATAAACACCTTCATGTATTTGATTAGTAAGTTGGGGTTTCTTTAACTGGCTGTTTATTTCTCTGTTCAGAACAACACATTAAAACAAGGAACCAACAACAGCAAGTCACTGACATTGTGCCAATTTAGCAAAGACTTTTATTTTTGTAAAGTGGGCTCTTGTACTGGGGGCATCTACACTAGAGTTCCCAGGACCTACCCCTCCATTCCTATGCAGTATCCTTTTGTTTTTGACTCACTGGATTGAGAATTGTGAGGTGGTTGGACAGTGTTATTTCTTTTGTAGAAAGCTACTAAGAAAGACTGGTTTTAAGGGGAGGTTATCTAATTTGTGTTTTCATAGATGGTAAATATACCTTTCCCACTCATCAATCTCTGTGTCCCTCCACAAAATTGCAGATTTGGTTCTGTATGTCTTTTGGGTAATTTTTTGAATTTCACTTCCCATAAATTGAATTATGTGTCACTCCTGTTAGAGACTGTTGGTGTTTAGGCAGAGAAAGGAGAGAAGAGGCAGAAGGCTCCACAAGCAAGGATTTTGTGAGGACTCCCTGGGAGAAGAAAAGAAAATGCACCTGGTGGAGAACAAAGCTCCTACATGTCGAAGGCAAAGACAGGGCCTTGCAGAGAACTTACCACAGACAGAGATAAAGTCATGTAACCCTGTGCGTCAGATATAAGCTTGAGAGTTATGCACATTGCAGGCATCTGATGTCACAAACCTGCCTGTTAAACGGCATTCTGCTAAACCACAACAAAAACAGTGTCTCTTTGAAACAGAGGACAGGAGAGAAGCTACCAAGATTCCCTCAGAAAGAGGAATGAAAAATGGAAACTACGATGCTTGCTGATTTAATATATGTGAAATGTCTTTTGATATTCTCTTTATTTGTGTCATTTTTTAAGATTTCATTTTAGTGACCACAAAATCCCTTAGCCTATATTTCCTAAAGTATGGGAGGGAGTTTAGGTAGCTGCCAGGTGCAACATTAAATAATATTGACTTACATGTTAAGAAAGGTGTTTTCTTTTCTTCTTCTTCTTTTTTTTTTCTATTCTATGTCAAACCTTCTGTTTAGGCTAAGGAGAAAATCTTGGGTTTGGTGGTCATATGTCCAACACCTCTCTAATAGTTACTAATTCCCTATTTCAGCAAATCAAGACCAGGCCTCAGACAAGAGGTCTTTAGGAGGCAACAAAGTCCGGCTGGAATTTAATCGTCCTGGTTGGTTGGTTGGTTTTTCCATTTTATTTACTTTTAGATTGCCTTCTATCTATGACAAGTGATCCCAATTTTCTAAGTAATGGAAGATAGACAGGATCAAATTGGGCACAGGTCAGTTCGGCTACAAATGTTCTCTGTTCCAGGGGTGCTGGCATGGAGGCAGTGAATTTGAGAAGAGGCATGGTCCCGGGCATTTGACAGGGTTATTCACAGAGGTTCTCTGCCAGGGCAGTCCTCAGCACATTCTCTGTGCAAAGTGATGAACTAGATCTGTGTCAGTGACAAAGTAGATGAATTGACAGTTATCACTTGGGTCAGGAGGGCAGGGCAGTGTCCCAGAAAGGTGGCAGTAGACAGACTGGGAGCCCCTACCCCAAAGAGGAGCTAGTGGCTACATCTGGGGCAGTCTTTTCTGCCTCTCACCCACCCTCATGCAGACAGTGTGAGAAGAACATACATACTGCCCACAAGTGAGCTATCAAGGATCCTCAAAAAGCAACTGTAATGCCAGCACGTTGGAGGCTGAGGTGGACCGATCATTTGAGGTCAGGAGTTTGAGACTAGCCTGGCTAACACGGTGAAACCCCGTCTCTGCTAAAAATACAAAAACTTAGCCAGGCGTGGTGGCGGGTGCCTGTAATCCCAGCTACTCGGGAGGCTGAGGCAGGATAGTGGTGTGAACCCCAGAGGCGGAGCTTGCAATGAGCAGAGATCGCACCTCTGCACTCCAGCCTGGGCAACAGAGTGAGACTCCATTTCAAAAAAAAAAAAAAAAAAAAAACAGAAACAATAAAACAAAAACAAAAATACAAAAATTAGCTGGGCATGGTGGCACGCACCTGTAATCCCAGATACTCAGGAGGCTGAGGCTAGAAAATTGCCTGAACCCAGGAGGCAGAGATTGCAGTGAGCCCAGATCTTGCCACTGCACTCCAGTCTGGGCGACAGAGGGAGACTTCACCTAAAAAAACAGAACAAACAAACCAAAAAAACCAACATGAGCATAAAATCAAGTCATAAAATGTTCACACCATGCAATAAAGACAAATAGACACAACAATACCCAAGGAAGCAAAGCGGGTGGAGAAAAATAAGAAGCTACAGAAATAAGTAAAATCATTATCAGGCAGAATCAAATATTACACCCACAAACAAAAACTAAATAGAGACTTTGGAAATTAAACTGCTGTTTAGTTATAGGAAAACGTCTATAGATTGGCTAAATAGCAGAATGGATCATTGAAGAGCCACTTAGTAAACTGGAAGATGAAGTTTGGGGATTCTCCCAGAAACCAGTGCAAATGGATAAGTAGACAAAAAATATAAAGGAATACTTAAGAGCTGAGGAAGATAGAGCCAGGTATTTAAGTAACCATCTAAGAAGCATTCTCGAAGAAAATAGAGCAGAGAAAATAATCAGAGATATAACTGAAAAAAAATTCTATAGCTAAAAGAAAATGGAAAATAAAAAGACAATACTGAAAATGAAATACCCTACCTAATTCCCAAGTGTGCATATTATGTATATATCAGACATGATTAGCTAATTAGGAAGCTAGATATAATCTAATTTTATAGCCAGCAAAACATACACACATGTAAAACTGTGAAGAAAATCTGAATAAGGCCTGTGAATTGCACCAACATCAATTTCTTGGTTATGATATTTGTGGCACACAGAATTCTAAGATGCCCTTTAATGAACCTCACTCTTGTATAATCCCCTGCCCTTGAGTGTGGCAGCACCTGTGAATATGATGTCGTATCAATTCCATGATTATGTTATGTTATATGGCAAAAGGGATTTTTCAGATGAATTAAGGTCTCAACTCAACCTTAAAATACGAAGATTATCCTGGTTGGGCCAAGCCCAATCAGGTGATCCCCTTAAAAATAGGGCACCAAACCCTTCCTCATGAAACAGATTGCAAAACGTGCAAGGGATTCCACTCGAGGTTTTCTATTGTTGGCATTGGAGATGGAGGGGGCCGTGTAGCAAAGAATGCAGCAACTCATAGGAGTTGAGAAGGTCCCCAGCTAACAGCAAATGAGGAAGCAAGGAATCTCAGTCCTCCAACCACAAGGAACTGAACTGTGCCACAACCACATAGACATGAAAGAGAACCCCCGGCCTCTGATGAGAGTGCACCTCGATTTTAGCCTGTGAGACCTTGAGCAGAAGACATCACCACGTGCACCCAGACTTCTGGCCTGCAGAGCTGTGTGTTAAGTAGTCTTGTTATAAGCCACTAAATTTGTCGTCACTTGTGACACAGTACTATAGTTTTAATATTTTCCCTCCAAATTCATGTTAACACTTCATTTCCAATGTGACAGCATTGAGAGGTGGGACCTTTAAGAGGTGATTGGGTTATAAGGGGTCTGTTCTTATGAATGGATTCATCCATTCGTGGATCCATGGTTAGTAGGTTATCATGGAAGGGGGACTGGTGCCTTGATAATAAGAGAAAGAAAGACCTGAGAGAGCATGTTGGCATGCCCAGCCCCCTCTCCATGGGAAATCCTGTTCACCCTGGGAACTCTGAAGGGAGTCCTCACAGCAGGAAGGTCCTCACCAGATGCAGCCCCTTGGCTCCGGACTTCTCAGCCTCCACAACTGTAATAAATAAGTTTCTTTTCCTTATAAATTACAGATGTAATTTATAATTTTAAATTGTCATTCCAGATATCCTATTCTAAGTAACAGAAAATGGACTAATATGCACAGCAATAGAAAATGAATATTCTATTTTACCAGAATTATGCCAGATATTAGCATTGGAGAAAACTGGGTAAAAAATAGGCAGAACCTTTCTGCAGAAATTTTTTTTTTTGCAACTTTCTATGGCCCTATAATTATTCCCTCTAAAAAAAAATTGCATAAAAGGGAGATTGTGGATTCTTGTCAAATACATGTAAAACAGTGACAGAAATTGACTATGTGTTAAGCCTCAAGAATGTTTTAAAATTTTCAGGAAGCAGAAATCATACAAATCTTAATCACTGACCACAATGCAGAAATTATTTAATTAATAAAATATTGACAATGAAAAATAACAACAAAAGAAAAAATTAAATACACTTGTTAATAATTATTGAATTAAGAAAGAAAACAGACTGGGAGCAGAGGCTCACACCAATAATCCCAGTATTTGAGGAGGCCTGGATAGGAGGATCTTGAGCTCAGGAATTTGAGACCATCTGGGCAACATGGTGAAACTCTGTCTCCACAAAAGATACAATACAGCCAGGCATGGTGGCATGCACCTGTAGTTCCAGCTACTTGGGAGGCTGAGGGGGGAGGATCACTTGAGCCCCGGAGGTCAAGGTTGCAGTGCAGTGAGACATGATTATGCCACTGCACACCAGCCTGGGCAACAGAGCAAGACCCTGTCTCAAGACCAACGAAACAAAACAAAACAAAAAATAAAAAGTAAGAAAACAACTTCAAGCTACTCGGGAGGCTGAGGCATGAGAATGGTGTAAACCTGGGAGGCGGAGCTTGCAGTGAGCTGAGATCCGGCCACTGCACTCCAGCCTGGGCGACAGAGCGAGACTCCGTCTCAAAAAAAAGAAAAAAAATGAACAGTAACAAGAAATAACAAGAGCACCATGATGTGTCTATGTATAGTGGCATTCTGAGGGAGTAGCCTTGACTACATTTACAAGAAAACAGGAAAGACTGGAAATAATTGAGTTATGTTTTCACCTTGAGAAGCTAGAAAAAGAAAATCAAAATAAGCTCAGGAAAGGAATTAGTAAACATGAAAGTATACATTAATGAGATCAAAAGCAAACAACAGCAACAAAAATGCAGAGTTGGTAAACAGAGCAAAGGCATGTAAACATTCAAAATGTCAAAGGACAGGATGTGACTTTAAGAGCCTTAGAAAAGAGAACTGTATTAAAACACCAACATTTTACAAAGTCATGTAAAACAAATGGTTTCCTCTAAAAATAAAAATGATCAAAATTAGAAAAGAAAAAAAAAAAAGGAAGTACCATACAGACCAATCTCCATAAAAATAAACGGCAAAGACATGCCAAGATTTGCACCCGAAAACAGCCCCAGGTCCAGGAGTTTTCCTGGCAAATCCTATAGGTATTTGCAATTTATACAAGCAGTGTCAGAGGATAGAAAAGGAGAGAAAGCTGCCTTCAACTGAAAGCTAAAATAATAATTGCAGAAGTTTAAAAACTAAAAGACTGCAAGTAAGATAATTGCATATCGAATTCTGAATGTATCGGAAGCATAATACCTCATAACAACTAGAGTTTGTCCCAAGAATGCTAGAATGGCTGAAGTTTAGAAAATCCATTGATATACCTTATTATATTAACAGATTAATATAGAAAAATATAAGATTATCTCAATAAACACCAGAACATTATTTGCTATAATGTCCCTCCATACATACAACCATAGCACAAACTCAGAATTATTTAATAATCTTAAGCAAAGGAGGTCCTAAGCACGACATGAAATCCTGAAGCCATTAAATAAAAATTTCATTCATTTTACTGTGTTAAAATATGGAGGGCTTTTCTATGATGTATACTACACCAAAGCAAGATATTAACAGTAGAGGAAACTGTGGAGATAAGCGGGGAGAGTGTGGTATACAGGAACTCTGAACTTTCCAATTTTTCTGTAAACCTAAAACTGCTCTGAGAAATAAAGTTTATAAGCAAAGAGGAATAAAAAACAACAAAATAGATAAAATACTTGAAATATATTTGACACGAAGCCTTAACACCTTAATCTATAAAGAAATCAGGACCGGGCATGGTGGCTCATGCCTCTAATCCCAGCAGAGGAGGAACGCTTGAGGCCAGGAGTTCGAGACCAGCCTGGGCAACAAAGGGAGATCTCATATATATATAAAAAATTTTTTTTAATTAGCCGAGTGTGGTGGCATGCTCCTGTAGTTCTCACTACATAGGAGAATCACTTGAGACTAAGAGTTTGAGGCTGCAGCGAGCTATGATGGCACCACTGCACTCCAGCCTGGGCAACAGAGCTAGATCCTATCTCTTAAAAAGAAAAGAAAAAGAAAATGAAGATATATACTCTCTGTAATAATATTCAAATTGTACCTGAGGTCCTATCCAATGCAATAAGATGGGAAAAATATAAATGTTGGAAATGACATAAAATAATTATTATTTTACAAATGATATAATTTTCCATTTAGAAAAATCCAGAAGAGAATCAACTGAAATATTATTAGAAATTTCTTTTTATTTTATTAGAATATTTATTTATTTATTATTAGAAGTTTAGCCGGGTCGCCAAGTAGAAGATTCATATACAGAAACCAATAGCTTTCTCATACGTCTGCCAAAACCAATCTAAAAGTGCAACTAAAACATTCAAAATAGCCACAGAATTTCAAAATATACAGGAATAAACATGGAAAAGAAACACATCAGATCCATGTGAGGAAAATTATAAACTTTACTGAAGGACATAAAGTAAATTCAAACAAAGGGGAAGATGCAGTATAAAGGTGTCCGTTTTCCCATAAATTAAAAGCTAAATTTGGGGAGATGCCTATCACATTGGCAATGTTATTTTTGTTGTTGTTTGTTTGTTTACTTTGCAAGTTTATTCTAAAATTTATGTACAGAAAAAATATCCAAGATAAACAAGAAAATTTTGGTAAGGAATAATGGGGACACTGCTCAGTCTATACAAAGGAAATAGAGGAGGCCACTGCATGGGAAAAGATACTCAACTTCACTAATAATTAGAGAAATGCAAAATAAGAAAATAACAAGGTCCCTTTTTTCCACTTAAATATCCTTAAATATTTAAATGATAATGTGAGAGGGGAAAAAACAGAAATTCACAGATACTGTTAGTAGGAGTTCAATTAGTCCAGTCTTTTTCAAAACCAACGGTATTATTTCTGAACACCTTGTGCATTACTATCAACCAAGCACTAAAAAAGTAACTTTTCAGAGTCTATCCACTCCAGAGGTGCAGGGAAACATGTATCCAGAGAGGCTGATCAAGCACGTTCATGTACCACTGTGTCTAACAGCAAAAACACTAGAAATTATTCAAATGTCTATTAAGATAATTATTTAAAACAGAGTGAATTTGTATTTGGGAATATAGGCAGTGATTTTTTAAAAAATCAGTCTATTCTTATAACACTGCAAAAATTCCAAGACACATTATTAAGTATCAAAAGAAAGCTGTAGAAGGTCAGGCGCGGTGGCTCATGCCTGTAATCTCAGCACTTTGGGAGGCCGAGGTGGGAGGATCACTTGGGGCCAGGAATTCAAGAACAGCCTGGCCAAGAAGGTGAGACCTCATCTCTACTAAAAATACAAAAATTAGCCCAGCGTGGTGATGCACACCTGTAATCCCAGCTACTGGGAAGGCTGAGGCAGGAGAATCGCTTGAACCCAGGAGGCAGAGGTTGCAGTGAGTCGAGATCGTACCACTGCACTCCAGCTTGGGAGACAGACTGTCTCAAAAAAAAAAAAAAAAAAAAGTAGAATATTTTGCACTGTGTAACATAGTAATGTTAAAAATTTGTGTGTTTATGCACATGTATATGATTATAAATGCAGATTAAAAACAAGTAATTAACTTACTTCTGAGGGCATACAGGATTGGAGATGTGGTGAAATCAGGAGGACTTTCGTTTCCTCTGTATGGTTTGAAATTTCAAAATGAAAATGTGACCATATAAGGATGTACTTGTTAAAATTCCCCAAAAGTAAACGTGGCCATCCGAAAAGTTTATTTACACACGTGTATGTCATCACATATTTATTTCACAAAGATCTGAATGCTTTTTGACCTTATAAAAATCATAAAAGCACTTAAAAAATTAAATAGTAGTGCTGGATCAGAAAACGTATGCTTTTAGGATGTCTGATGAAATACCAATATTAAAAATTCATCAAAAATCTTCTGGGAGGATTAGGACTCCAGTGAAGAAATAACCTTTTTGTCAATAGTGAACCTTACCTTGGGCTTCTTTTTCAAAAACTCTGTATATCTTCGCTCAGGGAGAAATGTTAAAGTGTTCCATATCTCTTTATAGCATCGTGGAAAGCGTCTGAAACTTGAGACCACCACAGCTTCTTTACGCACATATGATATTTGGTTATTTGAAAAGCCATCAAGACAAGATGGAACATAGTCACATGCCCAGAGATTAAAATTTCTTGAAACATGTTGCCTCTTATCTGGAGCGATCTTCTTACGTCCCAGGCCCTGGAGAAGAATTACAAAATTAGAAGGAAAATATTTAAGGTCACATAGTTTTTTGTTTGTTTGTCTGTCTGTTTGTTTGTTTATTTGTTTTGAAACAGAGTCTTTGTCTGTCGCCCAGGCTGGAGTTAAGTGGCACGATCTCAGCTCACTGCAACCTCTGCCTCCCGGGTTCAAGCAATTCTCACGCCTTAACCTGCTGAGTAGCTGGAACTACAGGTGGATGCCACCACGCCTGGCTAAGTTTTTGTATTTTTAGTAGAGACAGGGTTTTGCCATGTTGCCCAGGTTGGTCTTGAACTCCTAAGCTCAGGCAATCTGCCCACCTCAGCCTCCCAAAGTGCTAGGATTACAGGCGTGAGCCACCGTGCCCAGCCTCAGTCACATAGTTCTGAGGTCTTTCTTAAAATCAGTTACTTGACATGTATACTTTGAAACGCACCCTATGACGACTGTCTCGAGGTCTCCTTACCAACCTGTTGAAGGTTATGAATTGACACTCACAAAACCCTGGCAGGGTTCTGTTACTGTCCTCACAGTCTTCTGGTTCCCTTCACCCCAACACCCCCGACCCTCCCTGCTCCCCAGTACTCAGTGGGACCAATGATGACTCCTTCTCTGAAAAGTCTGAGGAGGCCGAATTCTTTCCCATCCCTAAGGGCTCCCCTGAAGGACCCAGCACCTTTGGGTACTGGCCCACAGGCTTCCTCATTCACTCTCAGCACCTTACATGTGAACCTAACAATTACTGTGTACTCAAAATTGTACATTCTGTTTGATCACAACTAGATGAAAACCAAGAACAAAAACACTACACTGACATGAATGACTGAGAGGAAATGGATGTTACATGACATAGACTTCACATCAGTAAAGTGAGGTTTCTGTGATGAAGGGTCAGTGTCAGATTCGCGGCAGGGGATGCAAGGCACATTTCAATTAGAGTAATTTGAGGACAGTGAAGGGACTATCTACATATGTGTGGGTATGTGTAGGGACACCCCGAGGGGCTGTGCAATGGCTCCAGGACTGAGAGGACTGGGGAGGAAAGTACTCCACATAGATCAGCCCCCGGAACCAGAGTGGGGAGAAGAGGAGGAGAGTGGCACTGGAGGAACAAGTGTATGACGTGGGGCACAAGGTCCAAGTCAGCTTCTAAAGAATGACTTGAGGATACTCCAGCAAATTGAAAAACGAGCAAAAGAAAAGGCATGATGAAAGTCGGGGAAAGAGCTGCAAGGAAAGTAGCAAGTAAAATTTATGGATGAAATCTAAATGCTTGCTAATAATGTGACTATGAAATGTATTGAATTGCACAAATTCACAAAATGAAAAGGAGGGAGGGAAACAGAAAGACAGACAGAAAAGAATTTGCAACTGAAATTCCAGGATTTCAACTTGATTAGGGAAATCAGGGCGAGGTCTTTGAGCTCCCAGCTGATGTCCAGGAATGGCACCTACAGAACTTGGAGGAATATGACCTGGCCACCAACACAGCAGCCCTGAAGCAGGAAGTGAGATAAAGCATGCTGGAAGACTTACCTTATTCTTGGCGAAAAGCTATAGTTATTAATTTTTATACATAGAGTAATATAGTGTTAACATAATTATTAAATATTTATACTTGAGGGCAAGTACTCGTAGAATATCAATAGAAGTCAGAGTGAGCGAATAAACTCAATCAGTCCAGCAAAGTCATGAGAAGAAAAAAAGAAATAAAATATAAGCATAATAAATAGGAAACATAAAAGTGAGATGGCAGAAATAAAACCAAAAGCATAAATTGTCATAATAATGTGAATGGGCTAAATTCTCACATAAAGAAATAGATTCTTGGATTTTTTTTTTTAAAAACTATGCTGCATTCTACTTATCATAGAAGACAAATGCAAAGCAAAGTGACTACAAATTATGGAGACAAAGGAATGGGCCATAACATAACAAACATTAGCAAAAAGAGAATAATAGTGACAATGCTAGTATCATAACGTAGATAGAATTTATGGCTGAAAGCATTAACGCATATAAAGAGAAACACTTTATATTGATAAATGGCAAAAGCCATCATGAAAATAAAACAACAAAAATTTTTGATGCAGAAAGATATGGTATTAAACTACATAGGCAAAAAAGCTTTAGAAACTCAAGAATATCTTAGAAACAGAAATTGACAGATCAATACAAAAATTAAGACAAGCATGACAAAGATTTAAATAATTCACAGTCCTAAATTAATAAATACAAAAAACTTTGTAACCAACATGGGGGAATATATATTATTTGTAAACAGCCACGACACACTTGTTAAAGTTAATCACATACTAGACAACAAAGATAATCTCATATTTCAAAAAGTGAAAGTCTTAGATTATACTCTTTGAAATTTACCATAACCCATAAAACTAGATATTAGCAATGAATAGATTATTTCTAAAATTTTTAACCATATAGATAATTCAAAACATTCTTCCAATTTTTTAGGAAAAGGGAACTTAAAAATTAAAGCATAGGCTATTTGAAAGCAAATAATAATGAGACCTTAATTGGAAAAACCTTTGGGATGTAGTCAAACCAATAATCTTAAAGACTACTTATAGTTTTAATAAATTATTAACAAAAACAATTGCAAGTATGTGAACCAAACATTCAACTGAAATAAAAATTTTAAAGGAACAACAAAGTAAGGCTACTTTGAGAGATGTTATACCAGTACATTTGAAATGAATTAGGTAAGTTTTAGGCAAATATATATCAGCAAAATCTACCCAAGAAGAGGTAGAAAGTTTGAATAGATTAATAATCAAGAACAAAAGAAAAAGTAATAAAAAACTTACTCTAAAAAATATATCAAACCCAAGTTATTTCATAGGCAAATTCTGTCTAACCTTCATTAAACTGAAAATCCAAATGTTATGTAAGCTATTCCAGAACACAGAGAACGTTGGAAAGCTTCCGAGGCTTTCTAGAAGACCATCATAACCTTAGCAAAATACAAGTGGTACAATCCTGTTTATATCATTAACAAATATACATTTATGTCTGTACATTTGCATGTGAATTGGAAAAATTCTCAGATTTTGCCCACAAAACCATTACTAGCAGTGAATCATCAAGGTCAGATTGTGAGGAGGGAAAATAAGGGTGTGAATTTATTTTTAATTTTATACAATTCTGAATTATTTCAGTTTTTAAAGGACATATGTTGCTTTGGTTATTTGAAAAACAATATTAAGCACTCCATTTACAGAAGCGGGCGAAGTGGGTATTCTGGTTCTGTTTTCAACATTGTGTCAGAAGAAAACCAGATTTTTTGGGTTAAGGCACTTCTGTTTAGTTAAGACATTGTAGTCTAGAAGAAAGAGGGATTTGGGGCAAGTTGTTTAACTTTACTGGATCTCAATTTGCTCATCTCTAAATTGAGATGATAAGTGTAATGAGCCTGTAGGATTGTTGTGAAGATTGAATACAATCATATGAGATGTTGGTATATGGCAGATGCTTTCTAAATGGTGGGCCATTAATAACATCTTCATCATCATGGACTTTCAGCTTCCATGAGGATTTGCAGAAATCACTTGATACAGCTTTCTACCTAATAGGTTTCCCTGTGCTGTGCAGTCTGGTAGCCCCGAGCCATATGTAGCCACTGAGCACTTGAAATGTGAGTTGTCTAAGTTGAGATGTTATATAAGTGTAAAATACCACCTAGATTTTAAAGACTCGGTTTGGAAGGAGGAATATAAAATATCTCATTAATTTTTTATATTGATTACATGTTGAATGGACAATTTGGAATTATTGGGCTAAATAAATTATTTTTGTTTGCTTGAGATAGGATCTCACTCTGACACCCAGGCTGGAGTGCAGCGTTCGTGATCACACCTCACTGCAGCCTTGAACTCCTGGGCTCAGGTGAACCTCTTGCCTCAATCTTCTGAGTAGCTGGGACAACAGGCATGCACCACCACACCTGGCTAATTTTTTAATGTTTTGTAGACACGGGGTCTTACTAGGTAGCCCAGACTGGTCTCAAGCTCCTGACCTCAAATGATCCTCCCATCTCAGCCTCCCAAAGTGCTGGGATTTCAGGGGTCAGCCACTGCTCCCAGCCAATAAAATATGTTATTAAAGTAAATTTCACCTGTTTCTTTGTACTTAATGTAACCACTAAAACGTTTAAAATTATGCATACAGTTTGCACTACATTGCTATCACATAGTGCTGTGTTAACCACCATTGTGTCAGACTTCATGTTCTCCAGTGAAGGAGAACTCGCCACCTGCCGAGAAAAGGCAACTCCAGTCAGGAGGAAATCCTTCCTTCTATTACGTAAGCTCCTCCTCCTTCTGACCTTTCCTTGTGGATCCTGGCTCTGCTATCCAGAGACATGCATAGCAGTCCCTCCTTCCCACGGCAGATCCTCACAAGAAAGCTCGCAAAAGAGACAATTTATGGGAAGGCACTTGGAGAAGGATGAAGCGCACATACACCTAGGCAGAACACTGGTGTCGATCTTGAAAGTGGTGTGGAATTCTGAGAGCTTCCAACATTTTTTTAAATCTGTTATGAGTCTTGTTTAAGACCTCGCTTTGTTTTGACCTTGTTCCAGTTTTGAGGCCAGTCCTCTATCTTGAACACACCCCAGAAAATCAAGATCCCTTGTGTTGTTCCCTGTTTTATTAATAAATTGGAAAGAAATATTCACCGAGTCAAGGTAGCATCCAGAGTTCTCCAATCTGTGCCGATTGTCATGCACGGAGAAGGGGAACTGGTTATTCACTGCTTGCTGGAAAAGTGGGATGGAAGAGAAAGGGTACACATTAGAACCCTGCTTGCTTTCAGAACTGGGATCGGGTGATGTGGAAGGAAGATGGATGAGGTAAAGTGGCCTCTAAGAAAGACAATGAAACCTGGCCCCCGAGATGGAGCAGACACAGGACCGGGAGGATATCCATGTGCTCGCCAGCCCGGGGCTTTGAAACCCCACCTTATTTCCAGCTTCCTGAAAGTCATAAAAATTCTCTTTCAAAACACCTTATTTGGAGGCAAGGATGGAAAAGCGGATAAGCTCACAGAGCCAAAAGCTGGGAAGGACTTTTGAGGCTGTGTAGACCAACTCTGTCATCTGGCCAGTAGGAGTCCCAGGAGATGAGAGCCCTGGCCCAAGGCCTCACTGCGGGGGGGACCCTGGCAGGTATGAAATGGACCCTTGCTTCTCCTTCGTGCCACTGCAGGGCCTTGAAGTAGCTCAGGAATTGACCGGGGAGGCAGGAGGTGCATGTTAATGAGCTGTGGGCAGGAAGGATGTTGCTTCCTGTTCATGGAGGAGTCTGACTTGATTGTCCATAGCAGGAGGTCGTTCCTGCTGGAGAGCACCAGGGTACGGGGTGGGGATACTACCAACCCTTAGGGTCCAAGGAGAGTAAATGCGCAGTTTCTTACAAGGAAGAATTGCTTGGCCCAACGTGCCAGCCTTGCTGCCCCCAGGGAGGTCCACAGGAGCACATGGCTGTGGCCAGTGTTCAGGACTCACCTTCTCCCGGACTTTGTATATGGGTGGCAGCTTCCCCTCTACTTGCCGAGGCGAGTGTGGACTCTGGGGCTCTTTTAACGTAGCACTGGTGTTGGATTCTGATGTCTTTTGCATTAGCCCGATGTGAGGGAACTGGAAGAACAGCACACGCCTTGATTAAAACCAGACACATGCGAATCTACAAGCCAAGTATCAGGGCTTCGTCTGTACAGTGATTAAAATGCAATTTGGGTGCTTTTGGCATGCAATGGAAATGGCATAATTTTTGTAATTTTCAAGTATTCTTTCCAAGACAAAAAACATTGTAATGGCCCAGAGCCATCACTGCCGGTTGTTTCAAGTTACAGAGGCCACCCCTGCTGTGCTGGAGCCTGGAAATGTTTCCACAGCCTGGTAAGGAGGGTGTGGTCCTCAGAGAGTGAGCAGACACATTCTGAGAAGACAGAAATGTGTTATTTGAGATCCTTCCTGTGGTCAGGGAGTTCCCAGTACTGAGGACCTAAGAGCCAACCCACGTTTATGGAGATGAGCCAACCTGCAGCAACGTAGGTATGAGGTGGCCCTAAGACCATGGGAAGGGGAGGAACAGAGTATCCCAAATGATTCTCCGCTGGTAATGTGGGATGGTATAGGGGAGGTAACGTCTAGGAGGGAAAAAGAGGGGATAGAAGGCTGTGAAGCAAGAAAAATGAAGACAATGAGGATTATCTAGAATGTGTCCTTGCAATCTCCCAACAAAAGACTGGGAAGGAAACAGGACTGGGCAGAAGGGGATGGTTCCAACAAGGGCCTCTGTTGACCCAGCTGGGAGCTCTGGACATTGGGTGGCCCCTCAGAGTTGGGGAGAGGGGATCCAGTCTCTGTGCACCAAGCAATGAGGCATTGGATTTATTCCTGGGCTACCCCTAGAAGAGGGGGTGACCCTAGGGAGGCAGCTCTCTTCAGCCAACAGATCTCTAGGTGTGGGCAGTGAGGGCCACCCTCCCAGCAACTGGAGTGATGAGTCTTTCATTCCTGAAGCGGGATGTGGCTGGCTCTTGATGGACAGAGAAACTCACCCCAATTTTATTTGAATGGCACCTCTTAAAAGCCACCCCAACAAAGTGAGCTCTTAAGCAGGACTCTCTAGGAGGAAATGCATGGAAATTAAAAAGACAAGACCCAATTCAATGAAAATTCCCATAAAGGGAGAAGGAAGCATAATGTGGTTGGGTCAGAGGCCAGACATTCAGAGGTCCTGAGTCCAGCCCCAGCTCTCTCTCCTATCTCCTAGGCGAGCCTGATGAGAGAGACTAAACTTTCTCAAGCCTCAGTTTCCCTATCTGTAAAATGGGAGTAATAATATCTACCTGATGTGGCAGATTTGATACAAAGAGGAAATGTATACACTCCAATAGTGTGAATAGTTTGCAAATGTTTTTGGCTAAATAGCAGTCATTTTTCATTATCCATTCGTCCACTGATGAACACTTAGGTTGATTCTATGTCTTTGCTATGGTGAATAGTGCTGCAATAAACATGCAAGTGCAGGCATCCCTCTGATACACTGATTTTTTTCTTAGTAGATACTCAGTAATAGCATTGCTGGATCAAATGGTACTTTCTCTTTTTAGTGTTTTGAGAAATCTCCATACTATCTTCGACAGTGGCTCTACTAGTTTACATTTCCAGCAAAAGTGTGTAAGAGTTCCCTTTTCTCCCCATCCTCGCCAACATCTGTTATTTTTTGTCTTTTTAGTAATAGCTATTCTGACTGGGATAAGATGATATCTCATTGTGGTTTTTATTTGCATTCCCCTGATGATTAGTTCGGCATGTTTTCATATACCTGTTTCCTATTTGTATGTCTTCTTTTTTAAAATATAAAATTTTGTATGTGTACATAGTAGCTGTATATATTTATGGGGTACATAAGATGCTTTGATACAGGCATACAGTGTGTAATAATCACATCAGGGTAAATGGAGGATCCATCACCTCCAGCATTTATCATTTCTTTGTGTTACAATCCAATTCTACTTTTAGTTTAAAATGTACAATAGATTATTACTGACTATAGTCACCCTGTCGTGCTATCAAATACTAGATCTTATTCATTCTAACTATATTTTTGTTCCATTTTCCATCCCCACTTCCCCCACCAGTACCTTTCCTAGCCTCTGATAACCATCATTCCACTGTCTATGAGTTCAACCTGTTTTAATATCCAGCTTCTACAAAGGAGTGAGAACATGGGAAAAGTTTGTCTTTCTGCGCCTGGCTTATTTTACTTAACAACATGTCCTCCGGTTCCATTTACATTGTTGCAAATGACAGAATCTCATTCATTTTTATGACGGACAAGTACTTCATTTTGTATGTGTACCACATTTCTTTATCCATTCATCTATTGATAGACACTTAGGTTACTTCCAAATCTTGGCTATTGTGAATAGTGCTGCAATAAACATGGGAGTGCAGATATCTCTTCAATATACTGATTTCCTTTCTTTTGGGTATATACCTAGCAATGGGATTGCTGAATCACATGGTAGTTTTATTTTTAGTTTTTTGAGGGACCTCTGTACTATTCTCCATAGTGGCTAATATGGTTTGGTTCTGTGTACCCAAGCAAATCTCATCTTGAATTAGAATCCCCAAATGTCAGAAGAGGCACCTGGTGGGAGGTGATTGGATCATGGGGGTGGATTTCTCCCTTGCTGTTTTCATGATAATGAGTGAGTTCTCATGAGATCTGATGGTTTAAAAGTGTGGCACATCTCCCTTTTCTCACTGTCTCTCCTGCCGCCATGTAAGATGTGCCTTGCTTCCCTTTCACCTTCTGCCGTGATTGTAAGTTTCCTGAGGCCTCCCCAACCATGCAGAACTGTGAATCAATTAAACCTCTTTTCTTTATAAATTACCAGTCTCAGGTAGTTCTTTATAGAATTGTGAAAACAGACCAATACAGTGGCTATCCTAATTTATCTTTCCACCAGCAGTGTACAGGTGTTCTCTTTTCTTGATATCCTCACCAGCATTTGTGATTGCCTGTCTTTAGGATAAAAGCCGTTTTAACTGGGGTGAGGTGATATCTCATTGTGGCTTGGATTTACATTTATCTGATGATCAATGATGTTGAGTACCTTTTCATATACCTGTTTGCCATTTGTATGTCTTCTTTTCAGAAATGTCTGTTCATGTCCTTTGCCCACTTTTTAATGGAATTATTTGGTTTTTTGGTTGTGGTGGTGGTGGCTGTTTTGTTTTTGTTTTTTACTGTTGAGTTGTTTGAGTTCCCTGTATATTCTGGATATTAGTCACCTGTCAGATGAATGGTTTGCAAATATTTTCTCCCACTCAACAGATTGTCTGTTTACTCTTTTGATTGTTTCCTTTGCTGTGCAGAAGCTTTTTGATTTAATATAGTTCCATTTGTCTGTTTTCATTTTTGTTGTTTATGCTTTTGAGATCTTAGTCATAAATTTTTTGCCAAAAGCAAAGTTCAGAAGACTTTTCTCTAGGTTTTCTTCTAGTGTTTTTTACAGCTTCAGGTCTTATATTTAAGTCTTCAATTCATTTTGAGTTGATTTTTGTATATGGTGAGAGATAGGGGTCCAGTTTCATTCTTCTGTGTGTGGCTATCCAATTCTTTCAGTATCATTTATTGAACAGAGTGCTACTTCCCTGATATAAGTTCATACTGGCTGTGTCAAAGATCAGTTTTCTGGGTTCTCTATTCTGTTCCATTGGTTTGTGTGTCTAATTTTATAAAAATGCCATGCTGTTTTGGTTACTATAGTCTTGTAATAAGTGATGCCTCCAGCTTTGTTCATTTTGCTCAGGATTCCTTTGGTTATTCTGGCTCTTTTTTATTCCATATGAATTTTAAGATTGTTTTTCTAATTCTGTGAAGAATGACATTGATATTTTGATAGAGTTTGCATCGAACCTGTAGATTGCTTTGAGCAATATGGTCATTTTAATGATATGTCTTCCAACCCAGGAGCATAAGATGTTTTTCCATTTGTTTGTGTCATCTTTAATTTCTTTCATCAGTGTTTTATAGTTTTTCTTATAAAGATATTTTACCTCCCTGGTTAGATTTATTCTTATATATTTTTGTATATATAAATGAAATTGCCTTCTTGATTTCCTTCTTAGTTAGGTCATTGCTGATATATATAAAAGCTACTGCTTTTTGTATGTTGATTTTGTATCCTGCAACTTTACTGAATATATTTATCAAATTTAAGTGGGTTTTTTTTTTGGTAGAGTCTTTAGGTTTTTCTAGATATAATATCATATCATCAGCAGAAAGAGACAGTTTCACTTCTTCTTTTCGAATTTGGATGCCTTTTATTTATTTCTTTTGACTGATTGTTCTGGCTAGGACTTCTAGTACTATGTTGAGTAGGAATGGTGAAAGTGAGAATCCTTGTCTTGTTCCAGTTCTGAGAGCAAAGGCTTTCAACTTCATTCAGTATGATGTTAGCTGTGGGTTGGTTGTATATGGTCTTTATTATTTTGACTTATGTTCCTTCTATGCCTAGTTTGTTAAGAGTGTTTATCGTAAAGGGATGTTGAATTTTATCAAATGCTTTTTCTATGTCTATTGAGATAATCATATGGTTTTTGTCCTTCATTTTGTTGGTGTGATGTGTTATGTTTTTTGATTTGTGTGTATTGGAGCATCCTTGCGTCCCTAGTATAAATCCCACTTGATCACAGTATATTGTCTTTTTGATGTGCTATTGCCTTTAGTTTGCTGGTATTTTGTTGAGAAATTTTGTATTTATGTTCATCGGGGATATTGGCTGTAGTTTTCTCCCTGCACCATGCCCCTGGCCTTAAATAGCTGTTTATTGGCAGTGTGCTGGAAAGGGTGATGGAGTTAGCATTGACAGACGACATCACACACCACTGTCACGAGGGAGGCAAGAACACGGGCAAGCCAACCTGGAGCCCTGAGGAGGAGGCCCCCTCTTCAAGAGAGTGGGGCAGGGAGCGGGGCCTGGAGTGTTAGGGACAGCCTGGGAACACCTCTGCTTGATAGACGTGGTTAGAGATGAAGAGATGAAGGCGTGGTTAGAGATGAAGAGGGCCTGACTGCTCGGGGTGTACTTTCCTTGACAGGCCAGGCTGTTGGCCAGGACGCGCTTAGACTTACTTCTCCTGGGCAGCCTTCAGGTTCTCCTTCTTCCCACCCCAGGCTTTCAGGGCAGAGGACTGCAGGGCTCGGCTGTAGGAGAAGGTCACAGGGGGCACTTGTTAATAGCATTGAGATTGATGGATGCCTCTTCCTCACTTTGGCCTCCAGACAGGAAGGTGATCCCAGGGACGGGGCGGGGGATGGGCACTGTGGGACACAGCATTGTGACAGTCGCCATGGCAATCTCCCAGTGAGAAAACTTGTGGGTGCAGGCATGGCCTGGGATGACCATGTTGGGGTTCAGCAAGGTGCCTTCCAGTTAGATATGTTGACCACTCAGAGCCTTGTAGACAGCAGTCAGCACCTTCTTGGTCACATGCTGGCAGCACTTCAAGTCATGGTCCCCATCGGTGAGGATCTCAGGCTCTGCAATGGGCACAATGCCATTCTGCTAGCAGATGCTGGCATAATGGGCCAGGACGTTGGCATTTGCCATGATGGCAAGGACTGAGGGAGTGTGTTCCCCAATCTTCAGAACACAATGCTACTTGGCAAAGTCAGCTCCATCCTTCTTGTACTGGGCACAGCACTCAGATAGCCCATACAACCCTTGGGTGGTGGTCTCACCATTTGTCCCTGCCAGGGGGACCATGCCCTTGTCTACCTTGATGCCCAGAACACCGCCCTTGGATATGATAACTTGGGGGAAAGGACACCCATCATCCTTCTTCTGATAGAGTGTCTCATGGAAAAGGATGACGCCCCCAGTGCAGGGGTTCATGCAGTCGTCAGCTGTCAGCAGCAGCTGACGGTAGAAGTGCCAGTTCTCTTCAGTGCTCTCGGTGCCAAGGGACTGCAGCCGCTTGGCAATGCTCCCAGGGACTCATCTACAGCCAGGATGTCCTTGCCCAGTGCCATGACGCGGTACGCGATGTCAGACAGCTCCTTCTTCTGCTTCAGGGTCAATGCTGGATATTAGTAAGGCATGGTGCTGGTGGTGGCAAGTTCCAGTTCTTCAGAGGAAATTTCTTCCTTGGAAATCCAGACAGAGGCCCTTGGTTGTCAAGAGAAATAAATCTTTGACCAGGAATCTCCTAAAATAACCAAGAGTCTGTGGACGGAGTGTGGTTGGGGCACCCCTGCATACCCTGTAGTTGTCTTTTTTTGTTGTGCCTATCTCTGACTTTGGTATCAGTGTGATGCTGATTGACCTCATAGAATGAATTAGGAAGAATTCCCTCCTTTTTAATATTTTGAAATAGTTTCAAGACAATTGGTATTTGGTTTTTGTTTGGTAAAATTCAGCTGTGAATCCAACCAGTTCTGGACTTTTCTCTGTTGGAAGATTTTTTTTTTTTTTTTTTTTTTTAGTTACTGATTCAGTCTCACTATTCAGTATTGCTCTGTTCAGATTTTCATTCCTTCCTGATTCAATCTTGGTAAGTTGCATGCTTTCAGGAATTTATTTATTTCCTCTGGGCTTCCCAGTTTGTCAGCATATAGTTGTTCTCAGTAGTCTCCAGTGATCTTTTATATTTCTGTGGTCTTATTTGTAATGTCTCCTCTTTCATTTCTGATTTTGTTTTTTTGGGTTTTCTCTCTTGTGGCTAGTCTAGCAAGGAGTTTATCAATTTTGTTTTTCTTTTTAAAAGAATCAACTTTTAATTTCATTGATCCTTTGTATTTTCTTTTAGTCTCTGTTTCATTTAGTTCTGGCTCTGGTCTTTATTATTTATTTTCTTCTGCTAACGCTGGGTTTGGTTTATTCTTGCTTTTCTAGTTCCTTGGGGTGCATTGTTGATAGTTAATTTATGTAATCTTTTTACCATTTTTGATGTAGGTGTTTATTGCTATAAATTTTCCTCTGCTTGGCGGGGCACGGTGGCTCATGCCTGTAATCCCAGAACTTTGAGAGGCTGAGGTGGGTGGATCACCTGAGGTCAGGAGTTCAAGACCAGCCTGGCCAACATGGTGAAACCCCATCTCTACTAAAAATACAAAAGTTGCGAGGTGCAGTGGCTCACGCCTGTAATCCCAACACTTTGGGAGGCCAAGGCAGGTGGATCACGAGGTCAAGAGATCGAGTCCATCTTGGCCAACATGATGAAACTCTGTCTCTACTAAAAATACAAAAATTAGCTTGGTGTGGTGGCACGCACCTGTAGTCCCATCCACTCAGGAGGCTGAGGCAGGAGAATCACTTGAACCCGGGAAATGGAGGTTGCAATGAGCAGAGATTGCACCACTACACTCCAGCCTGGCAACAGAGTGAGACTCCATCTCAAAAAAATAAAAATAAATAAATACAAAACTTAGCTGGGCATGGTGGCAGGCACCTGTAATCCCAGCTACTCGGGAGGCTGAGGCAGGAGAATCTCTTGAACTTGGGAAGCAGAGGTTGCAGTGAGCCAAGATCATGCCAATGCACTCTAGCCTGGGCAACAAGAGTGAAACTCTGTCTCAAAAAAAAAAAAAAAAAAAAAAAAAAATTCTTCTGCTCTTGCTCTATCCCAAAGGTTTGGGTATGTAGAGTTTCCATTTTCATTTGTTTTAAGAATTTTAAAAATTTTTATCTTTTTAAAATTTATTTAATTTTATTTTAAGTTCCGGGATATAAGTGGAGGACAGGCAGGCTTGTTACATAGGTAAACGTGTGCCATGGTGGTTTGCTGCACCTATCAACTCATCACCTAGGTATTAAGCCCTGCATGCATTAGCTATTTTTCCTGATGCTCTCTCTCTCCCACCCCCAATACAGGCCCCAGTGTGTGTTGTTTCCTTCCCCATGTCCATGTGTTCTCATTTTTCAGCTCCCATTTATAAGTGAGAACATGTTAGTGTTCGGTTTTCTGTTCCTGTATTAGTTTGCAAAAGATAATGGACTCCAGCTCCATCCAGGTCCCTGCAAAGGACACGATCTCATTCCTTTTTATGGCTGCATAATATTCTGTGGTGTACATGTACATTTTCTTTATCCAGTCTGTCACTGATGGACGTTTGGGTTGACTCCATGTCTTTGCTATTGTGAATAGTGCTGCAAGAACATATACATGCATGTATCTTTTTAATAGAATGATTTCTATTCCTTTGGGTATATACCCAGTAACAGGATTGCTGGATCAAGTGGTATTTCTGGTTCTAGGTCTTTGAGGAATCACCCACTGTCTTCCACAATGGTTGAACTAATTTACATTCCCATTCCCACCAACAGTGTAAAAGCATTCCTATTTCTCCATAGCCTCATTAGCAAATGTTGTTTCTTGACTTTTTAATAATTGCCGTTCTGACTGGCATCAGATAGTATCTCATTGTGGTTTTGATTTGCATTTCTCTAATGATTAGTGATGCTGAGCTTTTTTTCATATGTTTGTTGGCCACATAAATGTCTTCTTTTGGCAAGTATCTGTTCGTGTCCCTTGCCCACTTTTTAATGGTTTTTTTTTCTTGTAACTTTGTTTAAGTTCATTGCAGATTCTGGTTATTAGACCTTTATCAGATGGATAGATTGCAAAAAAATTCTCTAATTCTGTAGGTTGCCTGTTCATTCCGATGATAGTTTATTTTGCTGTGCAGAAGTTCTTTAGTTTAATTAGATCTCATTTGTCAAGTTTTGCTTTTGTTGCAATTGCTTTTGACATTTTAATCATGCAATATTTGTTTGCCCTTTCCTATGTCCTGAATGGTGTTGCCTACATTTTCTTCTAGGGTTTTCATAGTTTTGGGTTTTATATTTCAGTCTTTAATCCATCTTGAGTTAATTGTTTTATAAGGAAGGGGTCCAGTTTCAATTTTTTGCATATTACTAGCCAGTTCTCCCAGCACCATTTATTAAATAGGGAATACTTTTCCCATTGCTTGTTTTTTTCAGGTTTGTTGAAGATCAGTGGGTTGTAGATGTGCAGTCTTATTTCCAAGCTATCTTTTTTGTTCCATTGGTCTATGTGTCTGTTTTTGTACTAGTATCATGCTGTTTTGGTTACTCTAGCCTTATAGTATAGTTTGAAGTCGGGTAGCATGATGCCTCCAGTTTTGTTCTGAGACTATGGGGTTTTCTAAATATGGGATCATGTCATCTGCAGACAGTTTGACTTCCTCTCTTCCTATTTGAATACACTTTATTTCTTTCTCTTGCCTGATTGCCGTGTCCAGAACTTCCAAATACTATGTTGAATAGGAATGGTGAGAGGGGCATCCTTGTCTTGTGCTGGTTTTCAAGGGGAATGCTTCCAGTTTTTGCCCATCCAGTATGACATTCACTGTGGGTTTGTCATAAATGGCTCTTATAATTTTGATGTATGTTCCACCAGTACCTAGTTTATTGAGTTTTTAACATGAAAGGATGTTGAATTTTATTAAAGGTCTTTTCTGTGTCTATTGAGATAATCGTGTGGTTTTTGTCTTTAGTTCTGTTCATGTGATGAATTACATTTATTGATTTGCATACATTGAACCAGCCTTGCATCCTGGGGATGAAGCTGACTTGATCATGGTGGATAAAGCTTTTTGATGTGCTGCTGGATTCAGTTTGCCAGTATTTTATTGAGCATTTTTGCATGGATGTTCATCATGGATATTGGCTTTAAGTTTTCTTTTTTTATTGTATCTCTGCCAGGTTTTGGTATCAGGATGATGTTGGCCTCATGAGTTAAGAAGAAGTACCTCCTTTTCAATTATTTGGAATAGTTTCAGGAGAGAAATGATACCAGCTCTTTTTTGTGCCTCTGGTAGAATTCAGCTGTAAATCCATCTGGTCCTGGGCTTTGTATAGTTGGTAGGCTATTAATTACTGTTTCAATCTCAGAACTGTTATTGGTCTATTCAGGGATTCAACTTCTTCCTGATTTAATGTTGGGAGAGTGTATGTGTCCAGGAATTCATCCATTTCTTCTAGATTTTCTAGTTTATTTTCATAGAGGTATTTATAATATTCTCTGATGGTTGGTTATATTTCTGTGGGGTCAGTGGTCATGTCCCCTTTATCATATTTCATTGTGTCTATTTGATTCTTCTCTCTTTTCTTCTTTATTAGTCTAGCTAGTGGTCTATTTTATTAATTTTTTCAAAAAAAACCACCTGCTGGATTCACTGATTTTTTGAAACATTTTTTGTATCTCTATCTCCTTCAGTTTCACTCTGATCTTGGTAATTTCTTGTCTTCTGCTAGCTTTGGGGTTCATGTGCTCTTAGTTCTCCAGTTCTTTTAGTTGTGATGTTAGGGTGTCAATTTGAGATCTTTCTAGCTTTTTGAGGTGGGCATTTGGTGCTATAAATTTCCTTCTTAACACTGTTTTAGCTGTGTCCCGGAGATTCTGGTACATTGTCTCTTTGTTCTCACTGATTTCAAAGAACTACTTGATTTCTGCCTTAATTTTATTATTTTTCCCGGAGTCATTCAAGAGCAAATTGTTCAAATTCTATGTAGTTGTGTGGTTTTGAGTGAGTTTCTTGATCTTGAGTTATAATTTGACTGCACTGTGGTCTGAAAGACAGTTTGTTATTATTTCAATTCTTTTGCATTTGCTGAGGAGTGTTTACTTCCCATTATGTGATCAGTTTTAGAGTAAATGCCATGTGGTACCGAGAAGAATGTCTATTCTGCTGTTTTTGGGTGGAGACTTCTGTAGATATCTATCAGGTTCCCTTGATCCAGAGCTGAGTTTGAGTCTTCAATATTCTCATTAATTTTCTGTCTCAGTGATCTAATATTGACAGTGGGGTGTTAAGGCCTCCCAGTATTATTGTGTGGGAGTCTAAGTCTCTTTGTAGGTCTCCAAGAACTTGTTTTATGAATCTCAGTGCTCCTGTATTGGATGCATGTATTTTTAGGTTAGCTCTTCTTGTTGAATTGATCCCTTTACCATTATTTAATGCCCTTCTTTGTCTTTTCTGATCTTTGTTGGTTTAAAGTCTGTTTTTTCCAGAAACTAGGATCACATCTCCTGTTTTATTCTGATTTCCATTTGGTAAATTTTTCTTCATCCCTTTATTTTGAGGCTATGTGTGTCTTTGCACATGAGATGGGTCTCTTGAATACAGCACACCAGTGGGTCTTGATTCTTTATCCAGCTTTCCATTCTGTGTCTTTTAATTGAGGCATTTAGCCCATTTACATTTAAGGTTAATGTTATCTATTAATGTGATCCCATCATCATGATGCTAGCGGGTTATTTTTGCAGACCTGTTGATGTAGTTGCTTTATAGTGTCATTGGTCTTTGTACTTCAGTGGCTGGTAATGGTTTTTCCTTTTCATATGCAGTATTTCCTTCAGGAGCTCTTGCAAGGTAGGCCTGGTGGTGGTGAATTCTCTCCGCATTTGCTTGTCTGAAAAGGATTTTATTTTTCCTTCACTTATGAAGCTTAGTTTAGCAAGGTATGAAATTCTGAGTTGGAAATTTTTTGCTTTAAGAATGTTGAGGCTGGGCACGGTGGCTTATGCCTGTAATTCCAGCACTTTGGGAGGCCAAAGTGGGCTGATAACCTGAGGTCAGGAGTTCAAGACCAGCCTGGTCAACATGGTGAAACCCCGTGTCTAATATAAATACAAAATTAGCTGGGCATGGTGTCAGGTGCCTGTAATCCCAGCTACTCAGGAGGCTGAGGTAGGAGAATCAATTGAACCCAGGAAGTGGAGGTGGCAGTGAGCCAAGATCACACTATTACACTCCAGCCTGGGCAAGAGAGAGACTCTGTCTCAAAAAAAAAAAAAAAAAAAAAAAAAAAAAAAAAAAAAAAAAAAAAAAAAAAAGTTGAGTATTGACCCCCAGTCTCTTCTGGCTTATAGGGTTTCTGCTGAAAGGTCTTCTGTTAGTCTGATGGGCTTCCATTTGTAAGTGACCTGGCCTTTCTGGCTGCCCTTAACATTTTTTTCTTCATTTCCACATTGGAGAATCTGATGATGATGTGTGTTGGGGTTGATCTTCTTGTGGAATATCTTACTGGGGCTCTCTGGGTTTCCTGAATTTGAATCTTGGTTTGTCTTTTTAGGCTGGGGAAATTCTGGATGATATCCTGAAGTATGTTTTCCAACTTGGTTCTGTTCTCTCTTTCTCTTTCAGGTACCCCAATCGGTCATAGGTTTGGTCTTTTTACATAATCCCACATTTCTCAGAGGTTTTGTTCATTCCTTTTCATTATTTTTCTCTATTCTTGTCTGCCTGTCTTATTTCACCAAGACAGTCTTCAAGCTCTGAACTTCTTTCCTCTTCTTGGTCTATTTGGTTATTGATACTTGTGGTTGCATTGTGAAGTTTTCATGTTGAGTTTTTCAGCTCCATCAGGTCATTTATGTTTCTCTCTAAACTGATTATTCTGATCATCAGCTCCTGTAATGTTTTATCATGGTTCTTAGTTTCTTTGCATTGTATTAGAACATGATCCTTTAGCTCAGTGAAGTTTGTTATTACTCACCTTCTGAAGCCTACTTCTATGAATTCATCCATCTCAGCTTCTGCCCAGTTCTGTGCCCTTGGTGGAGAGGTGTTGCGATAATTTAGAGGAGAAAAGGCACTCTGACTTTTTGAGTTTTCAGCATTTTTTTCATTAATTCTTTCTCATTTTTGTGAGTTTTTCTAGCTTCAATCTTTGAGACTGCTGACCTTTGGATGGAATTTTTATGGGGACTTTTGTTGAGGCTATTGTTGTTGTTGCATTCTGTTTGTCTTTCCTTTAACAGTCAGGCCCATCTTCCATAGGACTGCTGCAGTTTGCTGGGGGCCCATTCCAGACCCTATTCACCTGGGTCCCTCCAGCACCTGGAATTATCACCAGTGGAGGCTGAAGAACAGCAAAGGTGGCAGCCTGCTCCTTTCTTTGGGATCTCTGTCCCAGAGGGGCACTGACCTGATGCGAGCAGGAACACTCCTGTATAACCTGACTGAGGGTTCCCACCCACTCAGGAAGCATGGGATCCAGGGCTCTGCTTAACGAAGCATTCTCGCTGCCCCTTGGCAAAGGGGATGCATTGGGTTGGGGGAATCTCTGCTCGTCCAGATTGCCTGGGTTCCTCAGAGCCAGCTGGGGAGAAGACTAAGTCTGCTGATCTAGGGAGACCATAACCACCCCTCCCCACAGGGGCTCAGTCCCAGGGAGATAAAAGTTTTGTCCCTAAACCCCTGGCTGGAGCTGCTGAAATTCATGCAGGGAGGCCTCATCCAGTGAAGAGGGATGGGCCAGGGTCCAGCTTGAAGAAGCAGTCTGGCCACGATCTGCCACACCTGCTATGCTGTGCTATGGGGAATTCCTCCTGGGTCCAAATGGTCCAGCCTCTCCAGCACCAGCAGGGTAAAAATGGCAGACTGGAGCTACAGTGATGGCAGCCACCCCTCCCCCTGGGAGCTCAGTTGTCTTAGCAGGCAGCCACAGTGATGACAGCTGCCCCTCTCCTGGGGAGTTCAGTCGTCTTAGGCAGCAGGCACCCACGGTGATGATGGCCACCTCTCCCCACAGGAACTTGGTAGTCTTAGGCAGTCCCCACCAAGTGGCTGCTGAGAATCTGCACAGCTCTGTGCTTGGGACCCAAAGCCCTGGTGGCGTGGGCTCATGAGGGGGATCTCCTGATCCATGTGTTGCACAGATCTATGGAAAAAGCATGGTTTCCCAGGCAGGGCAGGATGATCACTCACCACCCTTCTTGGCTGGGGGTGGGAACTCCACCCCATGTGGCTCCCAGGTGGGCCAACACACCACCCTACTTTTCCTTGCTTTCTGTGGGTCATGCCAATGACCTAGTCAGTCTCAATGACAGGATCAGGATACCTCAGTCGCCAGTGCAGGATTCATTCACCATTTTCATTCTTCTCAGTGGGAACCTCCAACCACAGCTGTTTCTAGTTGGCCATCTTGGCCCCTCCCACCTAATTTTATCTAAATTTCTTCGTTGACCCAATGGTCATTCAGGAGCATGTTGTTTAATTTCTATGTATTTGCATAGTTTCCAAAGTTCATCCTGGTATTGATTTCTAGTTTTATTCTATTGTGGTCTGAGAAGACACGTGATGATTTTAGTTTTTTTAAACTGTTGAGACTGGTTTTGTGACCTGACATATGGTCTATCCTGGAGAATGTTCATACGCTGATGAAAATAATGTATATTCTCCAGTTGTTTGATAGAAAGAACTGTAAATGCCTGTTGGGTCCATTTGGCCTAAAGTTCAGTTTAAATCTAGTGTTTCTTTGTCGACTTTCTTTCTAGATTATCTATCTAATGCTGGGATTAGCGAATTGAAGACCTCCACTGTTATTGTATTGCAGTCCATTTATTTGGATCTTATAATATTTGCCTCATGAATCTGGGTGCTCCCGTGTGGGATAGCCATATATTTAGAACTGTTATATCCTCTTGCTGGATTGATCCACTTATCATTATAATGACCTTCTTTGTATTTCTTTTTTTATTGTTCTTGACATACAGACTGTTTTATCTAAGTGTAGCTACTGCTGTGCACTTTTGTTTTCCATTTGCATGGAATACATTTTTATCATGACTTTATTTTCAGTCTATATGTCTTCACTGGTAAAGTGAGTTTCTTGTCAGCAGCATATAGTTGGATCTTTTTTTAAATTCCATTCAGCCAGCCATTCTATATCTTTTAAATGGATAATTTAATGTCTCTGTTCAAAGTTATTATTGATATGTGAGGCTTTGTTCCTATCATATTATTAAATGGTTTTCTTATTCTTTACATCTTCTTTCTTCCTTTCTTTTTATCTTACTGATTGTCATTGTGATTTGGTGGATTTCTTTAGTGGTACGATTTGAATGCTTTCTCTTCCTCCTTTGTATGATTGTTTTACTAGTGAGTTTTATACTTTTGTATGTTCTTACGATGGCAAATAGTGCCCTTTCACTTCCAGGGATCCTTGAGCATTTCTCAAAAGGTCAATCTAGTGGTAAAAAAGTCCCTCCCTCAGCATTTGCTTGTCTGGGAAAGACTATTTCTCCTTCAGTTGTAAAGGAGGTTTTTGCTGGAAATAGCATCTTGACTGGCAGTTTTTTCTTTCAGCGTTTTGAATATACCATCCCATTGTCTTATGACCTGTAAGGTTTCTGCTGAGAAACCTAATGTTAGTCTGATGGAGTTTCCTTTATTTATGACTAATGCTTTTCCTTTGCTTTTTAAAAAATTTGCTGTTTATCTTTGACTTTAGATAGTCTGACTATAATGTTTCATGGAGAAGACCTTTTTGTATTGTATCTGCCTGGGGACTGTTGAATTTCTTGTACTAGAATGTTTAAATCTCTTTCTAGACTTAGGAAGTTTTTATCTATTATTGTGTTAAACAGGTTTTCTAATCCTTTCTTTGTCTCTTTTCTCTGGAGGATACTAATAACTTAAATGTTTGATCACTTTATGTTATCCAAAATGTAACAAAGACCTTGCTTATACTTTTCAATTCTTTTTTATTTATTTTTGTCTGACTGGATTATTTCAAAAGACCTGTCTTCAAGTTCTGAGATTCTTCTGCCTGATCAAATCTATTGTTGAAACTTTCAAATGTATTTTGTATTTCCTTCCATGAGTTCTTCAATTTCAGAAGTTCTATTTGGTTCTCTTTTTTTCTAAATATCTGTCTCCTTGGCAAATTTATCATGCATATACCAAATTATTTTTCTGATTTCTTTGTACTATTTTTCAGAATTCTCTTGTATCTCACCAAGCTTCTTTAAAATGAATATTTTCTCTCTCTTTTTTTTTCCTTTTTTATTTTGAGACAGAGTCTCACTCTATTGCTTAGGCTAAAGTGCAGTGGTGCGATCTTGGCTCACTGCAACCTCTGCCACCTGGACTCAATTGATCCTTCTGCCTCAGCCTCCCAAGTAGGTGGGATTACAGACATGTGCCATCATGCCCAGCTAATTTTTGTATTGCTAGTAGAGATGGGGTTTTGCCATGTTGGCCAGGCTGGTCTTGAACTCCTGACGTCAAGTAATCTGCCCACCTCAGCCTCCCAAAGTGCTGGGATTACAGGCATGAGCCACTGCACCCAGCCCCTAAAATGAGTATTTTCAATTCTTTATCTGGGATTCGGGAAATTTCTTTTTGATTAAGATCTATTGCTGGTGAATTATTTTGTCTCTTGGAAGTGTATTTCCCTGCTTTTTCATGTTTATTCTGTCCTTACATTGCTATCTGCACATCTGGTATAACAGTCTCTTCTTCCTAATTTTAAATTTACTTTCATAAGGGAGGACATTTTCCTGAAGATGTTTCTATGGTTTCAGTTAGGTAGGGTACTTTGGCTTCGATTCTGCATGCATGTAGTCATGTAGGCTCTATATGATTTCTTTGTCTGTAACCACAATGATTGGTACCTGTGATTTCCTCAGTGGGTTACAGTGTGGTTAACAAGAGAGGCTGTGATGAAGTTGTGCTGGGGACTGAGACGCCAGGTAGGTCAGTCTTCAGGCCCCAGTGGTGGCAGCAGTTAGCTGAGCATGTCTATCTTTGTGCTTCAGAGTAGTATAAGCTGGCGCCTGTTTTGGCAGTTCCTGGTGGGCCAATTCTTGGGCCTCCAGGTGGCTTGCTTGGATACCAGTAGTGGCAGCAGTGAACCAGGCAGGTGGGTGGGTTCTCAGGCCCCTAGGCAGCTGGTGTGGCATGGGTGATGGCAGTAGCAGTGGCAGGATGATTTTTTGGGTCCTGAGTGGTGTGCATTGATGTTGGCAGTGGTTGTGATGGGTTGGGCAGGCCAGTCTCTAGGACTGCAGGTGGTGCTTTTATATAGGAACCAGCTGAGATGGTAGTGGCCAGGAGTTTAGGCCCAATCTGAATTCCCTGGGAGGAGTGTACTCAAGGTGGTGGATGGGTTGGGGAAGCCTAAGGACCTGAGGCCATGTGTTCTGTCATGGAAGAGGAGCCAAAGCCAGGCTGGGTGGGCTTGTGCTCAGTCCCCCGAAATACGACAGCAGGCACCAGCCATCGTGAGCGGTAGCGGGCCCCAGGTGGAGTGCTCAGCTGAGAGGTGGTAGCAGCTGTGCTGAGGCCCTGTCACTGGAGGGAGGGGTTGTCTTTGGTGGCCACAGCCTGGGCTGGTGGATGGGGAACACACATCCCTCTTATGCTCCAGTCCTGCCAGAGTTTGCCCTCTAACCTTGGCAGTAGTCCATGCCTAGCTTGCCCCCCTTGGCTCTGGCTACAGGAGCACCCCCCAAAGCTGACAACTTAGTCCCAGTGTCAGTCTGTGCTGTGCTTACATCCCAGTCTCCTGGCAGTGCTCACTTCACAGCACCAGCAGCTGCAGCTGCAGCCTGTGCTTCACTTGCTTCTTAGCCTCAACTGTGGAAATCCTCTCAGCTCACTCCTCAGTCCCAATAGCAACGGCCCAAGTTTCCTTAATGCCTCAGTCCAGATGCTGCTGGGCCCCAGGACAGTGTGCAGTCTGCCAAAAGCTAGGTTTGAAAATGGCACCTTGCTATAGCAGCTTGGGTCTCAGAAAGAAACCCAGCACGACCTTCCTCCCTAGAGGAGTTCCATCCCACAGTCTCTGGGAGACTGTCTATGTTAGTTTCAGGGATGAAGGGGTCGAGAAGTTCTCTGTGGCCAGAATTACACATTTCCACAGTGGGCATGTGGGCTGCCGGAAGTCTCTCACTTACCCTTTCCACATGTTGGGAAGTCACTCCTGGCTCCCAGCCGATCCCGGCCAGGCAGACTGCCTTTTTCCCTTCTCTTTCCCCACTTACAGTGTTTCCTGTCACTTCTCTGTTGAATTCCAGCGTTCTGTCTTGGATAACGTATTTGAAGTGTGACTGCCTGTACACTATTTTGGTTCTTCTAAGTAGGGGAGGCGGGCACGCAATGCTTCTAGTCAGCCATCTTGACACCCCTCCCCTGCCTTATTATTTTACAGTAGCTTTTGGTTGCTTTCTTCTCTGCTTCCTGTCACATCCCCCAATCCCAGATAACAATATTAACAACTAAGCACTCATACGATCACATACAAACTCCTATACCTGTGAGAAGATTTACACTGTTTTACAAAAATCAGATTATATCATACATACTACTTTGCACCTTGCTTTCCTCTCTTAACAATATATTCTAGAAATGTGTTCAAAGTCAACCTATATCTTTCTCATTCATCCTATCTTCTATTTTTAAAATATTTTCCGAAGAAATCTTTTTAGAGGTAAATATAAATAATACAAAGGGCCTTCGGGCTCTGAACCTTTTCCTTCACCCTTCCAACAGGCTGACTGAGTCAACACTTCGCTCTGGGAAGCTGTGGAAAATCAGGCTGGTGGTTGGGAGGCTGTTCTAACATCAAGAATGATGTCTCTCACCAGTTAAATGACAACTGACTTGGGTTCATTTGTATTCAGCAAGTCTGTAGACTAAATCACTGTAAAAAAATGGCTCTAGCATTTTAATTTCACTCTTTTAAAATATATATTTAATGGCTATAACATGATAGCTGTGAAATAAACCCTTCTGTTAGATATTGTAACCGTGAAATATAGCTTTTTAACTAGTTGGCGATGAAATTTTTGCTGCGTTCAATCACTCAATGACTGAAATATTAAATAGGAAGGGGCAAGTGTGTGGAAAAAGTCTTTCCTACCTGGCAATAGCCAGATTACAACCATCAAGGTCAACTGCAAATTGACTGTCATCTCTAATGTGGCAATTACTGTCCTCCCAAATGGGCTGCTGCTGACTCAAAGCCAACAATTTCTTTAATTTTTCCTTCCTCGTCTACAAGTTACTTTGGGAAACTTCATGATCAGCACTATTCTTTTCATGCTCTTAGGTGCTGACAGCAGAAAGGATTTTTGCCAAATGCTCAAGCCAAGCTTTGGGGAGCAGTGCCCTTCTACCTAAAACCCAGGGACTGGGCTACGTTTCTGGGCTCTTGACAGAAGGATGAAATAAAATTTCTACCTATGAAATGTTGATTCTCACTTTCCCCCCTACTTCAGAACTCAAGTTCTTCATTCAGAGCAGCCATGTGCTTGGTGAAAATAAAAACCTCCTCAGACTCCCTTGCAGCTAAATTGGCCATGTGACACAGTGAGATGAAAGCAGAGATCTAGGGAGCAGGCTCCGGGGAAAGCAGGAAAGTATTGTTTTCCTGATAAAAAGGGGCAGACTTAGGTGACAGCTGCCTTCCATCTTTTTGTCCTTTGACCTTCCTCTTATTTTCCTGTCTGAGTTGTGGACTCACTGTCTGGAGCTGGAGTCACCCCACACTAAGGATGGCAAAACAGAACACTGAAAAGGCAGCTGCTGGTGACTCCCTTGAGCAGCTGTACCAGCCTGGGATGGCCAACTGCTAGGTTTCATTGTTACTTAAATATAAATCCCTATTTGGTTAAGACACTATAATCACTTTATTCAGCCTTTTATAAAATTCAGTCTAACAATTCTGATACATAGGTAATAGCTAGAGGGCAAGCTACTTAGTCTGAGTGACTTACACTTTTCTCTTCATGGGAATTTAGCTTTATGGAGTTGATATTAGTTCCCATTTTACTTTGGCTGCCAGGGAACTCAGAGTCAAATGTGGTGCCCAAATATCTACCATATAATCCTAGAAATATACCCAATATTATGTCTATGTTATATGTGTTCTCAGACTCAGCCTCTTCTCCTTCTAAAGTACTTATAAAACTGGTTATAACTTTCTATTTGATCTATACTGTATTATTTTATTGCGTACATATTCCATGCTTTAAATTTTTGTGGAATGAAACAAAGTATACACTTGTGTGTATACACATATATGTACACTTATATACAAAGTGTATATATGTTAAGTGGTTTCTATGTGCTCACTCATTGTACTGAGCACTTGTTAATGAATCATGAATCCCTCACTATGGTCTTCTATCCTTGGTACATTATGCTCCCATTTTACAGACAAAGAAACTGAGACTTAGAAAGACTAAGCTGCTTAGCCAAGGTTACATCCAAGTGGGTAGATCAGGTTTTTAAAGCCTTCAGACCCAAATTTGCTGAAGTGTTTTCTGTTATTCTTTGAAACAAATTAAAAATGTAACAATTTTTTACCTATTGCTACCCTAAAAGAAGTTGGCATCAGATTTTTCTCTGATTATGTCTCTCATTGCAAGTCTACATCTGTAATTTCCCCTTAACATTCTTTTTGTCAATAAATTGTAGAAATTAGAAATGGGACAGGCTTGTCAGCCATGAAATATACATGTTTAAGAGCAAAGGAGAGAAGTGCTTGGCCGACAAGGCTAAGACCTCACACTAGTGACCCTAATGTTTCTTGAAGATGGTGGAAGAGTGACAGATCCCACAGGCGCTGTAAGTGACATCAGAAGAGCAAGGGCTGGGGGGAGAGCGTGAAGCTGGAAAGGGAAAGTTTTCAAGAGATGAAGATGAGTAAATGATGCGTTCTCGGACTCTTCTCATTTCATAGGCAGGAGGGGCTAAAGGAATCGGATTGGGAGCCAACAAGAATTTGTTTAGAGGTTTCTAGTACAATATAATTACTTCAACAAATATTTATTGAGTGCCTCCTATGATCCAGATCCTGTTCTAGGTACTGGGGATACATCAGTGACTAAAATAGACAAAAATCCCACCTCCATGAAGCTTATATTCTAGCAAGGGGAGAAAAATAACATAGATAAGAGAATACGTTCTGTAGTACGTTAGAAAATAGATGTTAAGGGGCCGGGCGCGGTGGCTCAAGCCTGTAATCCCAGCACTTTGGGAGGCCGAGACGGGTGGATCGCGAGGTCAGGAGATCGAGACCAACCTAGCTAACACAGTGAAACCCCGTCTCTACTAAAAAATACAAAAAACTAGCCGGGCGAGTTGGCGGGCGCCTGTACTCCCAGCTACTTGGGAGGCTGAGGCAGGAGAATGGCGTAAACCCGGGAGGCGGAGCTTGCAGTGAGCTGAGATCCGGCCACTGCACTCCAGCCTGGGCGACAGAGCAAGACTCCGTCTTAAAAAAAAAAAAAAAGAAAAGAAAAAAAGAAAATAGATGTTAAGGAAGAAAGAAAAAGTAGAGTGGGAATTACTGCTTAGGAGACATTCACAAGGTTCCAGCATGCTGAGCAGTTTACCTGCATTATTTCATTCAATCTTCGCAAGAATGTTAGGGGATTCCCATTTCACAGATGAAGAAACTGAGGTTGAGTAAAGTGAAGTGATTTGTCAAAGGTCATGCTTCAGTAATAGCAGAAGCAGGATCTGAACTCCTCAGACCATTGACTACACCCATGTAGCATGAGAAAGGCATCAGGGGCCACCATCTTCCTTACCCATCTCCCATCCTTGTCTGAAGGTGGGTTGAAGCGTCGTCCTTTAGTCATTCTCTTCAGGAAGCTGAATGTGGCTGAGGTTGGCTGCCTCACCTCTCTATACGCTCTACGTGTCTGGGAAGCTGCTTTATAAACTTCATAAGTTCTACACGTCTGGGAATTTGCTCCTCCTCCTCGTTCCTGATCTTTACTTCTCAGCCTCTACCAGGAGGGGAAGGTGTGGGTGCCCATTGTTGCCATGGAATGGGAACTCACCCATCACAATGGGTGAAGGAGTCTTCTAAGCCCTCTGAGGATTCCTGCCACTGGTTTCTTGCAGCTGTGACTCCCCAGGGTAAGAGGCAAAGAGCCACCAGGTCCCAGCTGAGGAAGCCCTGTGGTCAGCTCAGACAGGTGAGGACAAGATGATTTGGGGGTAATGGCAAACATTTTGTACCCTCTCAATTTTTGAATGAATAATGTTTGAGTTGGATGTCCCCATGGCAACCGTATGCTCCAACCTGTTAGTTTTCAGAGAAGTAAGTCGAGTCCCAGGCTGGGGGTGGCCTTGTCTGCATCAGTGGCACTGCTGCACCCAGTACCCATGCTGCCTACTGTCTCCTTCTGTGGCAGCCTCTGTGTCTCAGCTCAGACCCAACCTCAGGACTCACTCACAACCACTCTTACCTGCCTGGCACAGCATTGAGGCCACAAGGAAGTAACACTCATGAATAGTTATTATATGCCAAGTGCTGTGTTAAACTAAACATTCACCTGTTTTTATTTTTTCTTCATGACAACATTCAACATTTACAAATAGGAAACAAGGGTCATAGAGCAATGGATGGGACGCCCCAAGTCCCAGCAAGGTCATGGGCCAGTTCTAGAGCTCATGATCCTTGCCAAGGGCCACTGGCCTCCCCAGGGCTGCGAAGGCTGCTCCTGAAATCTGGCATTTCTCTCAGGGCCTGGACACACTTCCTGCCTCCCTTCTACTCAGTAAGGTGTTTTCCGCTTTTCTTTCTTTTTCCTGTTTTAATGTTGTGTCTTGCCTATTCTCTTGGCTATTCCATGTGAATACAAGAGTAAACATGTACAGGACAACCTGTCCAGCTGCTCTCTCACTCGGAAATTATGTCCTCCATCCTTTCCTCCCCCAGTTACCTCCCTGGGTTTTCCAACGAGAGTTGCCATAGTAGTGATACAGAACCTTATCTACGGTCAGCACTGAAGGACCAGAGGTGGCCCCTAGATGTGACTCCAGAGATGCATAGGTCCTCTTGCACTGTGACGCCAAAAGCCACATGGTAAGGAGAGGAGGAAAAGATGGTGGGCTGCCTCTTTTGGTGTTGCAAAGCTGCTGCACCAGGCGATCTGTCATGTGTGTAGTAAACCCTTCCAGGAATTCTACTACCTGTTGACAAGCCCGGTGCAACAGACACAGTATATTTCGCCTTTACCAGGCATTGCCCACTGCTCTCCAAAGCCCAGGTGCAAAGAAATACTCCCAGCAGCAGCAGTGCAAGGGAGTCCTGTCATCTCACAGCCTTGCCAAGACACACTATATTGATTACGGTCAAATTTGACTGGGACAGGAAACCCGAACGAACAGGGGCTTAAACACGATAGACATTTATTCTCTCTGCATAAAAGAAGTCCAGAGGGAAGTAGTCCAGGCTCGCTATAGTGGCTCTGCTGTTTGGGATGCTCAGAGATGAGGCTCCCTCCCACCTCCCACCGCTCACCAGCCCTAGGGGACAGCTGTCATCTTGTGGCCCCAGATGGCATCTGCATTCCAGGTAGCAGAATGCAGGAAGGGAAGTAGAGGGGAAAGGGCGTGTCCCCATGGATCATATTGGGCCAACCCCAGTTGACTCAGCTGCTTCCTCCTAAGGAGGGTCCCTGGCAGCTGCCATACAACACTTCCTCTTGTGGGCCAGGACTTCAACCACATGGTCAGGCCTCACTGTAAAGGGGGCTGCATAGTAGGCTTTGTCCTGGTGGGATGATTGCCCAGCCTAAAGTTTAATCACCATGGAAGAGACAGAGAAGCAAAATCAAAGTACAGCCCGAAGGCTCTGCCACCCCAGCGGGTGTTCTCTTGTCTTTAATTTGATCATTTAATTCCCCAAATTCTAACAAGAATAAGGCTAACTTCATTCCAACTAGCCTGGCTGGGGCAGGGGAGGGGTGCAGAAGAGGATGCATAGTGCTGTCTACTTTCCAGCGTTGTGCTCACATAGCACCTTACAAATACTCTGCAAACTCTAATGTGCTTTGCAAAACTAAGGAAGAACACATGAAAGGCACTTCAATGTTTACTAAGTACTTTTATATTCATTGTTTTCTACAACTTTCACAACAACCCTAAGACATGTGCTGGTTATCTTTCTTTTGTGTGTACCTCTCTCCCATTCATTCTCCATCCATTCCCTGTTCTGCAGCCTGGAGTCTAAGCTGTAAAGGTTGTATCCCCTATTCCCCTGTGCTTTGGTTCTTTTGCTTTTTAATTTATTATTATTATTTTTTGAGACAGAGTTTCATTCTTGTTGCCCAGGCTGGAGTGCAGTGACACGGTCTCGGCTCACTGCAACCTCTGCCTCCTGGATTCAAGTGATTCTCCTGCCTCAGTCTCCCAAGTGGCTGGGATTACAGGTGCCAACCAACCACACCTGACTAATTTTTGTATTTTTAGTAGAGACAGGGTTTCACCATGTTGGCCAGGCTGGTCTCGAACTCCTGATCTCAGCTGATCCACCCCCACCTCGGTCTCCCAAAGTGCTGGGATTACAGGCGTGAGCCACCGCGTCCAGCCCATGCTTTGGCTCTGGTTGGATTCATCCCATAGGAAATGCAGTGGGAATCAGAAGGGCAGAAGGAGATAGGCAGTGGTGTGCTCATAAGTGGTTCACAACCAGCTCTCCAGAGGAAAAGCATCCTGATTTGTAGTGGCATCTGCCAATTTCCGTGCATAAATACTTCCACCGTGGTGGATTTCAAGCTACTGACATCACTGAACATGGAGTTGGGAAGAGATGTACATAACACATTCTGATACATCACAGGTTCAAAGTATTGGCCCCCCAGGCTCTATCCCTACCAGACCAGAATTTGGAAGGAACTGTGTTTGTCTACTTATGTCCATGGCTCCTGCCGGGCAGCCCCTTCCCCACAGCCACAGTTCTCCCTGTTCACAGTGCCCTCTCCCTAATACTTTGGCCCAGGGATAGACAGACTTCCTGCTCTTGCTGGTCCCAGGAAGCCGCACCATTTCTTGTCAGTTCCTGTAACCCTGCCCACATCTGTGAGAGGAGACCCTTCATTAAGGTGTCTTCTGTCTTGGCGTGTGTCACTGGTTTCACTGCAGGGACGCAGACTGAAACTGAAGCAGGTGTTAGTAACTGTCTTACCTACAGACGAGGAAACTGAGCCTCCATGAAGTGAGGTGACTCACCCACAGTCACACAGCTAATATATGGCAGAGCCCACAGCAGAACCCAGATGTACAGAGGCCAAGTTCAGTGCCAGCATAAAACAGGTTTTGTTTTAATGCACTTGCTTGATGCTGTTAAATTATTGAGCAGTGATTTTATAAGAGGATTCCTTTTAATTCCCTTTCCTTAACCTGCACAAAATAGGGCCTGCTGAAATGCCTAGCGCTTCAACAAGGTGAGCTCTTGTAGGCCAGGGGCCAAATGACGGACATCATGTGCCACCAACACCACACAGATGAAGGTGGTGGACCAGGGCAGAGTTCTGGTTCTCCTGGACCCTAAGATGAAAGCTAAAGTCAGAAAGGAGGGAGGAAGACAATGACGACATTTAAAACCTAAAAACAGTGGCCATTTCCAAGTCAGTACTTCACATGCATTCACTTTGTCTCCACCGATGGAGCAGAAAATCTCTTAGAACTGAAACTTCATTTTCAAATATATTTCGCCTCTCCTCTGTTATTCGCCTATGCTCTGTTAAACAAGGTATATGACCGCTGGTTAAGGTATGTTCCAATTTTCTCCTTTTGAATGATTGTTCAAAATCCTAACAAATTTGTCCAAGAAAATCAAAACTGAACAAAGACCCCTGGCCAGAAAAAAATGAAATGCTGCTACTTCTCTTCAGCTAGGATTTCTTAGCCACAGGTTGGAGCAGGGATGCTCATGGTGGCTGTTATTATTTTCAGAGGTTTAAATTACTGGGCTGTACTTTGTGACCCACCGTTCCGAAAACAAGTCCTGTAGCACTGAGGTTACTCAGACCATCAGGGCCAAGAACGCCCGAGGGTCAAGTTCGGTGCTGCCACACGCTCGCACGTAGTGGTCCAAACCGCCAGCTAGGGACTGTCTGCAAAGGCAACACTGAGCCAATCATTTATTCAACAAATATCACTGCACATTTGCCATGTGTCACTGCTGTTTTTAGACAGCACTAAGGCAATCGCCAAAAATCAGTTCTTTATAAATAGCAAATCATGAATTTAGCAATACATTCAATGACCAGTACCTCAAAACTATCGATTAACCAAAAATTATTTTCATTGGACTACCTACAACATTTACAGGACATTGTTTTGTCCAGTATATTTTTTGACATGACAATTTTTGTGTACTTTGAATTTTAAGTCTTTTTTCTTAAAGGTAGTGCAGGGTAAATGCACCTATGTCTTCCACGTATTTCCAGGGCAGCATGCCATTCCTCGTTTTAATGAATGATTTGCTGTCTTTTGCGGGAGAGGAAGCGGTAGAAGTAGGGGGACTTTGCAGGAATGTTCTCATGTGTGTGTCTGCTCGTGCCTACCCACAAGTCCACCCACAAACACTCAGCTCCCACACATGCAGGCATGTTACAGTTTGTCAGTCTACCAAATGAAAGATTCATTTTCATGTTTACGTCCACAAATCCTGGACAATTAAACATGCATATGGGGAAGGCCAATCCATTTGTACATAAAATGTTGACCACCTGAGAAATACTTAGGTATCTTAACTGTAAAGCACATTTTGCGTTCACCTTGTAAGGCTGAATCTGGATTCTTTCTGCAAATAACAACCAAATTGAAGTGACTCAGCTGCAATTATTTATGATGATATATGATTCATACGGTGCTAGTAGAAATTGTCATGAATACACAGCACATTTGTATGCTGCCATCTTGAAAAGTATTCATGCATCTGTAACATAAAGCACATTTTTTGTTACCCTATGTTGCAAACTATATGGAAAATTAACTGTATCTCTCTCGCTCCTATGCAAGGGAATAATTCCTGGATCAAGACAAGAAAGACAAAACCAGCTGAAAGATAAGAAGGATAAGTTGGCCCACTAGAACTTTTTTTTTTTTTTGAGATGGAGTTTCACTCGTGTTGCCCAGGCTGGAGTGCAATGGTGCGATCTCGGCTCACTACAACCTCCGCCTCCCAGGTACAAGCGATTCTCCTATCTCAGCCTCCCAAGTCGCTCAGATTACAGACATGCGCCATCACCCCCGGCTATTATTATTTATTTTTTTGTATTTAGTAGAGATGGGGTTTCACTATGTTAGTCAGGCTGGTTTTGAACCCCTGACTTCAGGTGATCCACCCGCCTTGGCCTCCCAAAGTGCTGGGATTACAGGCATGTGCCACCAGGCCCAGTTAGAACGTTTATCAAATTGAAAGGTAGAAACTAACTGTAACATTTACAAAACTTCTTGACTCTGCTGATGCTCATGACACCCCATATTCAAATTTCACAAGACATTGTCATTGTAATGACTGAATTTTTGACACCCTTGCCAAAACAGGAATTGCTATAAACTGTCCAGATCATTTCTAGAAAAGCTTTTGGTTAATTGATAACTTGGAGAATTGGTCACCCGGAGAAGCACTGTGACCTAGGAAATTGTACTGGATACAGTGACAGGCACAGTAAATAGTCACTGACCTCATGAAGCTGAGGTAAGAGAGATAGACATTGTTACACAAATAATTGTTATGGCTGTGAGAGGTCCAGGGTGCTCCAGGAGCCTGTGACAGTGAATGAATGTGAAAGACGATGAAGAAATGAAGAATGACATCAGCAAGCCAAGGAAGATGGAGAGTGTCCCAGGCAGATGGACTGACTGCTGCAGCCCTGACGTTGGAAGGAGCTTGGCTCACTCAAGACCCCAAGAGGAGGCCAGGTGTGGTGGCTCACACCTGTAATCCCAGCACTTTGGGAGGCAAGGTGGGTGGATCACGAGGTCAGGAGATGAAGACCCTCCTGGCCAACATGGTGAAATACTGTTTCTACTAAAAATACCAAAATTAGCTGGGCCTGGTGGCAGGCACCTGTAATCCCAGTTACTTGTGGGGCTGAGGCAGGAGAATCACTTGAACCCGGGAGGTGGAGGTCGCACTGAGCCAAGATCACACCACTGCACTCCAGCCTGGTGACAGAGCTAGACTCCGTCTCAAAAAAAAAAAAAAAAAAAAAAAAAAGGAACCCAGAGAGAGGCCGGAGGGGAGCTTTGATGCCATCAAGAAGGGCATGGGTGAGAGCCAGAGTGGAGGAAGGACCAGAGAGGGAGATCATTCAGGCAGCCCGAGAAATGTGGACAGGCACCTTGCCCTCTGTGACCTGGACCAACTGACCATGCCAGTAGGAGGCAGAAATGCAGGGAGTGAGCAACAACAGCAACAAAATCAGTTGCGAGCTTTTGGCCTTTTGAGAAAAAGCACCTTAGAACTAAGACTCGTGCTAAAATACAGCAGGTGTGTTGAGTGTATCTGTTCTTTCTCTAAATTCTGACAAAGGTGGAAATATGGAGTTGGATTTCTGTTTCTCCGCTTGTTTTGAGTTTTATTCCTATTTCCACTTGTGTGTTTCAGTGTTTGTTGAGGTTTACATGAAGACTTTATGCTATTGTTTTCACCCCCTGGAAAGACAGCTGCTTTTGTCCCCTCCCGGTTTGAACGGGCTAGTCCTCTGAAAACACAGACTAAAAGACAGCAGTAATTACATGTGTGTTTCAAAATGAAGAGCACTAAAATGGAAAATGCCAGCCTCTAGAATTGTCAAGCAAAATGGCAAAATAAATACCTATTTTTCAGCAGAAGAGAAAATGAACAGTGTCTTAGAACGTGACAGAAAGTTGATCTCTACCCCACACAGGGACAGAATTAGGGCAGGCAGGGTTCCTAAACGAAGACGAGATCTGCAGGCCTTTAAAAACCTCTCTTATCCTCTTATTTTGTACTATAAAACATAATGGAGATTTCATCAACTTGGCAGGAAATTGCAAGCTCATAAAAGAGCCTTGTTACAAAGATAATAAGAAGACAAAGTCATAAAAGGCAGACTTGGGCTGAGTGCTGGCTTTAGGCTTCACTTTCTCCAACTCTACAGGGATCTAGGGTTCATCAACTCAGTTAATCGTGTGGATGGCCACCAATACAATATGTCCTTTCTTGATCTTGTTCTTTGTTCACATTCCGGGGCATTTTTGCCAATGGGGTGTGCCTTGGAAAGGTGAACGGGAAATGTACGCCACATTGAGCCTTACCATGTTGCCTTCTGCACACTCAGCTAAGTAAACAATACCCTAATGGAGAGCCGGTAGGGCTGCCATCAAAACCTGTGTAGACACTTCCCTTCACTCCAGGGATGACTGGCTGGTTCTTTGTGGCCATCAGCCTCCCCTCTGGCTTCAGTGCATCTTGTCACCAAAACATCAGCTGTCTTTTTTTTTTTTCCTACCCCTCTCATGTTTGCTTTGGCTGTAAGGTAGGGGAACCCTCCTGCTAGGACCTCCCTGCTCCAGTTGTGGACCTGGGACTAGCAGCATCAATATCACCTGGGAATCTATTAGAAATGCAGGCTCTCAGGCCCCAGCCAGACCTACTGAATCACAATCTGTGCTTTAACAAGATGCTCCAGGTGATTCATGCACTCATTAAAGTTTGAGAAGCATCTCCTTATGGACTCGGGAGATGCACCTGGGCTGTGTCTACGTCAATACCACCTCGGTTCTTCTAAGGAAGAAGACGCATTGCTGGTGCCCCTTGGGCACATTTGACCTGGTGCCTGCAGATGAGCACTGGAGCCTTGTCTGAACCTGCTACCTCTAATTGGACAGCGGTTACTGTGCTCCTAAACTTTTAAAGATTCAGAAGCCAAAGTCAGGGGCCAAAAGAGTGAGTTTGCATTGTGTTTACCTAGGTTTTCCCTCAGGAGCTTAAAACCTTTTTAGACTGTACCATACCCACCTTCCTGTGTATCTGATATGCAAAGAGGGACGTGGATAATGTTTTCCCCTGGAGGATCCTGAGACATGCTGTTTCTTTGCAGAGTTACATAAACATGTTGCAGTGTGGCTGTCTTAATGTTTAATTTAGATTGCTGCCCCATTGATTCAACCGTGGCTCAGGCATATGAGAGTAAACCAGATTCATGGTTTTGCCATGCCACGGTCCAGTCGTTTTGACTGTACAAGAACGACCACATAAGGGCTATGCGCCTAATTAAGCACTTAGTCAATAACCCACTCCCTCTGGACTGAGTCATTTGCTTCATCCACTGCGGAAACGAGATCAAGCTGGGCAGTGAATGTGGGTAATTCATGCAGGAAGAACGCATTTAAGGTGAGAGTGGATTGATTGGAATTAGTTATTTCAGACAGCAGAGAAAGAGAGACCGAGAGAGTGTGTGTGCGCATGTACGTGTGCATTCCCTCCCCAGGTGATTCCAATATTCCTTTACAAACAGCAAGGCAAGGTCAAGTCCAGCCTCCAGGAGTGCAAGTACCTGTGGGGACTATTTTGTGCCAGCATCCCAATGTGGAGGTGTTGATGCCACCGTGCCGGGCCCAGAGATTTGGGGAGAGTCTGTCATTGATGTGCACACAGCTCACTACTGTATGATTTTTTTAAAGTAATTTGATGTGTCTAATTGTTCTGCGGTGAGATAAGAATGTTCCATTTTATCTGAAGTCACAAGACAGCTTATTGACCACACTGTCTTACTGGTACAGCACATAATAGCATTGTTAGGGGAAATGTCAGCGAAGTCACTGAAGGGTGGAAAAACATGAAATCAAATTTCTCACATGACAATAGCCCAAATATTCACTGGGCTATCGCTTCCACCGAATGTGGCTGAGGCTTCTTTTCAGGCTGATTTGTTTCGCCACGGTACAGTGTCCATCTAGCCAACCCAACCGGCAGTCACACATTTTAGCAAGTCCTCCACGCTTCCTCCTCCCAGGAAGAGGTCTGCACACTCTTCCCTATGCTTTACCAGTCTCTTTGCAGAGAATTCATTTTCATAACATCCCGAGCGTCCTAAGACTTCATGTGTATTCTTTCATCAGCCATCTGCTAGGGGAGATGCATCCATAAGACATCTTCCTTCGCTGGCATAATTAAAAGAGATTCTCTCCCTTCGAATGTTGTGTTACATTTATATTCAAAGTTATTTTGCTCTCTCTTTGCCCTTGCCCTCAAGGAATTGTGGGAATTCAAGTTAATAGGCTTTTAATGGTTCTGTGATAACTGTGATTATAAACTGTGAATCAGATCGGGGGAGCATCCAAGTTCAGCTGCATCTCACACAAAAAGACACCACCATTGCTTTTGATCCTTAGTGGAGATTTGGTTTTCACTGTTCAGACACCACCATCCTTAGGGGAAAAAAAAAGAAGAAGAAGAAGAAAGGTACCTCATTTGCGTTGCAATTGCTTTGATAACAATTTTAAAGCTTTTAACTACACATTCTCCTTTTGATATGTTAGTGGTATTTAGAAACACATCCTGTTGCTAAAAATTAAATTTCAAAGTCTACGATTGTATTTCCTGCTTCCTTTTAGAGGGGAAGATGCTGGGTTTATTTAAAACACATGCAACATGTTGGACACACACACACACACACACACACACACACACACACACAGTGCCTCCAACCTTTCACCGCCAAATATTTAGAAATAAATTTTTACTGTGTTCTCTGAACATAAAATTACTGCTTTGAGGCTAGTTAATGAAAATATACTTTTCTTTGAAACATGTTGTCTTTACTAAATGAGCCTGTCCTTGTGAGTCCATACATGAATTGATTGTGAGCCTCCTTGAAAAAAGAGGCATTCTGATCATTGTTGCCAGATGTCTCAAGAAAGCCTGCCAGGCTGGGGCTAGAAACGCAGCCTTAAAATAGTAGGCACGTAATTGCACCATCAGCCAATTAGGGCCCTGAGAGCAAATTAGCACTCACTCCCATTGGCCAGAATAGCTATGACTTTTGCATGGCTGGCCCAGGGACATTCCAGCAAGCATCTCCTACTTTGGCCAATTGTTGCTGGCATCTGAAAAGGCCACAATAAATGATTGGCCCTCAGTTTTAAAAAGCTGCTTTGCTGAAACACCTCAGCTCACTTCCCAGGAAAATCGTTATGGCCATTTCTAGAGACCAAGCCATTGTCTAGACAAATTAACCTGTGCGGTTGGAATACGTAGTTCTGAATGGCAGGGCCCTTGCTAACATTGGCCTTTGGAGAGAAGGTCTTGCTCTCGCGCAGGGAAGTCCTTACCTACAGGCCCTTCTTCAGGGATTGTCCAGTAGAAAACCCACGAGATCGAAAGCCAAGTAATTGAGTGACAGACGCACTGCCTTCTTGAATGGGCACTGTCTCAAATTGGAGATTGCATTCACCCCAGCTTAAAGAGACATTTGAATGAGAAGCAGTGGGAAGGAATAGACCCTGAAAGACCAGTTCGTCTGTAAAGAACAAAGCGCTGCTGTAGCAGGAAGTCTCACCTACAGAGGTTGGCTCTCACTTTAGGTACTGTTCACAGAAGCCGCCAGGCCTGGCATCAGGACCAAGAATTAAGAAATTACCTTTGGCAGCAAAAAGTAATTGGGTAGCAATGGCTCCAAAAAAGCCTTACAAATATCCATATCTTATGATCCAGCAATTCTACTCCTGAGAGTTTACCCCAAGAAAATACCCAAGTATTTGCACAAAGATTTATCCCTGAGTATGCTCATTGCAGCATTTGTTAAGGAAAAAAATGGGAACAATCAATAGTAGTCCTCCCGTTATCTGAGGGAGAGATGCTCCAAGACCCCAGTGGATGCCTAAAAGTGCGGATGGTACAGACGATCCCAACATAGAATGATTCCACTTGTGAGTTTTCAACTTTACAGTGGTGCAAAAGTGAGACCCAGACAGTAGGCTCCTGGACTGACGATGGTGTTCAACCTAAGATATGTTAAATTTACAATAAGTTTATCTAGATGTTGCCCCATTGTAAGTTGAGGAACATCTGTTTACATTATTTTCTATACATACATACTATACACTCTATACATACATATGATAAAGTTTAACTTATAAATTAGACACAGTAAGAGACTAAAAACAACTAATAATAAAATGGAGCAACTATAACAATATACTATAGTAAAAATTACATGAATGTGTTTTCTCTCTTCCTCTGCCAAAATACTGTATTATTTTTGGACCACAATTGACCTTGAGTAACTAAAACTGCAGAATTAAAAAGAAAAGCAAATACATAAATAGAATAATCCTTTTTTTGTAAATATATATCCACATATTATGGGAAAACTGCACATTACACAAATATTTAGAATTATTTGTTTCTTTTTTCTTCATTGAGCATTTCCAAATTTCCATAAGGAACATATTTGTATTGTGGTCAGAAACAAACTTTAACGATTTTTTTAAAAAGAAGGTATGGCAAACCAAGTAATGTATGATCAATGTCTTGCCACAATTCAAGACTCAGACAATTAGAAGGATGTATGAATTAAGCTACAAAACACAGAGAACTGGTGATGGTCTGCAAAGAATAGAGATGACCAGACTGGCTTACGGTCAAATCATAAATTTGCATGTGTTCCAGAAAAGTGTTCTACTGGTAATCCTCCAAATTGTATCAGGTGCTTAAAATACCACAGTGCATAATAGGTGATCCCCATTCAAGGGCTCAAACCCTGACCGAGGGATGCATCCACATTTCCACAGAAGCACTGTCATTCCACCCTGTGGCAGGCAGAGAAGTTCTCCTGTCAGCTCCTATGGATTCTACTTTAATAAGCCTTGCAATACGGAATGTGAAATCATAGAGAGCTTAAAGACTGCTGAGACATGATGCTTGGCCTCACCCCAGACTCTTAAGACGGAAGCCTTACAGTCAAACAATGAGTAATAATAAAGCTCCAAGTTCCAGTAAAATTCCCGATAAGATCTTTAAGCAGGAAGACCATGACCAGCTAAAGTGTCTTCATGGGTTCCTCTAAACATAGTCATGAAATTTTCAAAGCTTCCACCCTCAGGAATCAGACTCAAAAGAAATAAATTGTGTGTGTGTGTGTGTCATATAAATCCTCTCCATTACTGAAAGCTTTTGTCATGATTTCTTTAGTATCCAGTGCTAATTTTTACAGCAAATAGACAGCCTGACAGATTCTTCCCTAAGGGGTTAAGGCAGGTCCCAAGGGCACTGGCCAAGTGATCCAGACCAGGGTTGGGTCACAGGGGCCAGATCTGAATTTATAGGGCACTCATGGGGGACTTGGAGGCAGGAGGAACTGGTAGCATGGAGGTCATTTGGGGCTTGCCTTGCCAGCATCCACCATCCCTCTTTTTCCAGCAATAACTCCCTCTCCATCTCCCCTCATTGTCATTCCATATGGCTTAAGTGGAGTTGATTCTGCCCTTGCTCCAATGCCAGCCAATCAGAGCAGCCCATTCCCCTGGCAGGAATGTTTGCTTCTGCAGTGGGTACATGACCCAAATCAGAGCAAATTAAACTCCGTTCTAGACTCTTATTTGGGCAGAGAATCTCAATCTTTCCTGACAGATTTGAATCTAAAAGCACATGGGCTGGCATTTCTGCTGCCACCTTCCCACGCCCATGCCTCAAGAATGAGGCCAACTCTTGGAGGAGGCTGTGGGAGGAGCTGAGGGGTCTTGGGTCCTGGCAACTCAAGCTGAACCTGCACCTGAACCCGGCAGTACCCCTGAACCTTTCTGCACATGAACCAATAAAGTTTTCTTCTTGCTGTTAAGAGGGAATGAAGATTGAAGTAGAAGCTAGGAAAGAAAGAAGACTTGGCCTCCCAGGCTGAGTGTGAGAGGATGCTATGGAGATTTGCCATACTGGACAAGTTTCTTTCCAGTGGGAAAGAGAGAGATGGGGCCACTGGAGGGTGGAGGGAAAGGAAAAACCAGGCTCTGCTCTCCCAGGATCAGAGGCTCCTACCAGTGTCCAGGCTAAAGCCTCCAAAGCCAGGACCACATGCCTCTCCCCAACCCATGTTTCTGACCCATCCCCTGCTGTCCACCAATGCTGAGCACGTCTCAGTCCTCCACCACGCTTAGCCTCTGCAAGACAGGGTCTCCTGGTATTGGCTGTCCCCAGGAGAGCAGGTAGGAAGCTGAGCCCCACTGTGGGTGGGGAGAGGAGAGGGGGAATTCCAACTCCCTGGTCCCTGTGGACCCTCCAACCCCAGCCCACCCACTTTGGGTTTGATCTCACCCACAAGGCACCATCTGCTCCTCCTGGGAAAGGATTTCTTTTGGACAATCCTGGGGCCTTCACGACAGCCCCACCGCTCATCCTATAATTTCGGCTTTCCCTCCACCCAGCACAGACAGACCAGATGCACATCTCAAGGACCAAGCGACCCCTTCTTGTCCTGAGTGTAGTTTCCTTTTTGTCGACCAGACCAGCTCCTCTGTTACCCACAGGGCCCAGTTTCTCCCTTTAGTGTGTGACAGGCATGGTAAGGAAGTTATGAAAACTTTAAAAAAGCAAAAAGCAAAGACCCCACCAATTAAATTTCATAGAATAAAATTGATAAGTTCCATATTCAGTATATTCCCTTAATCATCCCCAAATCAGTATCATTCATATATAATTGTTTATTTTTCTGTTAAAAATCAGCATTCTCATCTTGCAACTTTGTCGACCATGTTTTCTGGATTTCAGTGTATTTGGACTCTTTGGTCTGAAAAAATTGCTAACTTCTGTTTTAACCCAATCTCCAGTGCAGTAAAACCATTTTTAAAAAGTACATTCAGAATAATTTATTATTGAATAATAAGTCATACTTGAAAACAAAACTCACCTGAATGCTAATGCCTCACTGTTGCTTTAGACAGCAGGAAGATCTCCCAACACTTAGAAAGTAAACAGCAGGCCAGGTGCAGTGACTTATGCCTGTAATCTCGGCACTTTGGGACACTGAGGTGGGCACATCACATGAGGCCAGAAGCTCAAGACCAGCCTGGCCAACATGGCGAAACCTTGTTTCTACTAAAAATACAAAAATTAGCCAGGCATAGTGGTGCACGTCTGTAATCCCAGCTACTTGGGAGGCTGAGGCACAAGAATCATTTGAACCTGGAAAATGGAAGGTGCAGCGAGCCAAGATCACGCCACTGCACTCCAGCCTGGGCAACAGAATGAGACTCGGAAAAGAAAGGAGGAAGGGAGGAAGGGAGGAAGAGAGGGAGGAAGGGAGGAAGGGGAAGGAAGGAATAGGAGGGAAGGAAGGGAAGGAAGGGAAGGAAAGAAGGAAAGAAGGAGGGAAGGAAGGGAGGGAAGGGGGGGGGTTAGGGGTCTTGGCACCCTTACAGAGAAGCATAGAATAGAGGAAGAAGATCAGGAATTACAGAAAGGGAAGATGGAGAAGGAAGAAGAGACAAGAAGAGAAAGAAAGAAAGAGAGCCCCAACCCCAAATCCGACAGAAAGAAATAGAAAGAAAGACCTCCCTCCCCCCCCCCTAAATCCCTACCTCCGAAAATAAAAGGAAGACTGCGGAAGGAAGGAAGGACTTCCCGCTCCCTTTCCCCCCAAAGAAAGAACGACCCCCCCCTCCCTCCTAAAAGAAAGAAAGAAGAAAGAGAGAGAGAGAGAGAGAGGAGAGAGAGAGAGAGAGAAGGAAAGAAAGAAAGGCAAGTAAGCAGCCAAAGCGCTGGGAACCCATGGAGGAATGGCCCTGGAGGCAGACTTCCCCTCAGGTAAGAGCACAAGCTTCGGCAGTAGCCAGCCTGGTTTTGCACCCTAGCACTGCCGCTTATTAGATGTGCCATACTGGGCAAGTTACTTAACCTTTTCATGCGTCAGCTTCTCATCTATAAACAATAATGCCTATGTGGGAATGCAGTGGTGGTTGAAGAAGGAGAAAAGGGCCTAGGACATCAGAAATAGGTAGGACTAGAGCTAGGGGTGCGGTACAGCTTGGAGGCTCTGGAAGTGAGTCCTGGAGTCAGGGCTGTGAGACATGAGAGGAGGCTCTGGCAGAGGCACATGTTCTCTGTGCGAATCCAAGGAGCCCACCAGGAAGACCCCGAATTCCCATCACTGGCGTATCCACCAACTCTTGCAGGTCCTGACCTTGGAGGCTGCCTCTTGCTCTCATTTCCTTTTCTGCTCAGACACCTACAGCTGTGTTGGTAGCTGTCCTTCTAACGGTTTGGGGGTAGGGGAGCACAGCTGGGGGGCACGTAGTTGCGATGAGGGTGAGGAGGGTGCTATGGAGAAGGGGTCTCGAGTACTAAATTGAAGCCGGGAAGGCTCAAAGGCAAATATGGATTCTCTACAGCTCTGATGGAAAGCCTTGCTCCAATCTGAATTCTGGTCTTCCCAGAAAAATCACAAGCAATGACAGGCTCTTTAATATGGGTTCCAGCCACAGGTCAGAGATCAAACGTCGCTGAACCAGTGTAACGAAAAGAATGGCAGGCAGACGTCTTCTTTTTCCACACACAGACTGTAATCAGCTCTCCACAAGGTCATCCCGGAACACCAAGGACAGTCCAGATACCTCCTGGCTCTCCTCAGTAATGGACAGAAGCAGTGGTGCAGATAATCTGCCCAAATGGTGGGTAATCTAAAAGCCATTTCTATTTGGCCTTGGGAGAAGCTTCTGTGCTCGTTCTGCGTGTGGGTGTGTGTGAGCCTCCCTGCCAGGTCCATGTGCACAGTGAGGCTGCTCTCAGGGAAGGTGTCCTGCTGGCAGCAGGGGCCGTGGGTACTGGCAGGGAGTCGGCAATGGAAAGGGCAGCTCAGGAGGAAAAGGGTGCAGATGGGCTCCATTTGGCCTCCTTCCTTGGTCCATTCTCATCTTCCTGGGCCCTGCAGACGCATGGCCTGGGCTCCTTTGGCCTCTGGCTTTCAAGCTGGTTTGAGCTAGAGGAGATGGAGCAGAGAAAGGAGAGGAAAGCCAGCATCTTTCTTCCCTGCTTCCTTCCGGCTCTGGCATCTGGTGCAGTCTCGCTCATCATCTCCGCTTCCCTCTGCTTCTTCCCAGGCTCCAGTTCTCCCTGGGTTCCAGGAACACCATCTCCTTCCTCGTCTCTTCCATCCCAGGGAAGGTAAGAGAACTTTCATTCAATAGAGAAAACACTGTTTTTTTAACCAAAGCTATGTGGGAGTGGGGACTGGGAGTGTATGTAGAAAGGTAGGGAGTTGATTACGGTTAAGTCCTTGTCTATCTAATTTACCATGCCTAGAAGTAAAAAGATAATGTAAGAACAGATACATCAAAAAAAAGCTGCCCAGAACTGAAAACAAGTACTTGAATAGATATTTGTGCACCTGTGTTCATAGCAGTATTGTTCACAGTAGCCACAGGCAGAAGAAAACTAAATGTCCATCGACAGATGAATAGAAATAAAATGTTACATTTAAAAACAATAGAATATTATTCAACCTTAGAAAGGAATGAAATTCTGTACAATGTGGATGAACCTCGAGGACACTATGCTAAGTGAAATAAACCAGTTTCAAAAGGACAAATATCGTATGATTCCACTTACATGAGATATCTAAAATAGACAACTTTATAGCAACAAAAAGTACAGCAGTGGTTACCAGGCACTGGGGAGAAAGGGGAATGGGGAGTTAATGGGGACAGAGTTTCTGTTGATGAAGATGAAAGCATTCTGGAAATGGATAGTGGTGATGATTGCATGACACTGTAGATGTACTTAATGTTAGTGAATTGAACACTTGAAATAGTTCAAGTAGTTTAAAAAATAGTTGTGTAAGAATAATATTTAACGTTATGGTGGTGACTATCAGGAGTAGCCGTGGAGAGGAGTTGTGAGTGCTTACCACCAGGAAGTGACACTCGGGGGCTGGAGGAAGACTGCAAGAGAATGCTGCCTTTCACTGCAATCCTTTCAGTGCTATTTTACTTTAGAGGTACAGTTAACATTGACGCAGTGCTTACGACGTGCCAGGCATGCTTTGCACACTTACATATATGCTCACGTAATCCTCCTATCAATGCCATGATGCAGTAGCAGTACCTGTGAGGATCTGCATTTTGCAGAAAAGAAAACAGAGAGATGTGGTAAGGACTCCATCTCAGGCAGGCTGCCCAGAGGCCCTGCTCTTAATCATCCTACTTTGCTGCCTCTTGTGCACATATATGACTGGGATGAATGAAAAAAGTTAAAAATATGCTGTAGTGAATATCCTTGTATACGTATTTTATGTGCTTGTGTGAGGATATCAGACTCCTAGAAGTGAAATAACCTCAATTTTTACAACAGAAAAAACATGGCATTCAATTCATCATGTGGATATAAAAACTATTAGAACACTGATACTGACATTATACTCATTTTATTATGGAATTGAAGCACAGAAGCAAATGACTTTTGTTTGTATTCATGATTTTTAACAGGTCTCCTGGTTCTTCTAGCCCCTCTAATTTCCTCTCATCTCTCCTATAACAACAATGATCAGAATGATACCTGAGGAATAAACCGTAAGAAAAATGAGCATTGAGAGGGTAAATCAAGCTTCCTTTAGAAAGAGAGGAAAATAATTTTGCAGTTGCGAAACATGTTGAAATATTATTTTTACAGTGAAAACAGTTACATCACAAGTTTAAATTACATTTCCATCTGAAATGGAGTCGATTTGCACCACCTACTGGAATATACAGCTTCATATAGTCAGAGGTTTAAAATTACAAAACTACTTTTGAGAATTCAGAGTTACATTTCTAGTTATCTTTAAGAAACCAGCTCCTTTGACATGTTGGAAATGCCAAACACTAATTTACTTCAGGGACTATTTTCTAAAACAAACTCTCTTTAGAAGCCAAATTTAATCATCTAGCTAAATTAACAAATTGTACAACTGCTTATAAAAATAAAATGATTAAGCCAAATACATCAACCAAACAGATACAAATGTAAATTAGAAGCAAAACTGAAACCAGTATACATTATCAGTTGCTAAATCACTATTGAAAAACAGAATTCAAGCAGACAACTGGAAAATGACAGGAAACGTAAGCAAACAGGATAATAAATAGAACATAACTCAACATTAATTTAAAAAGAACTCACCCAATGAAAATGTGATAGTGTTTACATCCAAAGTAATAATCATTGTCATGGCTTAATTACAGCCTGAACATCAATACACAAAGTATTCATATTTAGGCCCTTTGGCATTTTAAAGGAAACCCCAACAAAAATTTTCATTTTTTTATGACAAACTACTGCAAGCAACGAATTTCTCAATATATAGTAGCAACATTTATTATTACATAATTGGCAAGAATGCATAGAAAAAAATACATCCACAGTATCTGCTGTTCTAGATGAAATTGCTTTAGAATAGAAGCCTAAATATATTACATTTTAATTTCTTGAAACCTATTATAGCATTTCACTTATTTTATGGGTATTTTGTCTGAAAATTGATTTTATTTTTATATGTCAACTAAATTAGATGTCAACTAAATTAACTGAAGCATAAAATATGCTGGCAAGATATATTTATAAATACACACCACAAAATGGTGTGCAAGTAACAAGAACCTGATTTAAAGTCACAGGCACAAAAGGACCTGGGCAGAGTGACCAACTGATCCACAGTCCTCCTTGTGGTTGCAAGTGATTTGTGTATGACAAGCCTGCTTACAGTGACAAATGTTAGATGCAAGGTTGCTAGAAGGTTTGCCTTTCTCATTTTAGTTTATTGCTTGTGTGATTTCATTTCTAAAGTTCTCATCTGCATTGGAAAGCTTGGATCGTTTCATTTCTACCAGGTAAGCAGGCAGGTACCTTTCCTCAGGTATCACCTCCATGGCTTACCTCACCAATTCCATGGGGATGGCTCCTACATATTTTAAATCTGCAGCCCCAATCTCTTTTTTTTTTTTTTTGAGAGTGAGTCTCACTCTGTCACCCAGGCTGGAGTGCAGTGGTGCAATCTCAGCTCACTGCAACCTCTACCTCCCAGGTTCAAGCGATTCTTCTGCCTCAGCCTCCCAAGTAGCTGGGATTACAGGTGCCCACCACCACACCCAGCTAGGTTTTGTATTTTAGTACAGATGGGGTTTCACCATGTTGGCCAGGTTGTTCTTGAACTCCTGATCTCAAGTGATCTGCCCACCTCGACCTCTCAAGGTGCTGGGATTACAGGTGTGAGCCACCACACCCAGCCCCAACATCTTTTCATAGCTTGGTAGTACATGCTCGTGTCTACTTGCTACCCTCTCAGATGTCCCAAAGGCATCTCAAAGTACACATGTCCCAAAGCCAGCTCATGACCTTCCTGGTCTTCAACCCTCATCCTCTCTCAGTGTCCCCAGCTCATCCATCCTATTTGACATGATTTGGCTCTCTGTCCCCACCCAAATCTCATCTGGAATTGTAATCCCTACCTATCAAGGGAGGGACCTGGCAGAAGGTGATTGGATCATGAGGGCAGTTTCCCTCATGCTGTTCTCGTGATAGTGAGTTCTCATGAGATCTGATGGTTTTTAAAGTGTGGCACCCCCACGTCGCTCTCTCTCCTGCTGCCATGTAAGACATGCCTTGCTTCCCCTTTACCTTCTGCCATGACTGTAAGTTTCCTGAGGCCTCCCTCACCATACAGAACTGTGAGTCAATTAAAACTCTTTTCTTTATAAAAGACCCAGCCTCAGATAGTTCTTTATAGCAGTATGAAACGGACTAATAAATGGTTCATCCAACCAGATATGCCTGGTGCTTACTTTCCTCCTCATTCCTAACCCAATCCATACACAAAGCCCTGGCCATCTGATTTTCTATATCCCCCTGAAGCCTGTCTGACTCACTCCATCTCCTCCTCTCCCCCACTATTCCAAAGAATTATCAGGTCTAATGGAATCAACCCAAATGCCCACCAATGACAGATTGGATTTAAAAATCTGGTACATATTCACCATGGAATACTATGCAGCCATAAAAAAAGAATGAGCTCATGGCTTTTGTGGGAACATAGATGGAACTGGAGGCAAATTATTCTTCTTAGCAAATTAATGGAGGAACAGAAAACCAAATATCGCACGCTCTCACTTCTAAGTGGGAGCTAAATGATAAGAACTTATGAACACAATGAAGGAAACAGCAGACACAGGGGTCTACTTGAGGAGGGAGGGTGGGAGAAGGGAGAGGAGCAGAAAACGTTAACTATTGGGTACTGGGCTTAATACCTGGGTGATGAAATAATCTGTACAACAAACCCAGTGACATGCATTTACCTGTGTAACAAATCTTCACATACACCCTCAAACCTAAAATTAAAGTAAAAACAAACACACAATATTGTTATCAGAAAACATTAATTCCTTAATATTATCAAATGTCTACTTAATATTTACATATTTCACATTTCTTTGAGTGTCTAATATTTTGCTTTTCTAAAAAAAAAAAAAAAAAAAAAGGAAAAAGAACAGGTTTACCCTGGACTGATTTAGTAGCCTGGTCTAGCCTCATTGCTCCTGATCATGTGACGCCTGTCTAAAAGCCTTTTACTGTGGCTGGACCTAGTTTCTTAGTAAGGCCACAGAGGCCCTTCCTGATCTGGTGCCTGCTGCCTGTCCAGCCCAGCTCACACCTGAGCCCCATGTCCTCTTAGCTTTTCATGCCTCACTCTGACTGTGCTCTCCACCACCGCTAGGACTTTGCCGACACTGTTCTCTCTGCCTGAAATTCTCTTCTCTTTCCTTCTTTGCAAAGTTACCTCCCCCTAACTTTCCTCAGTCAACGCAGAGTTGCAAATTTACATTTTAAGGGGCACTTATTTGGAAGTCTGTGTGCCCCCACTAGACAGTTTTTACTCACCTTTGTGTTCCCAGCACCCAGCACATGACCTGCACATAGGAAATATGGAATGATTCACTCAGACCAGAGCCAGAGTGGTGCCTGCCCTGAGCCCCATGAGGCTGTGGTTCCACTCTGGCCCTCCTCTGACCACCACTTCCCACATAGGGTGAGGAGACATGTGCACCTGGAGCTCCAGGGAACTGACCCTAATGGCTCCAAGCCTACTTTTAGGGCCTGTCCCCAAGAGGACTTGGTGTACACACCCCAAACCAGAGGGGTGGCCAAGGGACAGTTGTTATGAAGGCAAGAGGACATAACATATTTAATAGCTTTCAAGAGGCAGCTGTTATCAAGGTGTATTTATCAAGGAAGGAGGCTAGAACAGATTTTCTTTAATAATGAGTTAGCTTAATCTATAAAAACTTCAACTATTTGGACATATGCTATTCAGACCTCCACGTGCAGTTTTCCCAAAGCCCTGCAAATGTTAGCACAGAGTTTTTGGTTTCACAAGTATCTGAGAATAAACTTTATATCAACACTTATATCGAGATGATTCCCTGTACCCTGTCTGAAATCTGAGTTCAAAAGAGAATTGACTCTTAAAAAAGTCAGTACAATTCCCCAAACTCACTGATAATCACAATGAATGGGGGGGGGGGGGAGAGAGTAGGGATAAAATATTGAAGCCGTTCAGTATGAGAAGTGTGTTCCAAAATCATTATACACCAAAATTCTGGGGAAAAAATATGTTATGTGGATAGTGGGACCATGAATTTCCTTGCCTTTTTACATTTTACTACAGTTTGAGTTTTATTTAATAAATATGCTTACATTTGTAATGAGAATCTTTTCCTTTTGAAAAATCAAGTTACCATTCTATTTCATGTGCAGAATGTGAACATTTTGCCCGAGTCTGTCACCTTTGTTATTCCTCGCATGAAAGCAGTGCTAGGAATTTTCTGTCCATATATTTGTTTTGCTGGCAGAGGCAAAAACAGTGTATTTTCAGAGCACAGTGGAAAAGGACTATGGCTTAACTTCCATTTTATGTAGTGAGAGTCATGGACATACTTCATTTATAGGTTAAAATAATGTGGTGCCTGGCCGCTGGACCTGGAGTTCACCGGATTTTAGGCAGCTACCTGCATTTTCTTTTATTACCCCTACTACCTAATTTCCATTAAGCCCACTTTGATTTCCTTTCAGTTTCCTAATTGGGGTCTGGAGTTGCTTTTTTTTTTTTTTTAATAGCCATGTTTCTAGAAATCCAGTTTTCTTTTTCCTTAGAAATAATAATTGTTTAGTTATTAAGCTAGAAAAAGCCCAAGGGTTTCTTTGAGAGCCCAGTTGCCTACCTCCCCCACCCCAGGTCCGTCCCCCAGTTGCCTACCTCCCCCACCCGAGGTCCGTCCCCGACCGGGCCCCTTGCACCATGTGTTCTCGCTGCCAGGCTTGCTGTCCCCCACTGCCATTCCCACCTGCACACTTAAGTGTTCTGCCGTCACCGTCCCACTGTCTGCCCAGGTTTCCAAGTGTCTCTCCAGTGCATAAGGCTTCACCACCCTTCCTGATCCTTTCCACTGTCACTATTCCCAGCCCAGTGTGTTTGTCATGCCCTGTAACCTCCACCACACCTTGTACCTTTCCTTTCTCAGTGGCCACATTCTGCCTTTCTGGAGTGAATACTTGCTATGGCCCTCGTCCCACACCCAGAACTAGAGCACTGAACCCTGTAGGCCAGAAACCATGTTTTACAGATATGTTGAATCCGGCACTGAGCCTCGGACTCAGTAAGTAACTGTTGAACTAAATTAAGCATACCTTGTTTGGTCAATCTGAATATTTCCCTCAAAATTACTTAGAAGTCTTTCTTGAGAAATGTCTTTTCCTAGCCAACCCAGCAGACTGACTTAAAACGGTGATTGACAGACAGAAGAACATGGCCAGAAAAAAATGCAACAGAGAGGATTAAATGAAATATAACCAGGGATGAGCTACTTGTGATAATAATCTGGAGCGGGGATGAAAGTAGGGAAGATGGACGTAGACGGCCCACGTGTTGATGGCTATTGATGGTGGGTGATGGTGACGGCTCATGGGGGTTCCTTTTACTGTTCTCTCTACTTACGTTTACACTGAACATTTTTTGTGATGAAAAGATTTGAAGACGACAGGAGACGGAGAAGCACCAGCTGATCTGCAGACTCCGAGGAGGTCCCAGGAAGAGGTATAAAGGAAGGGGTCTGAGACATGGGTCTTCCTCCCTGTGGGTACCATTTCTTCCTGTGGCAGCTCTCCTGTTCTCTAAGCACCTCGACCACCCCAACCCACCTCATTTATATGGGCCTGGCACTCAGATCTTTCACCTGTATAATGCCACTCCAGGCTCTGCCTCTTGGGTAGTGCCCTATGTCCTGGAATATTCCAGATGAGAATGGGACATGTTAGGTGGAGCTGTGTGCTCTGCCTCACCTAATCCAGCTGGCAACCCCCACAGGTGTCATCCACTAAGATCTTCTGGGACAGGAAAGCCCTGCGATACCTCTTACATCACACCAAACAGAGCCCCACACCAAGAAAAGAGCTGCCCACACCTCACAGAAGCCATGTTAGTGGACATTTCTCCACTCTGCAAGCCTCTCAGTGCAGTGGAGGCCAGTGCAGACCATCCTCTGCCCAGAACAGTTGCATTCTAAAAAACAGTTGCAATCACATAAAAAACATTCATTGCAGCCAAGATGCACAAAGCACGGTATTGATTTCATACTCGGGTTTTTCCAAAACAAATCATAAACCCACACCAATTATGTCCAATCAGTTTTATGGATAAAGAAGCCTGAGACTCTCCAACAGAAGAGCTTGAGTTTCCCTTCTTACTCTTGTGCTGGGTGTCCTTTTCCTACCTCCAGACCATTACAAGAATATTTGCAAAGTAGATGAGGCCAGTCCTTTTGCCTAATGTTGACAGACAAGAGGAAGATTCCAGGGAGAAATGCCACAGCAGCAAATGAATATGAATGATGCTTTTCCACTTTGTGCTTATAAAATGCCTTTGTACCAAAATCTCAAAGCTCTCCAGGAAGCAAGGCTTTGACTGGGACTTTCACTCAGGGTAAACATGAGTGGTCAGAGCTTCCCAAGTCATTTGTGATAAAGAACAAAAGTCCGGATACTTTTGAAATGCAATATTCTTGCCTTCTGGGTAGTAAACAAAGTGTGCAGATGGATAATGACATCTGTGGATTCTGGCTCCACTTCCTAGAGAGAGAAAAAACATGTAAATAAATATGTAAAAAATTGTCATATGTGGATGACACCATTGGTTCATCCAGTAGTTACCATTCTGCCCAACATTCACGAGCAATGGATTCTATTACTGGGTGCCTTGTGACTGCATTACACTGAGAAAGTAAAATATATTTCTCTTCAATGCACGGGGGAAGATAAATGTTCTAGAAATGTTTAGTAAAAAGGTCCAGTCGGTGGCTTTGACACTTGATGGTTTTGCACTAAGCAATGCTGTCCTTTTGTTCTCTCCATTGGAAGCCTCCTTGTAAATGTTTAATAGCTAAATGACTCAGTAGGGTCTGCAAAGGTCAGGCCCTTCACTGGAAAGGCAGAGGGGAACTCACAAGCAGACTGTATCAGATTGACTGGAAGGTTCATTTGAGAATTTTTTCCTTCTCATCCTTAGCTTAAGGTGCACGTGCAGCATGAATAACTGCCTGGGCTCCAGCCACCCACATGCCTGAAGACCAGACATTAGTGACTTTGAAACTCTTCCTAGGATTCATTTAGGATATTAATCAGCTTCAGGAGAAAACTCACAAAGACTCTGAGAACGATTCTGTTGGAAAAGGGATACCTAGCAGAGACAGTCTACCCTTGCAGTCACTTGCATTGTATCCTGAAAGTCAATGCTAAGAGCTTGGAAAAGAATTCGAGTTCATCAGGTGTCCAGAAAATAAACTCCTTCAAATGCAGTCGAAATAGTTTCAATAACTTCAAATACTCTGCTTGTTATGAATCTACAGAGCAGCAATTAAATAATTATCAGTAATGATTAAATGTCAGATAGCTATAACCAAGGGTGTCTTGCTATTACACTGAAAAATTGTGTATTAAGGTTTTGTTGGGGTGCAGAAAATGATTCCCCAAAATATAGTGCTTTGGCATGTCGAGTACTTTGAAAATCGAAAGGTTTTAGAAATAAGCCTTAGACCCAAGCTCTCTTTCTGACTTTTCTTATCTCCTTGTTTCTCTGATCCTCTTTCTAGAAGCACCTGGAGGGACCGGACTGACTCTCTGGAATTTTCTTATCTAACAAAGCTTCTTTCCAAAAAAAAGAAAAAAAGGCAATAGTCGTAAGAACTCCCATCTTTAGGAATCTCATCAAATGACCAGGAAAGAAGAGAAGAGACGGAGCTGTCACTACACCCAGACAGACTACTCATCTATTCTCTTGAAGGCAGTACTGACAACCTTTGTGCAAGGTGACACTTCACCCCTCTTCTTCCCAACACCTCCCCCAGAGCTCAGAGGAACTTTTGTCATTTACTCCTACCCACCTCATCCCCCACTTCCCTATGAAGAGAGGGTATACAGGCATCTGGACCCTGCTGGGTTATTAGGTCATTACTCTTCTGCAGTTCCCCATGGTATGCACGTTAAAATAAACGCATGCCTTTTCTCCTGTTGCTCTGCCTTTTTCAGCTCATTTTCAGCAAAACCTTCAGAGGGTGAAAGGGGAAGCTTTTCTCCTTTGTCCTTACGTTTTGCATTGTCTTGTACCTTGACATTTTTCTACTCTTGTCAAGTTAAACTGTAAAGCAAAATATAGATCATTAGCTGGCTAATTATTTTTGACTTAAAAAGTAGCTAGCATTTGGTTTTGGGTACCACAGTGTGTCTAATATAAAGTCTTTTTAGAAGCAATGATCCATAAACATTTGTTATCATTCACCATTATTAAACACATTTCTGGCTGAGCAAAGTGACTCACACTTGTAGTCCTACCTATTCAGGAGGCTGAGGCAGGAGGATCACTTAAGTCCAGGAAGGAGTTCAAGTCCAGCTTGGGTGCTCTCTAAAAATATTAAAATTAAAAAAAATTCTGAACATGCAACCCCAATATAATGTATATTTATTTGTAAATGATATACTGTCACTAATACATGGACATAAAACAAGTGGAAAACAATGTAACATTTTAATTTACTGACTGAAAATTAGTTATATTTTCATTAATATTTTTTAAAAGAGCAAAATTGCTGAATAGTCTTTATTTTTGAGAATCTTGGTTGAAAACTTTGTGGTGTAACATTTTGAGGTCTCCTTCCAAGTCAAGTTTATTTTAAGATGTGGTTTTAATGGCTGTCATCACTTAAAATATCTCAAAAGATAAGCAAGCCTACTTGAAAAAATGACATGGTCTCAGGGTTTACTAAATCAAACTGCTCATTTCAACTGTAGGCACAAATCATGCACAGGTTTTAACCGAAATGTAATTAGTTAAATTTCCGTCTTCTTTGAAGTCCATCAGTCTTTTTTTAACAAACCAATTAAACAGTATTAAGGAATAACCCAGAGATTTTTAGTTAGTTGTTTTATATGCAATTTGTTTACTTGTACAAGAAGAAAGGTCAATAGACTGTTGTCATGGAACAAAATTAAAAACAGGATGTATAACAGATAGGAGACAGAAAAACCTGCTGGCAGCCTGGGAACTGTGAATCTTGCAGGCATATTTTTGGGGTAAACAAATCAGTTGGCAGCTGATAAAGAGATCAGTCTGGGCGTTCTGGGTAGGACAACTAGTATCAAAGAAAACAATTAAGTGTGGACAGATTTTTCAAACCCCCTGACGGTGTGGCTGAGGAGCACATGAGGCTTGCTGCCTCTGGACGAGCTCTGCTGGCTCTCTTCCCTCCGCACGCCTTAAGTAAGCCAGAACTATGCCACTGTCCTCCTTAGAATTCCTCAATATATTTAAAACTCAACCTCTCCATTTGGAAGATTTCTAAAAGAGGTTAGGAATTTCAGTTTCTAAGTTAAGTGTGCAGATATGAGTTTTTATAAGCAATATACATCATTTTTAGAGACAAAAATCACATAATGTTGGAAAGATTTCTAAACATCTACTTTCAAAAATGCTCTCCATAAGATTCTTTTGAAAACCAAATACTGGCCGGGCGTGGTGGCTCATGCCTGTAATTTCAGCACTTTGGGAGGCCAAGGTGAGTGGACCACCTGAGGTCAGGAGTTTGAGGGCAGCCTGGCCAACATGGTGAAACCCCGTCTCTACTAAAAATACAAAAACTTAGCTGGGCATGGTGGTGGGCACCTGTAATCCCAGCTACTCAGGAGGCTGATGGCAGGAGAACTGCTTGAACCCAGGAGGCGGAGGTTGCAGTGAGCCGAGATGGCACCACTGCACTCTGGCCTGGGCAACAAGAGCAAAACTCTGTCAAAATAAAAACAAAAGCAAATACTTTCCCACTCATTGCTTTTTTGTTGTTGTTGTTTGTTTTTAGACGGAGTCTCGCTCTGTCGCCCGGGCTGGAGTGCAGTGGCCGGATCTCAGCTCACTGCAAGCTCCGCCTCCCGGGTTTACGCCATTCTCCTGCCTCAGCCTCCCAAGTAGCTGGGACTACAGGCACCCGCCAACTCGCCCGGCTAGTTTTTTGTATTTTTTAGTAGAGACGGGGTTTCCCCGTGTTAGCCAGGATGGTCTCGATCTCCTGACCTCGCGATCCACCCGTCTCGGCCTCCCAAAGTGCTGGGATTACAGGCTTGAGCCACCGCGCCCGGCCCTTTTTTGTATTTTTTAGTAGAGACAGGGTTTTCACCGTGTTAGCCAGGATGGTCTTGATCTCCTGACCTTGTGATCCGCCCGCCTCGGCCTCCCAAAGTGCTGGGATTACAGGCGTGAGCCACCGCGCCCGGCCCACTCATTGTTAAAACATCACCTTTGTTTTGAAGAAACAGATTCAGTCTGTTTGTTTTTGTGAAACTTTTGCCTGGGTATCATCCTAATGACAGCTACATGTCATCACAGATGAGAAAATGTAGAACACTCTTTATAAAAGAAAATATAGTAACTCATTTTCAAGCTTGACAATTCTTTTGAATGCTTTACCACTGATGATCTGTGATCTCTGTGGGGTACAAGATTTTCAAGGTCACTCCTTGCTGTGATCTGGATATATGTATGTCCCCACCAAACTCATGTTGAAATTTGATCTCAGTGTGGTAGTTCTCTCAGGAATTGGTTAGTTCTTGCAAGAGTGGGTTATTATAAAGTCAGAACACCCACCTGGTTTTGCCTCTCTTCACACATGTCCACTTACCCACTGATCTTCTCTGCCATATTATGACACAGCCTGAAACCTCTCACCAGAAGCCAGAGCCATGTGCTTCAACTTCCCAGCCTGCAGAACCATGAACTAAATCAACCTTTTCTAAAAATAAATTACCCAATCTTAGGTATTCTGTTATCATGACACAAAACAGACTAAGACATCCCTCATCACAAAACTCTGAAAAGATTCTGCAAAAGGCTTTGCTTTTTCACCAACTTTGACCTTGTGAATGGCATCCAATAGCCTATCCAAGCCACCATATATGCCTGTGGTAGACTGCATAACGGTCATGGATAACCAACATCCTTCCTTAGGGTCCAGTCTCCCCTGCCATATGTATGCTTGGCTTGGCCGTATGATTTATTTGGCCAAAAAAAGTGAATGGCAGTGATGTTTGCCACTTCTGACCAAAAGCTTTTGGAGCTAGTCTGCAATGCACTGATCTCTTTTTGTCCCTCTGCTACTGCAACTGGCAATGCTCCAGATTGACGCTGCTTCATCAGATGGGACATACTTATGCTAATTATTTGGGACATTCTCATCCCCAAAATTTTTTCACTGTTTATCTGAAATTCAGATTTAACTTTGCATCCTGTTCTTTCTCTGGCTAACCCAGCTATAAGCCACTGACACTTGGGGATCATTTGTTTTGTCAGTATAACCCAATCTTATTTGACCAGCTCAACATGGCCCAAGGAAGGGCACCTGTGTCAATCTGTATATTACATATTAGTAAAGCTTAATTTTGCCTTTTCAGATTAAAAAAAAAAAAGTTAGTCTCCCTGCACTTCAGGGGATTGTCTTTGGAGACCACTGTCCAAAGGTACAATCTACAGGGCAAGGTTGTCAGAAACTTAACAATTGCACTAAAAATGTAGACTAATCAGCACTACCCCAGAGATACTAGATTCTGGAGGTGGCTAGAGGATCTGTTTGCTTAATAAGTTGCTCAGGTGTTTATGAGACAACTTCAAATTCCACTGGCCTATGTCTACTATTTGACTTTTTAGAAAGCTAAGGTAGGAGACCTGGGTACTAGTCCTAACTTTGTAACTACCTTTGTATGATGTTCAACAAGTCGATCCTATTCTCCTTTCTGGACTGCACTGCTCTCAAGAGGCAAGAGATTGGCTCAGACGACCTCAAATCTCTTTCAGCTCTAAAAGTCTAGGATCAGGAGTCAGAAATTCAGAACTTTCTAAGATCCAGAAAGTAAACAAATGAGGCTGGTGAGGGGTAAGACATTAGGTTGTGGAAGGGCCCATGGCAAACTGAAAAGCATATTCCCCAAATGGTCCCCGAGTTGAGAGGTTTTCAAGTTTGGCATGCTCTGTCAGTGAGGCTAGATAAGAACCGTGAGTGTCCTGGCCACTTGTACTTCTGCCAGGAGCCCCAACCACATTTGCCTTATTTACAGTTGTCTTGCTATAACGTTTTGGAAACTATACAAATAACTACATGAATTTACAAATGACTGGGATTTCTCAGAAATCATTGCCTGCTGGGAGGATTTTTGCTAACTGAGAAAGCCTATCTACAAACTGTTTTAGAATGGAACAAACTGTATGTCAATATGACCTTTAATAATTAATGACATTGACATTGCAGTATTTCAGAGCTACTTCATTAAACATTTTTAGCTTTGATTTTGCAGATTAAAAAATATTTTGGAGCCAACAATATTGTTTTTATGTCTCAAACATTCTGATGAGCATTTTAAAAGCCTGTCAGCCCCAGTCATTTTCCCTCTGTTGCCTAAGGGCTGAAACAGTTCTGTCGGCTTGTGCTGTGCCTGGTGTCAGTGATCAGACGGGACACCAGCCTTTGAGGAGCTCACAGTCGGGAAGGGAGGCAGATACAAACAGGTAATTTTTCTATAATGTGACAAGTGCAGGATAAAGCAATACAAGTGACTGGAACAAAGGAAGGAACCCTGAGGGGTAAGGAGGCGGAGGTGTTAGGAGAGAAGCCAGGTGAGGAAGGAAAAGGTATTTTAGGCAGAGGAAAGCACCAGCAAACGTGGAGCTATGGAACAAGTAGCTGGAGCAGCGAACAGGCACGCTGCTCATTCATTCCACAAATACTCTTAGTAGCTAGAGCATCAGGCACTGAAGAGGCAGGTAAACACCTGAGAGCCATGGGTAGTTACAAGAGCCAGGATAACTACACAGACAAGGCAGAGCAGGTCACGGATGATGGGGTACATCCCAAGTGGGGCCCTGGGGCAGGAGGACAGGGATGGAGGAAACAGGCAGACACTGGTACAATATGAAAATGAAAATCAATTAGTGTCTGAAAACTTGAAATTCTAAGAGTAATGACTTAAACTCCGTGTTTTCCCACAAAATATTTCAACCTCCTATATTAAAAAGTGACAATAACTTTTTAAAAAACACTACACCATGTAAAAGTGGGTTTCTCACTTATTTTTAAAAATTTTCCTGACCACTATGAGCTCCAGCAGCATGTAAAAGTGTCTGACTAGGGAAAAAGAAAAAATTAATAAGCTCTTAGAGCAAGAAGCATATATAAATTTTATGTAACCCAGATGTGCCCAATTGCTCCAGCCCCCAGCAATCTTGCTCCTTTACGAACTAAATTACAGTACTGTAATCCTGGTCCTGTGTGTGGCTGCTGGAGACCCAGCTCTGACTCAGGCTTTCGTCCACAGTCAGTCCCAAGGGTCCCTGGTCACCCTTAGAGCTCCCATTATCCTGTGTGCTGCCAACCTCTTTTTCTGTGCTGAGTTCCTGGTTCTGTTTCATACTGTCTTTTCACGGGCTATTTCAGCACATTTTCCCACTAAGCATCATCAACACGTGTCTAGGCACTTCTCAAGAAGCATGCAAAATATTTGAATCCTGAGAAAAGAATCACTGCTATTTCTTTCTTACAAAGATAGAATTATACAATAAAACAACAGAATTTAAAGATTACCACAAGCTGAATTGTGTATGTGTGTAAAAGCTTAACAAAATTACGTATTATAATAATCAGAAATAAAAATAGGAAAAGAAAATATTAAAGAATAAATTTAAATCACTTCATTTTACGACTCAGATCTGTTTTTGTGGACACAGATACAGAAATGGAGACTTCTTAAAATTAAGATCATATTGCACATTGGCTTTTTTTTTTTTTTTTTTTTTTTTTGAGACGGAGTCTTGCTGTGTCTCCCAGGCTGGAGTGTAGTGGCACAATCTCAGCTCACTGCAAGCTCCGCCTCCCGGGTTCAAGCCTCCCTGCCTCAGCCTCCCTAGTAGCTGGGATTACAGGCGCCCACCACCACACCTGGCTAATTTTTGTATTTTTAGTAGAGATGGGGTTTCACCCTGTTGGTCAGGCAGTCTCGATCTGACCACCTTGGCCTCCCAAAGTGCAGGGATTACAGCCGTGAGTCACCGAGCCCGGCCTGTTAAATTTCATAAAATTGTTTTGTTATCTTTGAAAGCAATTTGTGAGTTGAATGCTTGCTCATCAGGAGCATTCCTGAAAACGGACAGGACAGTGAGTTATCGGAGCCAAATGTGAATTACAAATTGAGACAGCCAAACTGCAGGAGCCAAGTTAATTCTTAAAAACACTTTCTGTATCTTACGGCACAACAAAACACTTTTACTACAAAACATGTATGATGGATGTGGCTGCGTTTGACAGTTTGAGATGACAATGAAGAGTGGGAAAGTAAGAGAGCCTGGACCTTCAAAGCTTGCAAACGGCCCGGGCTATTTCTCCACCTCCTGGCTACTCAAAGGAACCCCCTGGTAACCTGTGAGAAAAGGCGAGCCTCAGGCCCACCCAGAGCGCCCGAATGGAAACATACGCGGTATGAGGCCCCAGGTGCAGCGTCGCAGGGTTCCTGCACAGCCTTGGACGCCCTGCAAGCAGCGCGCATACCGGGCCCCCAGAAGCCTCCGAAAGCCACCCATTCCCTAAACCAGGAGGGCCTCGTCCGCGCGTCCCAGCGTCCTCCCGGAAACCCCGCCGCTCCCACACCCAGGATGGGGCCACACGGGCACTAAGAGGCGGGCAGGGGCGCCCAGTCTTGTGATGGCTGGCTCGCTTTTCCAGTCCGGGCCCTCGGGGTGCCCGCGTGAAAAGAGGTGACACTGAAGCCTGGGGAAGAAGTGCGAAGCCCTCACTAATTCACGTAACCGGAGCCAACGGTAGCGCAGACGGCTGCACGTCCCCTCCCACGCGGAGACCACCGGCAAGCTCACACCACCCCCAGAACTGTTTGCCAACAAAGACGTGCAGGGGGCGGAGCCTGAGCGTCAGATACCGCGAGCTGCGTGCAGAGGGCGGAATCTAGGAGTCAGATACCGCGAGAAGCAGTCTCCCGAAGAGGTTCGGACAAGCGCAGGCGCACTACAATTCCCGCCCTGGCCGCGAAGGTGGCACCCGCAGCGGGAGGCGGGGCCGGGCCTATGGGACAAAGATCGCGAGATTTAATGGCGAGTCACAGCTACTTCTTCCTGGCAGAGACCGGAAGTGCGGTCCGCTGAGCGTCTCTGGCGCTTGCCCTGTTTTGGGCCCGGTTGGCTGTTGCTGCTGCTGTGCTCCCCCTTCGTCTCGCCTGACCTGGATTGAAGTGATGGGGGATCCCAAGGAGGCCGGAGCCGAGGGTCCGCCGGCCGGAGCCGCCGCTCGAGGAGGGCTCAGCCTCCTGTCCCAGGGAGAATCCGAGGAACCTTCTGCACAGGTGAGTCCTCCGCGGAGTGGCACCTGCCAGGGATGCGGAGCCGAGGATCCGCTCCACCGGGGAGGGATGCCACGGTTCCCGGCAGATTCTGGAGGCTTCTCCATGTTTACCTGACACCCCCAAAACAGGGAGTGGAAGTCCGTGTTCCTTTCAGCAGGTATTCGTATTAAAAGCAGTCCTGGTAGCCGACAGGTGAGTTAGATACGATCTCTGCTCTCAAGGAGCGTTTTTGTAAATATGTCGTTCCAAAACGTGGCACAGTCGTGCAAAGCAGGAGGGAAGAAACGGTGCCAGGCAGTGACTCGCCGAGAATGAGACCGAACTAATTCACAAAAGATGTAAAATGTTTGCCAGGCAGAAAAGGGACTGCATGAAAGGTTAGAATATTGAACCCAGACACTGAACTTGCTTTGGGAGTGTGCAAGTGCAGGTTGTGAGGAACGAACCCCCAATGCCTTGCTATGAAGTTAGAGACTCAGGAGTATTTGAACCATGCATACATGCATGAACCGATGCATCAATTACTAAATATTTGCATTAAAACAAAAAAAAAGGCCCAAATATTCTACCACACTACTTTATGAATGATGTGTTATTAAAATTAAAATACATCTTTGGCCCGGCGCGGTGGCTCACGCCTGTAATCTCAGCACTTTGGGAGGCCGAGGCGGGTGGATCACCTGAGGTCGGGGAGTTGGAGACCAGCTTGGCCAACATAGCAAAACCCCGTCTCTACTAAAAATACAAAAATTAGCCAGGCGTGGTAGTGCATGCTTGTAATTCCAGCTACTAGGGAGGCTGAGGCAGGAGAATGGCTTAAACTCCGGAAGCCGAGGTTGCAGTGAGCCATGATTGCTCCACTGCACTCCAGCCTGGGCGACAAAGCGAGACTACGTCTCAAAAATTAAAAGAAAAAAGAATTAAAATACATCTTTGATACTGAAAATAGGCTTTATCGAAGTTTGCATTTAGTTAACGTGTTACCATTGAGTCTCCTTGGTTTCTGCTTCTCCACATTATATGAATAAATTTTAAAAGGTAGAGTAGGTGGTCCATTTTCTAGCTGATAACCATGACCATCATACTCCTTGACTCATCTTTTTTCTTTGAAGTTGGTATAAAAGAACTAAATAAATGTTAGCATTTATGCTCAAATTTATTAAGTGCTGTTAGTAACATGTGGCATACGTTCCTTGTGAAGCCTGGTGTGACAGGTTCTTGTTTTCTTTTTTATGAAGGTGAGATTTTTCGTTCCTAGTAATTTTCATTAAAGTTTCACCCAATGTGTTAATTAGGGATCAGCTTTATTTCTTGGAGGCAATGAAGTGAAGAGCCGAGCTGTGGTGAAATACTCTTCTGCCCCTCTTCGAACAGCATTTGCACGCCTTGAAGAGAAAACAGACTTGAAACTCCCACCTGCCAACTGGTTACGAGAGAGTGCCAAACTAGGGCCGGCAGGAACTACCATTCTTGGCAACAGCAAGAAAAGCAAGCCATTTTCAAGGTAAATATTAATCAGTGGCATTTTTACCTGCCCCTCCACCCTCACTTAAAACTCTTATTTGCTTTTAAATTCAGTTTGTAATGCCCATTAACTTGTCAAGATTTCTCTTTAGAGAAAGATCACATTTGATTTTCAAAGGCTTTTTATTCTGATAATAGATGATGTTACAATATGAAGATGTACATACAATATCAATTGCATATGCTTCTTTCAAGTCTGCATCACATTATTAGCAAAGATGAGTTTTGACCGCCAGAGTTCAATCAGCCCTTTTATTTTAGCCAATTTGCATACCTTTTGAATATATGAATACAAAGGATCAGCTTGGTGCATGAGGAGGAAAACCTTGAACATTGCTTCATCTTTCCTGTGGAGTTTTTCATTAAATGGTGGCAGGTTGATCTGGAAAAGCCAGATTTAAAAACCCAGCATGTCGGGTGACCTACACCTTGACTTTGGCACCAGAAATTGTGCTGATGGTATTTAAAGTTGAGAGAGTAGCCTGAGGTCCTACAGAGAAAAATGTACTAATGTCCTTATTGTAGGCCATTTAATGTGTGGGGTTCTCTTTTCTTCTTCCCCCTTGTCAGCCTCTCAATCTAAAATATTTCCATGTAACTTGTAGTAAGGGGCACAAATACACTAATGCTTTATGAGCTGGTAGTTTGGAAATTATCCTAAAGCCTCAGAAAATAAAAGTTATATTTGCAAAAATACTGTTTGTGTGTATCATCATTTATAGGAGCAAAAGATTGGGAATATCCCAAATATCATTTTTTAAAAGAATGGTTTAATGATGATTTGTCAACATAATTAAATGTTGCGAGGAAATTTGAATAATGATATTAACTCTATACAAATGCTGTGCCAAGTATTTTATATGTTTATCTCATTTAATTCTCACAACAACTCTTTGAGATAGGCACTGTTAATTATTTTGCACCTGAGAAAATGGAAGCTGAGAAGGGCGAAATAATTTGACTCAAGCATACAGTAAATCTCAAAGCATGCTTTGCCGTTAGGTAGTCCTTGGTAAGTGTCCTCACTCTGCCGTTTAGTAATTGGCGATGTTGGGTACCTTTCAGGCTTGTAGACTATAGATGTGCCTCAGGTGGTACGTGGCATCAGTTGGCTGCTCAATTAACAGTTTTTTTCCATTTCCTTTTGTGGCTGAATTGGTGTCAGGTGCATTTTTTTCATGTATATTTTTTAAAAGAGGTATTGTATATCACTAGAAATACAATCTCAGAAAGTAAAATCCTGATACATGTTTCTGTTTTTATCTCTCCACCTAAAAAGAATAAAGTTTTGAACTATTTTCCCTTGGAGACTTTGGGTTTTGTGATTACAAAAATAAAATAATTGTTTTTATTCGAAATATTTCCTACTGGATGCGTCTAATGATTATTACCATGTCTTATCAAATCTAAGATGCCATTGACTTTCTGACACAGCGTGATTTTAGTGCCACTAAGAAGAAAAAACTTGCCAGCTGTGATGGTGATACACATCCTGGTTTCAGAGTTGTTAAAATGTGGAAAATGTGTATCCTAGAAGCAATGAACTACAGTATTGTTATTAAACTCTACTTGCATGATTATGAGCATGACCTTATAACCAGTGTCCTTTTTTCTCTTTGGTAGCTTTGGCATGGCATATGACTTTATTGATTCAGTGGGAAATGATGTGGATGTTGTCTCTGACTCTGAAGTAAGTGTTATTTTGTCGCCTAATGTAATTTTGGGGGTGTTTTGTGATAGGTGTTTTACATCATGCTGTGTTTTGCATGATATAAATTTGCAAGTCTTGAGAAATTAGTGATGAAATAAGGTAAAACTTATCTGATTACTGAATATCTTTTTTGTTATTAAAGTATCATTGTTTACCACATTTTTATTTAAAGAGGAAGGAATAATCCCCAAACGCTGGCAGTGGTAATAATACTGATGGTTATATTTTAATGATAGTAATTGAAACTGATTATAGTGTTTGGGATTATTCTGTATATGTTACCAATTGAGTTACAGATGATATTTCTAGTAAAATCTATTGATCGTTATTGGTTTTGATCTGATATGCTAGAAGCCTGGGTCAGCATAACAGTGTGACGTATCCACCCTTAACTTTCAGAAATCCTATCATGTAAAAATAAATGTTTGACTGTCACTTAGTGTGACTCATAAAGTCTACATGATTCTGGTTTGAACACTCCATTCTCTGTGTGTTTGAGTGTAGCTCTTTGTTTAAAGTTCTGTTTGTATAACCTTAAGGAAATAAGGTTTATTTATGCTGAATAAAGCTAAAATTTAAAAGATTCCAAATCACACTAAAACAGTCTTTCTCAACTATTTTTTTCTCTTAATTTTTTAAGAACATAAAAAAACTCCTGAAAATTCCCTACAGCAAGTCGCACGTGAGCATGGCAGTACACCGCATAGGAAGGACTCTCTTACTAGATGAGCTAGATATTCAAGAACTCTTTATGAGATCATCTCAGGTAATGCTTTTGTGAAAAAATGCAGCAAAACATTGACAGCTTCAGAGCACTAGAAATATGATTTTGTTTCAGAGAGTGGCCAAAGTGAAAATGTAGTTGAGTACTTCAACTATCGAGAAATTGAAAGTTTCGCTGAAGATAGAAAAGCTTGAATGAAGAAAAAAGAAGAGAATGAGAATGGTGAAGAAAATTATTTTATTGATTCTAACAGCCAGATTCTTTCTTACAAGAAAAAAGATGAAGCCAATGAAGAAAGTTGTGAAAAATCTGTGAAATTTAAGGGACTAGTTTAATATTTTTAAAAATCCTTTAATCCCTTAAACAGATTCTCATGAAACATGGCTACTGGAAAATGTGCAAAATATTAGAAGCTGTTCCTCTGAATAAATACAGTCATGTGCCCATAATGACGTTTCAGTCAGCGATGGACTGCATATAACGGTGGTCCCATAAGATTATAATATACTGTATTTTTACTGTATTTGCAATGTTTAGATACATAAGTATATACCACTGTGTTACCATTGCCTTTGATATTCAGTACAGTCACATGTACAGATTTGTAGCCTGGGAACAATAGGCTATACCATATGACCTAGGTACAGAGTAGGCTGTGCCATCCAGGTTTCTGTAAGTAACACTCTGTGATGTTCACACCAGGACAAAATGACCTAATGATGTGTTGCTCAGAATATATCCCCATTGTTAAATGAGACATGGCTGTAGTTATTAGAATTAATTGATGCTCTTTAGCTTAGATTCTCAAATTGTATGTTGGTAAGGACTGTTTTTCCCACATGTTGAGAATGGATACTTTTGAAAAACATAACATTGTTGCAGTTTCTCGAGGATTACCCTCCATATCTGTACTTTTCTTGGGCTGGCAAGAAATACTTCATAGTCAATCTTTAAAGAATATTCCTACAGTGCTTTGATAAAGAAAATTAAGTTATGGTGATTTAAAGGACATTTAAAATAAGTGTTTTTTTCCTTTGAAAAGACCACAGTTTAGTTCATCATGTGAGTATGAGCCTAGGCGCTGGGATGTGACAGTGAACAAATCACAGGCCTTGCTCCTTAGCAGTTAATTGTTTGGGGTTAGAAACTCACAGATCATTTCAATATAGTGTGCAAAGTGGGACCTACTCCAGCTGCTAAAGAGCATGTTATAGAGAAGACTCACCTCTCCCAGCCTGTTAGGAGAGGAGGAAGATGGGTTTCCTTTAGGAAACGAACAAAAGAAATGTAGTATGCGTTGACCCAGAAAGATAAGATTTTAATGAATTTGTGTTTATGAAACCATATTCAAAAAATAAAAGGAGTCTTTTCTGTAAGATGGTACTAAGGAACATTTTTTCGACTATGTGTGTTATATTAATAATATGTATCTCATGTTATCCAGACTGGTGACTGGACATGGTTGAAAGAGTTTTATCAAAGACTAATTGATCAGAAGTGGCAGAGGAAGAAAAAGAGCAAGGAGCACTGGTATCAAAAGGCAATTCTTTCCAAGTTCTTATATTACAGGTACTCGGCTACTTATTTCTCTAAAGAGAAAAAGGGAATTCTGATCTAAAATTTAGTTTGAAGCTTATACAAGTAATAATTTAAGTTTGGCCCCTATGATACTGTTAACATTTGTTTCATATTTCTTTTTTACAAGATGTATACTTAATTACAGATTGTAGTTTTTATAAACGGGTAGACTGTTGCATAAAGTTAACTTTAGTAACAGTGATCCTTTTTTATTTCTGGTTTGGCCAGTATCAATGGTGATGGAGCCGCTCAGCCTGTCTCATCTACCGCAGAACAGCAGGAATCGTCCAGTTCAGATCAGACAAATGATTCGGAAGGGGCTTCATGGCCCGCTCCCTTCGAAATGCCTTCTTCAGTTTCTGAAGATCCCAGTGCTTCCAGTCAGGTTAGTACTTAAATGCTAATTCTAGAAACTCCCTTAGAAAGACAAAACCTTTTTTAACATCTTGTTAAAAAAAAAAAAGAACAGGAATAAGAAATATTCTGTCAGCTTATGTAATGAGGGAAAAAAGACTTCTATCAGTTTATGGAGTGGGAGAAACACGTTTTAGTTTTTCACAATAGAATTTACAAGAGCTATTATAAGTGGGTAGATCAGACTTTTTTATTAAATCAAAATATTTTATAATAGTTTATTGATACGTTTATTAATACTGATTGTCTCCCTAAAGTGGTGAGTGTTATATAGAGATATAGTATATTTTTAACTTTAGATATGTAGGAAATACCTATAAAATATAGAGATTCAGAGGCCTGTTTGTAATTTAAGTTCTAACCTTTTTCATAACTTTTAGTCAGATTGTTAGGCCTAAAATATCCCTTTAAGATTTTCCAGATAAAATTCCTGAAACTTAGTCCACATTCATGTTATAAAACTTTTAGAAAAGAGAATGGACTGGGTTGTCCTTTTTATCTCTTACATCCTTGTTTTTTCTTATTGCTTGTTTATTTTTGTGCTTATTGTATCTATCAAAGAATAAAATAAGGCTATAGATGTAGATTGTGGCATGTCTATTTTCAGGAAAATAGATGGATAAATGGATAATAAGATCTGTAACTTGATAAATTACGTCTTCCCTCTTGCTGTGTGTTCCCACATATTGAGCACTATTCAATCAGATTGTTTCAATCTTCACAAATTACAGGGAGCAAATACATTTAACTCGAGTTTAGTTTCAGTAGGTTTAAAATAGAGAAAGCATTCCATTAAACTCCATAATGAGTTCGAACTTTTTTCAAAAGTGAGAAAAATGTAAGGAAAAGGAAGGAAGTAATTAATATGCAAGTCACATAGTGGTAACAACCAAGAAGTAGAGATGTTCTGTGATTCAGAAGGGAGAAAAGACTACATAATACAAATACTACCCTCCTATTACCCATCTCACCCATCTCCCAGTGTTATTCTGTCTTTACCTTGTTTAGAAATTACTGTGAAAACTTTTGGAGACTTGGTTATCTGTAGACTTATGTGTGGAGGAAGCAAACTGGCATTTATTGAATAGCTCTTATGCTATGTACTTTGTATGTATGTTTGTACAAATTGTTTTTTTTTCATTCTTGGAGCTGCATATTGTACAAATAAGTAAACTAAAGCTCATCAAAAGATGTTTCACATGGTCATACAGCTGGCGAAACTCTCAGGCTAGGGCATAAACGATCTTTCTGCCTGCAGAGGCCTGTTCCTCCAGCAGTACCCCATTGTGTCTGTGTACTCCACACACAATTAGCAAGGCCCTACTAGCAGTCAGATCATCGTAGCAGTGGTTTATCCCTAGGCAGAGCTAGCCTGCCATAAGAGTCTCTTACAGAGTATTTTTCTTATATTATACTGCCTAAATTTCAGCTTTAGAGGTTTATATTTGCAAGGTATCGCTGCACAAATTCTTGTTCCAAAAACTAAAACTGCTGGTTTGAGATCTTTGTTGAGCAGTTACAGAGGTTAAATAGGTGACTGTGGGATGGCCTTAGAGCCAGACATTTATTGAGAACATTGTAACCTAGGGCTCATACTCTGACTAAAGCAACTTCCTGGCAAACTATGTTTTGCGAATCAGTTCATGAATTGTTAACTTGTCTGTGTAAACAAATAATAAAATAAAAAAGAGTTTAAAGTTTTCTTAGGACTCCTGAGGGAGAAGACAAGGCACAGTGGAAGTGCTAGAGAGCCACCTGTGCTTGTAGTCACACACGCTTCCCAGGCAGGTGCCAAGCCTGTTGGCACACACAGATAACAAGTAAGACAGACGTTTGTGGAATAAGCAGCGCACACATGCCTGTCTTGGGCTCTGTTGAGGCACTGACATTAGAAGCTTAAAGTAGTATTTCTTAATGGCAGTACTACTTTCCTAATGGCTGGAAAATTGAGTGGTAGGCTGAGTTTACCCAGTGTCAAAGGGCCCACTTCCTAAGTATATTCTAAAATGTATTCCAGACCGGGCGCAGTGACTCACGCCTGTAATCCCAACACTTTGGGAGGCCAAGGTGGGCGGATCACTTGAGGCCAGGAGTTTGAGACCAGCCTGGCCAACACGGCAAAACCCCATCTCTACTAAAAAAAAAAAAATTAGCTGGGCATGATGGCACATGCCTGTAATCCCAGCTACTCGGGAGGCTGAGGTAGGAGAATTGCTTGAACCTGGGAGGTGGAGTTTGCAGTGAGCTGAGATCGCGTCACTGCACTCCAGCCTGGGCAACTCTCTCTCAAAAAAAAAAAAAAAAAAACTGTATTCCAGAGAATATCTTAAGAACAAAAAGTGTTCTGAGATTAAATAAATTTGGGAAACATTGGTTTTTACAAAGGCAAAGTAGATTTTTCTATTGCAGGATTGCTTATTATATATTTATTGTTTTAATAGCAATAAATATTGTTACTCCACGAAAGTGAATACTTGGTAAATGTCATCTTTCAAACCTGACGCTGGAAAATTTTCATTCAGTTTCCCAGGAGCTAGTGTTCTGTGAAACACACATCAGGAAATGCTAAACTGGAGACTGTTAAGATAATGAGTATCTCAAACTGTGGCTGAGTAGGATTTCTTTTTTTTAAGAGACAGAGTCTCACTATGTTGTCCAGGCTGGATTTGAACTCCTGGGCTTAAGCAGTCCTCCCATGTTGACCTCCTAAGTAGCTTGGACTACAAGCACATGCCATCGTGCCTGGCCAGTTCCTTAGAATTTTTAAATTCAATACAGATGGAGTAGGCTGAAAGAGCAGTGGTAATCAGATATACAAAAAAGGAGAAAAATGAAAAACTTTGGACGTTTAGAATAATCTTTAATCTGTCTCACTTGAGTAAGATCTAAATGTGATTCGCTTCTTAATGGTAGCTGTGATCACTAGCCAGAGCAGGCCACCCAGTGAGGAGTGTTATTATTTGTATTGGCCTAATTCACAATGGTAGATTTGAAATGTGTGCTTTGAATATTTAGGTGATACTCTTCAACAGTGGGTCAATTTTAAGAAATGTTGACAGCAGAATCACTCCTTATCCTTGCACTTTTCACAGGGAAGTGAGCCTCTTGAACCCTCATACATAGTGGGGCATGTGGCCTCAGCACCCAAAGAACAAAACCTGACTACTTTATTCAATGACGGGGAGCACAGTCAGGTATGCTTTCCATGGTGTCCACGGTGACAGCCAATCCCCAGTCTACTTCGTCATTTCAAAACTAGTCTAAGTCGAAATTGATAGGGAAAAACTCCACTCGATCCTGAAATTGCTTTCTAAGCATCTTTGTGATCTTAGCTCTGGGGCCTGACTTTGTCTTCTTTGTCTTTTTTATGGATCATAGGGGGAAATTACAGATTGACTGTTTATTATAATCTTTCCTGTTTTAAATCACAGGGTCTTAAAAATGATTTCGTTCGGAATATTCTTTGGACGTTTGAAGATATCCATATGTTGGTTGGCTCCAACATGCCCATATTTGGAGGAGGCAGATACCCAGCAGTCAGCTTACGTCTCAGGTAAACCAAACATCGTACCCCTTCTCAAGTTTACGGTATTTAACTTCTTCCTTTAGAATCTGTTCCATCAGGCTGAGGTTGCAGTGAGCCAAGATCATGCTACTGTACTCCAGCCTAGGCGAAAGAACAAGACTCTTGTCTCAAAAAGAGAAAGAATCAGTGTTCCATCTGTTTGGGCATCTTCCTCTTTCTCTAAGTTTTTTCACCTCCCTCCTTCCCCTGCCAGTTGAAATGGCCACATTAAGGAAGGAACTATAATCAACAAATGCTCAAAGGCAGGCCTATAGCTGAGTCTTCATTCTAGACCTCATTGAATAGAGCCAGAGGTTTGTTGGACTGAACTAGTCTTAGGTCTGAATCTACAACTTGTGAGAATATTCAAGACAGTTTATTTAATTAGTTAGAGAGCTTCCTACTAACTACTTGTGAGCATTTTGCTTAATGTTCCACATGTATTTGTTGACATTAGCCAATGTGAATTCTAACCTAAGCATGGTCTTGTATGGTATTCAGTCTTTCTCAAGTTGTGTGAGGAGCAGGCAGTAGGCTCACAGTCCTTTCCTATCATATTATCTTCTATTCTTACTGAAAACTTATCAGTGTCAGTTGGAAATACAAGCAAGCTTTTGGAAATTTGTTAAGTATAGCACAACCACTGGGCTGCATGTGCATATCTTATCAGAAAAGAAAGCATAGATGGCATTTTCTATCTAGAGAGGACAGCTTAAAATACTTAAATGGTGAAATAACTTTCAGATGATTCATTTCCTTAATTAAACCAAATAACGCTAGAAATGTATATTTTTAGGGATAACAACAAACCAATTAATGTGCTAACTGGAATTGACTATTGGTTGGACAACTTGATATGCAATGTACCAGAACTTGTGATGTGTTTTCATGTAAACGGAATTGTACAGGTAAGATACAGTGTGATTTTTGTAATCTCTCAAATGCAAATTGGTACAGAGAGTTCCTCACCAAAGTCTTTATGGCCTTAAAGTACTAAGGTACATTTTTGGCAGGGAAGATAGCTGTGAATAAACTGAATTTGAGTGTACATTTAAGTTGGTGATAACAGAATTCTAGATGTTTTAGAAGTATAATTTTACAGGTAATTTGGAGGAAGTTCATAAATGTATGAAAACTGCATTTGTAGCCATAGAAGTCTAATTTTAATGCCAAGCACTCATTAATAATTAACTGAAAGTGTCTATACAATGGAGGCGTTTCTTCATTATGTAACTATCTACTCAGTACATGCAAAATTTTAGGGAAAGATCTTGTAAAAATTGTGTATGGTAGATAGCTTATATAGCAAATTCTTATTCAGCATAATCTATTTAGAAGACATGTATCCCCATTATAAGTGTTGGGGGAGGCCAGGCATGTTGGCTCATGCATGTAATCCCAGGCTACTCAGGAGACTGAGGCAGGAGGATCACTTGAAGCTGAGAGTTCAAGACCAACCTGGGCAATGTAGCAAGACCCTAACTGTAGAAAAAAACCCCACACGCTTAGCTGGGCATGGTGGTGCTTGTCTGTAGTCCCAGCTACTTGGGGGCTTGAAGCAGAAGGATCACTGGAGCCCAGGAATTTGAGGCTGCAGTGAGTTATGATCGTGCCTCTGTACTCCAGTATGAGTGACAGAGCAAGACCCCGTCTCAAAAAATAAAAAATTTAGAATTTAAACAATAAATAATGGTTGAAGGAAAACAAAGAATAAGCTTGGTTGTTACTCAGAAAGAGATAATCTAATGGGAAATAATATGCAGAGAAAACAGTAGGAGACAGATAAGAATGAGAAGTGTAATAACACACACAGACGTCTAGATCATCAGAGAAGGGGCTGAGCACTAACATTGGAAGAAAGACTTTGTGGAAGAAGGGGCATCTTCACTGAGTCCTGAATAATAGGTAGTATCTCAAAAAATAAGAGCTGGATTTTAAAAGTCTAGTGTAAATACATGAAAAGATTGATAATAAATCCAGCTAGGGAACACAGGATTTAGGTAGCAGAATAGCTGCAAATAAGGTTGGAAAAGTCATGATCAAATGATGGAGATCTTAAATGTTGAGCTAAGGAGTATGGACTTGGTTCAGTTGGTAATCTGGAATCAGTGAAGGCTTTGCATCTAGGAGGGGAAATTTGTTGTGTTAGAATATTAATTTAGAGATAGCATATAGGATAAACAAGGAGGACTTAGAGACAAGAAAACCGGAGGCATTGTACCATTTTGCAAATAGTATAATGTACTTCCACTAGAGAAGAACTGTTAAGAATCAACAATGGTAAGAATAGATAGCATTTATTGAGTGCTTATTTGATCCCAGCACTTTGCTGAATGCTTTAAATGCTTTACCTTATTTGATCTTCTTAGCTACCTCACATGCTGTTATTCCTATTTGATGGAAAGAGAGACTGAGGATCAAGGAGCTCAAGTGAGTTGCCCAGGGTCACCTTAGTAGTGAGTGGCGGTGCCAGTCTTTGTGCCTCTCTCTGGCTGAGGACATGCTTTGAACCATTGTATTCCAACCCAGTGATTCTTAACCTGGTTGTGCATCAGAATCACTTGTGGTCTCTTAAAAAATGTTCTTGCTTGGGCCCCCAGTGATCGAGTATCAGTAGGATGTGCACCTCTTGTCTTTTCAGAAAGTCTGGTATATGATTCTGGTTTGCAGTCTTGATTGAAAACCACTGTTAGACCATCTCCCTAAATGGCAACATTTAGTGGGAGGCTGGGGTGGGAGTGGGGAGCAGGAGAAAAGAGAGAGGCAGATAAAGCGTTAACAAGGCGGAGGGGAAGAGGAGTCAAAGGGGATTCCAGGGTTTAGGGGCTAGAATAATGGTGGTGTCATTTAGTGAGATGAGGATGTTGAATTGGTTTAGACAGGGAAGATAGTATGTTTTTGTCACATGTTCAGTTTGAGGAAAGTATAAAAATGTCTAGAGAGCATTTTGAAGTTGCAGCCATTAGAGAAATAAATTGAAGCATCATCTACCTAGATACTGTCAGATTTTGTCACCTGGGAATCTATGAAAATCAGGCATTGGAGCCTCTTCCCATAGGGATAAAAATAGAAGAGCATTTAGAGAGAGAGAAGGAGAACAAGAATAGCGCAGATTAAAATATGGGAAAGGAGTGTTGAGGAAGGAAATAATCAACATTGGGGACTTCAGTGAACAAAGTGGGGTGAAAATCAACCTCAGACGATTGTTTGGTCTTACATTCCAGTTGATTTAAAGTTGCTAGTTTTAGAGTACTTCAGAAAATGTGGTAGGAGGTGTTTAGGAAAGTGTGCACAGAAGACAAACAAGAAAAATGCAAAGGCACTTTTAAAATAGTGGTAGTAATGTCCATGAAGCCTTTACTCGTATTGCCACCCCCATACCCGTCTGCTCCATCCCTGTGAAGTAGTAAAGTCCATAGATAAGGGAAGAGAAGTGTCTGCCAGAAACGTTTCCTAGATGATTCTCCTTGAGCCACCGACTCTAGTATCTAGCAAAAGAAAAGGCCAGAAATACATGTGTTTTAAAATCTTGCTGGGTAAAGCCTACCTTAATTGACCATCTTCCCAGTTGAAAACATTAAAGTGGAGGAACAGTATTCAGTATGATTTGTTCCATGTTAGAACAGAAATCAGATCATGCCTAAATCTGAGGTTCTAAATCTGATAGTGATTCTCTGTTGAAATTACCCACTAGTGAGCTGCCCTTGCTGATGGGGTGGATAAGATTCCTTTGGGAGGCTGCAGCAGAAAACAGATTAAAAACCACGGGTTTAAACGCTTTCATGCTACACAGGTCTCTATTTGCAGGACTTCTGCATTTGGTTGCTTTTTTAAAAGAAAGGTGTTGTTTCCTCGAGTTTTCTCTTAAACGGCTTTCCATCTGTCCGTGTTTTACAGAAATATGAAATGATAAAGACAGAAGAAATTCCCAATTTGGAAAACTCGAATTTTTCTACCAAAGTCATAAAAGACATTGCACAGAATATTTTATCATTTTTGAAATCTAATTGTACCAAAGAAGGACATACCTATTGGCTCTTTAAAGGTAAGCTATTAATACTTCTTGAGTGAACAATAATTGATTTGGGTAACTGCTATAAAATGAGGCTTGTTTTTCTTTCCAGCAAGTGGCAGTGATATAGTGAAGCTCTATGACCTCACTACTCTTTGTGAAGAAACTGAAGACAAATACCAAAATCCATTCACAATGCCAGTGGCCATTCTCTTGTACAAGTGAGTGCCTTAAGAATTTTAGATGAAGAAGTAGCCTTATGTAAAGTTTTAAAGCATACAGCCACAGTATCCAAACTAAGGTTTTTAAATGCTTTTAGGTTTTCATAGTAGCGGGAAAGATATAAAATACACATTGTACCAAATATTACTCAGCTTTCTTATGACACAATAGTGTAAACATTTTGGGGGTGGTGGGTAAAGTGTAAAGTGTAATATTTTGTTGTTTCTTACAGCTCTTTGTTGGAAAGAGACAAGAGCACTCCTAGACTTGAGTCTTGCAGACAGTGATGAATGGTGGGCAGTAAAGTTGATATAAACTCTTTTTTTAGGGTTGCTTGCAACATGATGATGAAGAAGAATCAAAATAAGAAACACTATGGAACTATTAGAACGTTGCTTCTTAATTGTCTTAAATTACTGGACAAAAGCAGGCATCCTCAAGTAAGAGTAACATTTATGTATTCTCTAAAACAGTTCTAGCATTCTAACAGGGAATTGTTACCTGGACAGTAAAGCTTCCTGATTCCTATTCTGTAACTGCCCTATTCAGTGTGGTAGCCATTAGCACATGACATGTGGGTGTTGATCACTTAAAATGTGCTTTGTCTGAATTGACATGTGCTGTCAGTGTAAAATACACCCTGAATTTTGAAGGTTGGATATCTGTACATATTACATGTTGAAATGCAATGTTATATATATTGAATTAAATATGTTTAAGTTAATTTCTCAGATTCTACTTCTTTTTTTTTTTTTTTTTTTTTTTCGAGACAGAGTCTCACTCTGTCACCCGGGCTGGAGTGCAGGGGTGCGATCTCTGCTTACTGCAAGCTCCGCTTCCTGGGTTCATGCCGTTCTCCTGCCTCAGCCTCCTGAGTAGCTGGGACTACAGGTGCCTGCCACCACGCCCGGCTAATTTTTTGTATTTTTGTAGAGACGGGGTTTCACTGTGTTAGCCAGGATGGTCTCGATCTCCTGACCTCGTGATCCGCCCGCCTTGGCCTCCCAAAGTGCTGGGATTACAGGCGTGAGCCACCGCGCCAGGCCTCCACAGATTCTACTTTTTAAATGTAGCTACTAGAAAATTTAAAATTTCGTATGTGACTCATGTTACGTTTCTCTTAAACAGCACTGCTCAATAAATTTAGAACTCATGGAATTCTAACAGTAGTGCTCTTAGTTCTTTGTTTTGTTGCTATTAGACCTTGTTATCACTTTATTAATATAAATAAGAGTTCACATTCCACACTTAAGGATATTAAAGCATCTCTTAAATAAAAGCTAGTAACATTTGTTTTAAAGAGAGGGGGAAAAAGCATCTCTTAAAATATTCCCTCAGTCATGCTCCCCACAATTTTATACCATCCTTACCCTTGGTTGTTTGCTTTATAACTTTATTTTTCACTGTAAGGCTAATGGTTGTATCCTGTTCAAATCAGTAAAGGTATGTAGGATACGCAATTTTTCTTCGAAGAGCCAAAGTAATTTTGTAGCCGCATTTGATTTAGAGATAAAGATTATGCTAGACCAAACTCAGAAATTTTTTTGAAGAAAAATAGTAAAACATTTTGTTTCTGACTGAAATATCTAATTGCTGACTGAGGTGGCAGTGTTTAGTGGAATTTGAGTGGTTTATGTGGATGTTAGAAAATGGTGTTAAGACTATTGTCTGCGATTAAGAACTGATAAATAATAGAATGGGATAAATGATCGTATATAAATGCTAATTTTAAGAGATATCAGAATGGACTTTTCCCTTGTTAATGTAATTTTTTTTTTTAGAACCATAGATTGTATAATAAATATTAATTGCCTATTATAGAGAAACTTGAATTAATTTATAGTTTGTAAGGACAAATTCTGGTTTCCCACTTGGTATAGGGTGGTATTAATATTTGTTAATATTTTAGATATGACACTCTATACTCAAAAGCCTTTGTTTGTCTCCAGTGAAATTCAGTTGACACCTTTTAAGAGAGAGGGCTCAAGGTGGAGTAATTTCAGGAAATAGGAAATGCGTCAACCTATAAAGATTTTGTGGAGCATACCCAGAGTATTGGTAGCTTTGAACTGGGAACATTTCTGTGTGTGTTACAGTCTATATGGTGGAAACAGCCGGTGTGCCGACCTCCTTCTAAAATTTGTTAGTATGGTATTAAAATTCATGTATTTTTTTATGACAGTAATTTACACATATTTCTCTCTTTTTCATAAGATTATTGCTTCCGCCAATTACATGCTTTCAGAACTTTTTCAATTGGATGAACCTAAAAAGGAAGAAAATTCAGAATCTCCTTTAAACGAGAATTCTGATGAAAGTTATAGTGAAGAGGAGGAAGAGATGCCCGACAGTGATGAAAATGGATCCTATAGCACCAGCTCTGATCCATCGGATGATAGCAAAGCAGTAGCTATAATCAAGTCTGTTGGAGAACTGTCGGTACCAGAAAAATACAAATCTATTCATCAAATTAGAGTAAGCCTTTAGAATTTATATTAAATTGTTATCAAGGAAACATAATTGTTAATCGAATATAGTTAGCCCTTCAAAAGATACCATTGCTTCAATAAATCTTTCATGGTCCAGCATCTAATAATCATTAGTTTTCTGAATTCTAAAACTTGGCTTTATAGTATTGTTCCACGATAACTGACCCACATTATGCAAGCCTATAGTGGACAGATGAGTAAACCAGATACCTGTCTATTCTTATGTGAAGGATTTTCCTCTCCAGTGACCAGTGTGTAGTCATAGTCTTGTCTCCTTACTAGGGCACTTCTGTCCAGTTTTGGGGTTGCTGGGAAATTACATATATAGGTTGCTTGGTGAACATAGAATTAGGGTAGAGAAGGAGGTGGCTCTTGGAGCTGTGTATGGTGAGATCTGGTACATTATCGCTGTGCTATATAATACAGTACTTTTTTCGTGACTCTGGTGGTCATGTCTGCCGTATTGGACATGTCTCTGCCCTGGAGAGGACCAGACAGATTTCTCCCGCTGTGGGTTGCCCTGACTGTCCTTCTACCATCAGTGTATCTCCAGGCAGTATATACCTTACAGCATACCATCTCCCTATGATTAGATCCAGGCCAACCTTAAGAGTTCTGGCTGTTTCCTGAACTGAAATACAGTTGTATTTACAGATAACCTCTTAATTTAAGCACTGAGTGTAACTTTCAGATGGAAACTTTAAGCAAGTTTTTGAGGGGCTATCTCTGTCACCCTAAAACATTGCCCATCTTTCTGACCTTCACTTGCCCCATTGGTTTATCATGGTCATGCTGCCTTTTTTTTCTCAGAAGCATCAAGATTATGCTCATTGGAGGGCCTTTGTATTTTCTGTTGCTTCTGTTTGGAATGTACCTACCCTAGGTCTGTTCATGGCTGCCTTTTTTAAGGCTTAAGTGTTGACTGAAATGTTGCCTCTTCAGGGAGATGTTCCCTGACCACTCTGGCCAAAGCGTGCTCTACTTTTTTGTCCTTCAAGGAGCCTATCTGTTCCTGAAGTTCTTATTTTTATGTTTGTCTTGCTTCACTAGAATGTAAGTTCCCTGCAGGTATAGACACTCTATCTCCAATGTCTAGAACACATTATGGGTGCTCAATAAATATTTGACTCAATGACTGCAGGAAAAAGTCATTAACTGTCCATCTAAATTTTAGTTCACTTTCAGCTTGAACTTCCACAGTGGAGTGAAAAAATGTTCTGGTTATAGTCATTGATTGCAAAAGTTACGTGTATATGGAATACCGCATTGTAACACTAGGCCGTGGACTTAACGGAACAATTAGGTAATAATTAAAGATGTAATGAGTTAGTGTCACTATTTTTCACAGATAGCACTTTCTGTCAGTATCTGAAGCACTCAAAAAATGCAGTGTTAGTATTCATATAAACATGTCTTTAGTTGGCCTTTCCTTATCCTTATTGAATGACTTTGCAGTATGCACAGTCAGCATGAGCTCCAGAGTCCCAGCTCCCACTCACTCACCGTGTCCTCAGACAAATTGCTAAACTGTCTGTGCTTGCTTTTCTTCTGTGCAATGACAACAGTCGTTCCAACCCCACGGGATTCAGCGAAATGAAATGCTTCACAGAAGCCCCTACACGTAATATCCTTCTTAGTTGGAGGTTGCTAGCTGGTTTTGCTCCTTAATTAAGCAAATAAATTAACAAGAATATTAGTGAAACTTGTTATTTCTAAATTGACGCTAATTGTTAATTGTGTTTTGCCTAGTATCGGTGCTAATTATGAGTGGAGCTGACCTACTAAATGAGGTCTATATTTGTCTAAAACATTACTACTCTAGTTCTTGCTTTTTTGTCATAGTAGAATTATATTTAAAATTATAAGTACTTAAAGCAACATATATGTTGTAAGATCTTTTTAAGCAAGATTTTTGTTGATAATGCTTGCAGTAATTTAATCTTCAACAAAAACAATATGTTGACCTTAATACATTGGTAGTGTATTCATAATTTTACATGTTTGTTCCTCAAGCCCAGTTGTGCATTTCCAGTTTGCCATGACACAGAAGAGCGCTGTAGACTTGTGCTGAGCTATGTTCTAGAGGTAAGTTTAAGTTTAGTCTTCACTTTTTCAGTAAAGTTGGTACTTGATATGCAAATTACACTTGTTTGTTGGTGTCTGAATGTTATTCCGAATTGTGTTCTGCTGCAATTTTTTTTTCTGTAAGCATAAAGTGATAATCAGGTTCATTTTTCCGAAATATTTCAGATCAAAGTTTTTAAAAGTCTGTTTCTGAGATGGAAATTTCTAAATTACTAAATTCTAAACATATTCAGTAGTCCAGATACTGTCTTATATTTAGTTTTCAGTTGACCTGAAGTTAGGTATATAGTGAATGCTTTTCCTTTTTTTGAAGGGTTTAAAATCTGTCGATAGCAGCATCAAAAAAGAAAGCGACCTCCCAGCAGCTGACCCCAGCACTCCAATCCCGTTAAAATATGAAGACGAATCCACAAGAGGGGGTCCCGAGGGGCTAGAGAAGCAGATGGCCTTGTTTTTGGACAAAAGTAAGTTGAATTGATGTGCAAATAAGGCCTTCAATAGAATAATATACTGGTTCTTTATCAACAGCAGACTTAATGTCAATTAAGACATTCATTGCAAGGCATTGAGAAAAAGATACGTGAACTGGAAGTAGGGGTAATACTGTTTCATTTGAAATATAAAAAGGATATTTTTGATATTTCATGGACATTTATAGTAAGAACATAAGGAGCCTGCATCTTCCCGTTACCCACAATGAGGAACTAATGCCTCAGCCTGGTGGAGTTCTCAGAAATTGCTGCTTCAGTAAAAGCACTGGAGTGTGTAGGTGCCACAGACTTAGGAGCCCAACTGACTAACTTCATATCTTGGCTTTGCTAGGGCAAGTTGTTCCACTTTGAGTCACTATTTATCTCTTTCAAAATAGAAACGATAATAATGGCTTCTTTAAAGGGTTGTTAGAATGATTAAATGGTTAATATATGTAAAGTGCTCAGAACAGTGTACATAATAAGCGCTTATAGAAGTGTAGGCTGTTGTTACTGTGCAGCATTTGAATAAGCTACAAACGTCACTTTTAAATTACCTAGTTTGTTCTTCAGGAATATAACATCATGAAGAACATATGGACTTTGAAGCAGAAGCTGTGAATTTCTTCTTTATTTTAACCTAAGTTGTATTTCTTTTTCCAACCTTATTTCTTTCCCCCTTTTAAATCAGTTTCAAGTGTTAAAAAAAGAAAGAAAGAAAGAAAGAAAGAAATGTAGAAAGCCTGTATGTTTGCAATACGTTTGAATCACAGTGGAAGTGCTTTCTGGACCCTTCTTTTCCTGAACAAACATGGTGGAGGTAGGAGAGGAATAGATTTATTTCCCCAGCATTTATGTAGTCATGCTTGTATGCCAGGCTTCAGCCTATAGGCAGTAAGGAGATCACACCAGGACTTTTGCCATTCTTTTTTTCTGAAATGCCTTTTCTGTCTCTTCCTCCTTCTCTGTCTCTCCTGTTGAAAATCCTGCTCAAGCTCAGAATCTCCATGCTTCCCTCTGTTCTCCATCAGAATTACTTGATTCTCTTACCACTTTGTCCTGTGAGCCTGCCTTATGTCACAGTTCCTGCGTTAAATGGTTTTACACACACATGCACACACAAACACAGTTGTGAACAAGAACTTCTTACTTAATTTTAGTTTCTCACAATATCTCTTACTCACAGATGATGCTTATATCAGCAGAGGAAAAAAATCCATACACACATCAAACCATAATGAAGACTAAGTATCTTTCATCGCCTTGAAAGACTTGGGTTCTAGCTGATTAAAAAATGAGAAACCTTCAAGCTGGGGGAAAGGGGGGTGCGTTTCTGTTATTTGTGGAGCAAAATGTTCCACAGTATTTTGTTCTTTCTCTGTTAATTACACTTTACATATTTTGTTGTGGTTTATGTTATCAAGCATAGAGGCCATATAACTTCATGTCAGTTATATGTTTCCAGTGCCTGGCACAGTACTTGCCACAAAAATGATTATTTGTTGAGTATAAAGAAGGTAGTGATGGGTTGGACTTTAAATAAAGAATATTCCTGATAGAGGAAACAGTAAACTAAGATGGGAGATAGGAAAAACAGGCATCTTTACAGGTGACAAGTAGTAACTTAACATTGGCTGACGGGGTAGTAGGATGGACAAGTAGAAAGTGAGACTGAGAAACATGCAACTAGTTTAGGCTAAGCTAAGTGGGAAGAAGCCATTTTCATGTTTGAGGACAGGCTTTCACAATGATCTAAGCTGTGCTGTAGGAAGGTAAACTTTGACAGGTTGACACATAGACTGGAGAAAGGAGACAGGTGTCACTCATGAGGTTAGCTATGTCAGTGACACTAGAAGAGAATGACAGAGTTGCCGATGTCAGGGAAGCAGAAGGCCTTGGAACTCCCAAGTGAGAGTCTTTTAACACAGCCGTTTTACTCCAGTGTGTTTAAGCAGTAAAGCATAATATTTACCAGTCTTGTCACAATAGCACCTAAGTCTAGAGTGTTTCTATCAAGAAACAGAAAATATTTTTTGTGCGTGAGACTTACAGTCAAGTGTGCTGTCTTTTTTTTCTCTCCATGTCACAGTGGGCTCCCTTCAGAAGGGCAATTATTCCAGTCTATCTGGAATGATCCCTGGCTCTTGGCAACATAAAATGAAACTTCAGCTGATTCTCAAGTCATCGAAGGCCTATTATGTTTTGTCTGATGCTGCCATGAGTCTTCAGAAATATGGAAGAGCATTACGCTACATTAAATTAGCTTTGCAAAGCCATGGTAAGCCACTGTACATGAATATGTTTACTAGGCACTGGGAAAGGAGAACAGAGAAGGCAGCTGAATCACAGTGGAAGTTTACTCCTGTTTCTGTTGTATATCTTTATTTTTAAATGACTCTTTCCAATCCTGTGTGTGTTACCTTCTATTTTAGTTTCTGCTCAATGGTTTAACGTCTCTTTGCTTTGAAATACATGAAGCTGTAATATGTATTATTGGACATAAAATAAACAATAGCTACAGTGGTACAAAGTGTTCTGCTGATAACACAGTTTCTTCATATTTCCTGTGGTCATTAATTTTTTCTGCATTTGTGTTTTTTCTTATTCCCGCTCTTTCTAAACAGATACTTACTGCTGCCTCTGCACCAATATGCTTTCCGAAGTGCTGCTGTTTCTCTCTCAATATTTGACACTTTGTGGTGATATCCAACTAATGCTGGCCCAGAATGCAAATAATAGAGCAGCACACCTTGAAGAGTTTCATTACCAAACAAAAGAAGACCAGGAGATCCTGCATAGCCTTCACAGAGAGTCCAGTTGCCAAGGTGTGCCACAGACTTGGACCACGTGGTTCATGGTGGGACTATGCAGTCTAGCTCATGCTTATTTGAGTCTTCAGAAAAGGGACAGAAATATTAGAGTTTTGATATTTGCTTTGTATTTATTTATTTATGTATTTATTGAGATGGAGTTTCACTCTTGTTGCCTAAGCTGGAGTGCAATGGTGCAGTCTTGGCTCACTGCAACCTCTGCCTCCCGGGTTCAAGCGATTCTCCTGCCTCCGCCTACCAGCTAGCTGGAATTACAGGCATGCGCCACCATGCCTGGCTAATTTTGTATTTTTAGTAGAGACAGGGTTTCTTCGTCTTGGTCAGGCTGGTCTCGTACTCCTGGCCTCAGGTGATCGCCCACCTTGGCCTCCCAGGGTGCTGGGATTATAGGTTTGAGCCACTGTGCCTGGCCTGCTGTTTTATTCGTTTCTTAATTTTAAAATTAAACATAATCTTGTGTATTTGTATGAAATGGTTTTTAAGTATTTTATAATTACTGTTTATATAACTAGAACTAACTATAAAGTAAGATATGAAGACAGTTGTGTGTCAACTTTTTTTTTTTTTTTTAGAGACACAGTCTTGCTCTGCTGCCCAGGAGGCTGGAGTGCAGTGGGGCGATCTTGGCTCGCTGCAGCCTCTACCCCCGGGTTCAAGTGATCCTCCCATCTCAGTCTCCCAAGTAGCTGGGACTAGTACATGCGCCACCACACGTGGCTAATTTTTGTATTTTTATTAGAGACAGAGTTTCACCATGTTGCCCCAGACTGGTCTCAAACTCCTCAACTCAAGCGATCCTCCCGCCTTGGCCTCCCGAAGTGCTGGGATTACAGGCATGAGCCAATGCGCCCGGCCTTGTGTCAGCTTTTTACACTCTTCTTTTCATGAGGTTCTTCTAGGTAACACTTGTAGGCAGCTAACGAAGCCATGGGTTTCCTTTTGAAAGGTATAACAGTTGATGAAGATGGTTCATTACCTTCTGAATGATTCCTTGGGGCTGAAATAAAGTGATCATTGTTTTTAGTGTTAGTTCATAGCCAGCGTCTTACTGAATATGTCACTGTGTTTGGAATTATCAGGCTTTAAAACTGGGAAATAGAGTAATCCGATCCGCAGCAGCGCTATCCCTCCCTCTTACCTCAGCACAGTTGTGTGAGCACGCTGCCATTAAGACAGGGAACGAAGTAAAAGATGAGTCTTCTGAAGGTGCTTCTGTGATGTCTCATGGGGTTGTTTTATTATGCTCTTAAATTGTTACACTAGATATTACTTGATGTTTGTCTCCCAGAGTTTCAGACAGTCCACAGCTGGAGGGGTGTGCGGGGGGAGAGGGGAAATGTGTTATTTTCTAGTATTTTTGCCCTTTGCCCTTTCTTCCCCTCTCTCCGTCTTTCTCAAATGATCATTTTTTGTGGATGTAGTAGGAAAGTCCTCAGTGTATTTTTACTACTCCCATCATAGCAATTCGAGTTAAATACTTCTTTTTACTCCAGTTCCCACTTTGATGGCATTTTTAATCTTCTGAGGGCATCTGTAGCAGCTTCTTCAGTGACTTACAGTTCATATTGACACATTATTTCAAGAACTATTTCCATTAATTAAAAATAACAACTTTGTGTTAGTGGACAACTTTAGGTCTGCCCTAATAAACAAGCGTACCTGGGAAAACCTGGATCACAGGAATTGTGTGATATTCATAGGCAGGAAAATATTTTTATCCAACATTAATATCCCAAGAAATATAATTTTATAAATAAAGAGATCTTTATTATGAAACTTAAATATTGTTGTATTGATTGAATCTTAGTATACTTATACCGTATTGCATTTTTTATTACTTAGAATTTAGAATCTCAGGTTCGTGTAGATACTGAGGAAGAAGGAATCACATGACTCACATTGATGTATCCCTTTTTTCTTTTCAGGATTTGCATGGGCAACTGATTTGTCTACAGACTTAGAAAGTCAACTTTCTGTTAGTTGTAAATGTTATGAGGCTGCTAATGAAATCTTGCAATTTAGTGACTTGAAAAGCCAAAATCCAGAACACTATGTACAAGTATTGAAGAGAATGGGTAACATTAGAAATGAAATTGGAGTGTTTTACATGAATCAGGCTGCTGCATTACAGAGTGAGAGAGTAGGTGAGTATTTCTTTAGATTCCTCTCTTTATTGCCTGTTCTCTTAGAAAATTATGCTAATTTTGTATGAGTTAAGCAAAGAACGGTGGCACTTGATTTTATGTCATAAAGAGGTGCTTTGTTAGAGAACCTCTTATTATTTTTAAGAAATAGAATTAGGAAAACATGATTTTTCCCTTGGAATTAATTATTTCAATGTTCTTCATTCTCACTTTTGTACTCAGTCCATCTGATCAATTTAGAAGCAAATGGGACATCCAATCATGTGCCAGGCTGTGTGTTGGATATGGAACTGGCTAGAATATGGTCCTCTCTCCATTTGGGAAGCTGGATAGGAACACAAAGAACGCTGTGGATGAGTACAGATGAAGTATAATGGGAGACTGGGGAAAGAAGACATTTGTGGAGGTCATAAGTTAGAGGGCTTTTGGGAAAGTGTCATTGAGCAGGGTGGTGCGGGGTGTGTAGTGTCAGCTGGTAAATGTGAGGAAAGGAGGGTGCTCTAGACCGAGGAGGCGGTGTTAGGAAGAAGCCAGGGATCTCAGAGGGTGCAAGTGTACGTTTAGAGGGAGCAAGAGGCCTGTGTGAGGAAGATGGGGGATAGTGGGTAAGTAAGATGCGGGATGGTGTAGTAAGATGCGGGATGGTGTAGTAAGATGTGGGATGGTGTAAGTAAGATGTGGGAGTAAGATGTGAGATGGTGAATCATTTGGGCCCATGTTGAATTTGAGTTCACTATGGAACGTGTATGTGAAAGGTATAATTTAGTAGTCAGTTTGAAGTGTGCTAAGAGCTGTAGGGCTATCGAGACAGACTGAGAGCCATTCACGTAAAGGTAATAGTTGAAGCTGTGAGAATAGATGAGAATGTAAAGGCTGGACACAGGGAGAGAACAGAAAGGGGCTGAGGTAGAACTGAGGTTAGCAGGTAAGCTGAACATCTGTGGGCCTTTGGTTTTTTGTTTGTTTGTTTGTTTTTGTTTTTGTTTTTTAAGAGACAGGGTCTTACTCTGTCACCCAGGCTAGACTGCAGTGGCATAATCATAGCTTGCCGCAGCCTCGAACTCCTGGGCTCAAGCAATCCTCTCACCTCAGCCTCCCAAAAAAAATTTTTTTAGAGATGAAGTCTTGCTATGTTGCCCAAGCTGATCTCGGACTCCTGGCCCCAGGCAGTCCTCATGCTTTGACTTCCCAAAGTTCTGGGATTAAAGGCATGAGCCACTGCACCCAGCCTGTGTGCCTGTTGATCTGTGAATAATGCTTGGCACTTAGGGATACAGATGTTGCCCTCAAAGAGTTCCTTGCTAGTGGGAGAACCTGTGCATTTAAGGTGCATCTGGAGGGACAGTCAGTGAGGGAACCTGGGAAGTGGTCGTCAGGAAGCTAGGGAAATTGGATACAACACAGGTTGTAATCTCTTCAAACTCCATGGGAACCATGCTTTTGGATCTTCACAGAATGACAATTTGCTCAGATGTTTTTCTTTGCTTATTTGAATATCATTTGGTTAATAGTGAAGAGGGTTATACTTAAGTGTTGTACAGTAGACCCCACGTATCCTTGGAGGATGCGTTCCAAGATCCCCAGTGGGTGCCTGAAACTGGAGAGTTTTTCTGTGCCTTTTCCTGAACATACATGCTGTGATGAAGTTTAATTTACAAATTAGGCACAGTAAAAGATTAACAGCATTTACAACAGTATGGCAGCATCATTACTCTTGTGCTTTGGGACATTATTAAGTCAAAATAAGGGTTACTTGTACAAAAGCACAGCGATATCATAACAGTCGATCTGATACCCCAGACAGCTACTGAGTGACTAATGGGCGGGCGAGGCATACAGCATGAATGTGTTGGGCAAAGGGCTGGTTCCCATCCTGGGTGAGGCGGAGCAGGATGGTGAGAGACTTCATCAAGCTATATTAGTCAGCTGGGGCTGCTGTAATGCAATATCATAGACTAGATGACACAAATGAGAAATTTATTGTCTCATAGATCCAGAGACTGGAAGTTCAAGATCAAGGTGGCAGCAGGGTTGGATTCCTCTCATGCTTCTCCCTTGGCTTGCAGATAACCGCCTTGTCACTGTGTCCACACAGGGCCTTCTCTCTGTGCATACCCCTGGTGTCCCTCCCTCTTTTTAAAAGGACACCAGTCATACTGGATTAGGATCCCACTCTTACAGTCTCGTTTAACCTTAATTACATCTTTAAAGGACCTGTCCTAAATGTAGTCACATTGTAAGGAACTAGGGGTTAGGGCTTCAGCATATGAACTCTGAGGGACACGTTTACCTTCATGTAACAGGCATGGTGAGAGCAATGAGCTGTGGTTGGCTGCAGGTGACTGGCTCGCCACCACACTCCTGTCACTGCCGTCCTCCTCTTAAGACAGTGCTAGGGTTTACACTGATGTCTGCTTACACAGTTGTTTTCTTTCTTTCTCTGTAAAGTGAGCAAATCTGTGTCTGCTGCCGAGCAACAGTTGTGGAAAAAAAGCTTTTCTTGTTTTGAAAAGGGAATTCACAACTTTGAGTCAATTGAGGATGCCACAAATGCCGCCCTTTTATTATGTAACACGGGAAGACTCATGCGAATTTGTGCACAGGCGCACTGTGGTGCAGGTGATGAATTTAAACGTGAATTTTCACCAGAAGAAGGCTTATATTATAATAAGGTAACACATTCGCTTACATGTTGGGCCTCATCCATTCATACCTGTCATTTATTTACATTTTTCCATTGTTTCACTAAAATATTACAAAACTAAAAATAATTAAACTCTGCTAATGGCACAAGACTAGACAGATCATGAAAACACTTGGAACCTGGCCTAAGACTAGTAAGAATTGAGTATTGAAGATGACATGTGGAATTGGAAAGGAAAAGATGATTCTGCAAATTGTTTGTACAACGAGCATGAATGTCAAATGGATTAAAGATTGACATGGAGAAAATGAAACTGTAAAAGTACTAGAAGAAAATATAGGTAGAGGCTTGTATGATTGGTTATGGAAGGACTTTCCCAGCATGGCACAGTAAGCAGAAATCCTGGGTAAAAGTTGAATAAACTCAAATGTGTGAAAATAAAGTTCTAAAAATGCACAAATGTGTAAAAAAGATCTAAAAATGCACAACAGAAAGTGAAATTGAAAGCAAATCATAATCTAGAGAAAATAGTTATTAACAGATGAGAGGTTAATACACTCTTGCTATATAAAAACAAGAATCATTGGAAACACCCAAAGAGAAAAAAGAGCAAATAACCTTGAACAGAAAATGTACACATTTTTTTTTAAAAAGTAAATGGCTAATATATATAAAAGAAAATTTTCAAAATTTATTTTTATTTCTTTATTTTTGAGGCAGAGTCTCACTCCGTTGCCCAGGCTGGAGTTCAGTGGCGCAATCTCGGCTCACTGCAACCTCTGCCTCCTAGATTCAAGTGATCCTCATGCCTCAGCCTCCTGACTAACTGAGACTAGAGGCGTATGCCAACATGTCTGTCTCATTTTGGCATTATAATATTTTTAGTGGAGATGAGGTTTCGCCATGTTGGCCAGGCTGGTCTCAAACTCCTGGCCTCAAAACGGAGTTTTATTTATTAGATTGCCAAATTTTATGACAAATGGTCACACCCACTGTTGCAGAGGGTACAAGGATATGAGCACTCATATAATGGAGTGATTGAAGCCATTTAAATGACATTAGTGAAGAATGTTGGTGGCATAATAAATTTTTAAATGAGTGACCTTTTTTGATTTTCTTTTTTAAATTTATATATACACAGAAAAGAGTGAATAAATAAACACCAGAAATGTAGAAATTATTGCTGGGATATTAAGTGTGGTTTTGTTTTTGGTTTCAATATAATGGCCATGTATTTGAGGATTGGGGTAACAAGGTAGGAGGAGATACTTCTTTTTACAGTAAAATTTGGTAAGTTTTTAATCTGATTTACTAGTTATAGAAACTGTAATTTTCATTTAGAAAGAAAGAAAAAAAAGGAAACAAGTGCATCCTCATGCTGAGCCTGAGTCAGAAAGCAGCACCACGGACTGGCTTCTTGTAGCCTTGAGATGGGAACAGAGTGGTCTTCAGTCTACTCAGAATAACTTTCTTCATTGAAATATTTTCACTGACTTATGTTTTCATTTCCTCATAATATTGCCCCTTGATAAATTATCCCCAAATTAAATTAACATCTGGGTAGTTATGAAGTATGTTTTATTTTAATGCAGTATTGGTATATGTTTAAGCTGAGTCAGAAATGTACACTGTTTTCTCCTTTGCAGGCTATTGATTACTATTTGAAAGCGCTGAGGTCATTGGGAACACGAGACATACACCCAGCTGTTTGGGATTCAGTGAACTGGGAATTGTCCACTACTTACTTTACTATGGCAACTCTACAGCAAGATTATGCTCCATTATCTAGAAAAGCTCAGGAGCAGGTGATAATATTTGCTGGATTATAAAATAAGTTCTCAGTCTCATTCCTTTGTTTAACAAATATTTAGCATCTGTTGTCTTTTCCTGAATAAGCAGTATTTAAACGTTTTAAAAACTCCTACAGTCAGATTACAAGCTTGTTTTCTTCTCCCCCCTCAAAAAACTAAACAAACAGATTGAAAAAGAAGTCAGTGAGGCCATGATGAAGTCCCTGAAATACTGCGATGTGGATTCCATGTCTGCTCGGCAGCCCCTTTGTCAGTATCGAGCTGCAACCATCCATCACAGGCTGGCCTCCATGTACCACAGCTGTCTGAGGAATCAGGTATTGTCAGTCCAAGTTAAGTACAGTGCCACAGCAGTTGAAAAGTGTTTTGGGTGCTTTTGTTTTTGTTGTTTTAACATGGTCATATATATTTTAAATGCAATCTATGTTAATTAGCTACTTTAGAAAAACTTGTAGTGTAGCCGGTTTTCCCTCTCACCTATACCATGTATTTTTTTCTACTCTACTTGATTGGGTCTTAGTTTATGAACTTACCTATTTGCCTGGGTATGTTACTTCGGTTTTTTAAAATGTAGGTAGGCTTTATAGTAATGGTTCAGTGCCAGTTTTACAGTACTAGTCTCCCATTTTTATTGTAAAATAGAGCATATATATGAAAATACAGGCAGGGCACAGTGGCTCACACCTGTAATCCTAGCACTTTGGGAGGCTGAGGCAGGCGGATCACCTGAGGTCGGGAGTTCGAGACCAGCCTGACCAACGTGGAGAACCCCCATCTCTACTAAAAATACAAAATTAGCCAGGTGTGGTGGCGCATGCCTGTAATGCCCGCTACTCAGGAGGCTGAGGCAGGAGAATCACTTGAACCCGGGAGGCAGAGGTTGCGGTGAGCCGAGATCGCACCATTGTACTCCAGCCGGGGCAACAAGAGTGAAACTCCATCTCAAAAAAAAAAAAAGAAAAAAAAATACATGTGGAACATATGTACAGTTTACAGAATAAAAGGAAACCCCTGTGTCCCTTGTCTGGAGGTTGAGGAATGGAGGAATCCTCCAGAGTGCCCCATGTGCCCCTCCCTGGTGTGTCTTCCTTGACGTCCACTCAGGTGAACTGCTGTCCGAACATTTCTGCTTTGTCTGTGCCTTTTTTGTGCTGTGCCACTTAAACGGTATGTCTACATTGTGCCCTGTGGTGAGCATGGGAAAACGAATCTGCTGTTGGTGTTCTGTGGCTTACTGCCTTTCACTTAACATCATGTTTTTGAGATACATCTGTGTTGGCACAGGTAGCTGTTCATTTTCTCAGCTCAGTAGTCATTCAATGACTATATCGTAGTTTGTTTATCTAGTCTATGATTACTGAATTTTGGGATTATTCCAGTTTGATGCTATTAGAAATAATGAATACCAACAGTATTGTACATTAATCCTGCTGCCCAGATTCCTGTGTTTCTGAGAACTACCTGAGGCCTAGGATAAAGGCGCCTGCCTTCGGAGAGATTGCTTGGCTTCTGCTGGGAGTCTTGGGCCTCTAGTTCCTCAGTGATGTTTTTTGTGTGTTTTGTTGATCCTCCTCCCCTGCAAGGTGAGGCTACTTACCTTACAGTCCCTTTGGCATGAGTTTACTTCTGGGTTGCCCTTATCCTGAAAAGTATCATCTTTTGAGATACAGCTTAAACTGGAGAAGGTTTTTTAGTTTTTTTTTTGGAGACAGGGTCTCACTCTGTTGCCCAGACTGGAGTGCAGTGGCACGATCCGAGCTCACTGCAACCTCCGCCTCCTAGGCCTCCCCACTCTTTTGCATATAGATATTTAGTTGTCCCAGCACCATTTGCTGGAAGACTATTCCTCTGCTGAATCGTCTGGGCACCCTTAAGCTTGCTTTTGCCCTCAGGATATTAGGTCATCTGAGGAAACCTGAATTTTGGTTGAGGACTTCCTAAGGCGAAGTGGAAAGAAAGCTTCTCCAGTTCATACTTGTAATCCCAGCACTTTGGGAGGCCGACGCGGGCGGATCATTTGAGGTCAGGAATTCGAGACCAGCCTGGCCAACATGGCAAAACCCCATCTCTACGAAAAAATACAAAAATTAGCCAAGCAGTAGTGGTGGGTGCCTGCAATCCCAGCAACTCGGTAGGCTGAGGCAGGAGAGTTGCTTGAGTTCAGGAGGCGGAGGTTGCAGTGAGCCAAGATTGCACCACTGGACCTCCAGCGTGGGCGACAGAGCAAGACCCTGTCTCAAAAACAAAAAGAAAGGAAATGGATTAAGACCTCAATATAAAAGCTAAAACTAATAAGATCTAGTAAGGCCTACAGTGGGGGAAAAATAACTAAGAAGCACTTAGTGAAGCCTGAAGTAGTTACCGTGAAGGATTTGTTTTGGTTTGGTTCTAGGTTGGTGACGAACACCTCAGGAAACAACACCGGGTGCTGGCCGATCTTCATTACAGCAAGGCCGCAAAGCTATTTCAGCTGCTCAAAGATGCTCCCTGCGAACTGCTGAGAGTACAGCTAGAGAGAGTAGCATTTGCTGAATTTCAGATGACCAGTAAGTCTTACTTTTCATTTCTCAGATATGTATGCATTGGGTTAGTGCTGGATTGTCTTAGAGTAAGGCAGGCCTGTGAATCTAAATAATACTGTTTTCTTTTTAATTTGCCCCATAGTTAATGACTTTGGGAAGGGAGGGGGAGAAATCTCTACACTTTTTGAAGTGCTTTTTAAAACTTAGAGAAATGTATCAGATTATGTTCAGTGACTAGAAATATTGAGATGTGTCCCATGACCCCTTATTTGGAAAAAAAATTGACAAATCAATTTAGACAGTTAAAGATTTCAATCGGCCAGGCACGGTGGCTCACGCCTGTAATCCAAACAATTTGGGAGGCTGAGGCGGGCAGATCACCTGAGGTCAGGAGTTCGAGCCCAACCTGACCAACATTGTGAAACCCCGTCTGTACTAAAAATACAAAAATTGGCCGTGTGTGGTGGTGCAGGCCTGTAGTCCCAGCTACTGAGGAGGTTGAGGCGGGAGAATCACTTGAACCCAGGAGGTGGAGCTTGCAGTGAGCCAAGATCATGCCACTACACTCCAGCCTGGGCGACAGAGCGAGACTGTGTGTCAAAAAAAAAAAACAAGAAAAAAAAACCCAAAGATTTCAATCGGCATGAAAAATTTGGGAATGGAGAGGCAACAGTAAAGGAGTAGTGGGTCATATTGAACCCTTTAAACATAGAACTGACCCTTGGATTGTGGTTCCAGAACAGATACTACTGTAGAGCCTGACCGAGGTAAAGATAAGTCGGGAGATAGAGAAGGGTGAAAGTGAGAATGGTTTCTTATGTTATTTTCCATGGCATGGAGTAAGCAGATACTTCAACCACTTAATGATTTTTCCTAAGTTCTCCCCCTCTGTCTCTTACTCATCTGTTCTCCTCTCTCACAGAGGAGTCTTTTCAGAAATATCTCCTGTGTGGTCAGGAAGCAAGAAACCATTATTTGAAGTGCAGCAGTTCATTTAGTGTTTCAGTCTTCTGTAAAATCAGATTAATACTTTAAATCTGTTTGACTTAGTTTACACAGGTATACAATAGCCCTGGAAGGATGCATAAGAAACTGGTAACGTTGTTCCCTTTGGGGAGGAAACCTGCAAGGCCAGGAGGAGGGTTTCACTGCATACCCATTTGGACCTTGTAAATTTGAGGAATGTATTACCTATCTAAAACAGTTTCTAAAAGTGGTTTTTACTAAAATTAATTTTTTGTTCGCATATAATGCATGGCTAGATGTGTGGGACAGTCACCAGAGTTAACAGTAGCTCTTGATGTGG